>NC_132867.1:23547500-23871875 GCF_048164855.1 Canis lupus baileyi | reverse complement strand
AACTATATCCTACAGAACTTCCTGCCTCTGAAGGGACTATCCTTGAAGAGATTGCTGCTGCTCATAAATACCAGAGTGGAAGTTGAGAGTTAAGGGAAAGTGGGTTGAGAATATAGGGCCAGTAAAAAGTGGATCAGTCAGCAGTAAAATTATGGGTCAACAATAAGAACAACCCACAGATACACAGAACAACATGGATGGATCTCAAAGCATTATTCTGAATGAAAGAAGCAGACACAAAAGGAGATTATAGCATCTTTCCATTTGTGAAGCTGTAGAACAGACAAACTCATTTATAGTAATAGAAATAAGAACAAGGGTTGTTCTTGAGATGATGGGAATAGATCAGGTAGGAGCACAAATGCAAGATAAATAAGTGTATATGTTTGTTAATACTGATCAAATTTGAACACTTAAGATCTGTGTATTTCACCATATGTAAATTAAACCTCATTTTTAAAAATGAGATAGAAATAACAGTCTTACCATTTTAGAGTGTGGAAAACATTGTGTACCTATTAAAATAGTTTCTGAAGTCTTTTCTACTACAGGAATAATCATGATGTAAAGTTACATATTAAGATTCTGTGCTCTAATAATTACAGAACATTTATGAAAGAAATTAAGGAAGACACAAAAAGATGGGAAAACATTCCATGTTCATGGATTGGAAGCATGAATATTGTGAAAATGTCTATGCTACCCAGGGCAATTTACACATTCAATGCAATCCTTCTCAAAATATAGTGGACTTTCTTCACAGAGTTGGAACAAATAATCCTAAGATTTTCATGAAACCCAAACATGTTGATAATAACCTTGAATGAACCTTGTTGATAATGAACCTTGAATGTTCAGAGGATGTTGAAAAATAAAACCAAAGCTAGGGGCATCATAATGCCTGACTTCAAACTGTACTACAAACCTGTGATCATCAAGACAGTATGATAATGGCACAGAAACAGACACATAGATCAATGGAACAGAATAGAGAACCCAGAAATGTACCCTCAATTCTATAGTAAACTAAACTTTGACAAAACAGGAAAGAATATCAAATGGAAAAAAGTCTCTTCAATAAATGGTGCTGGGAAAATTGGACAGCCACATGCAGAAGAATGAAAGTAGATCATTCTCTTACACCATACACAAAGATAAACTCAAAATAGATGAAAGATCAAATGTGAGATAAGAATCCATCAAAATCCTAGAGGAGAACACAGGCAACACCTTTTTTGAGCTTGGCCACAGCAACTTCTTGCAAGATACAATCCATGAAGGCAAGGGAAACAAAAGCAAAAATGAACTATTGGGACTTCATCAAGATAAAAAGCTTCTGCACAGCAAAGGAAACAATCAACAAAACTAATAGACAAACAACAGAATGGGAGAAGATATTTGCAAATGACATATTAAATAAAGGGCTGGTATCCAAGATCTATAAGGAACCTATCAAACTCAACACCAAAAAAAAAAAAAAAAAAAAAAAAAAACAGTTGAGAAATGGGCAGAAGATGTGAGCAGATATTTCTCCAAAGAAGACCCACGCAAGGCCCACAAACACATGAAACAATGCTCCCCATGACTTAGTATCAGGAAAAATAAATTAAAACCACAATAAGATGTCACTTTACACCAGTGAGGATGGCTAAAATTAACAAGACAGGAAACAATGTTGGTGAGGACATGGAGAAAGGGGAACCCTCTTTCACTGTTGGTGGGAATATACACTGGTGCAGCCACTCTGGAAAACTGTGTGGAGGTTCCTCAAAGAGTTAAAAATAGAGCTGCCCTATGACCCAGCAATTTCCTTGCTGGATATTTACCCCCAAAGATACAGATGCAGTGAAACAATGGGACACCTACACCCCAATGTTCATAGCATCAATGTCCACAATAGCCAAACTGTGGAAGGAGCTGAGATGCCCTTTGACAGATGAATGGATAGAGAAGATGTAGTATATATACAATGGAATATCACTCAGCCATCAGAAAGGATGAATACCTACCATTTACATTGACATGAATGAAACTGGAGGGTATTATGCTGAGGGAAATAAGTCAGAGAAAGAATCATGATATGGCTTCACTCATATGTGAAATATAAGAAATAGTGAAAGGGACCATAAGGGAAGAGGGCGAAACTGAGTGGGGAAAAATTAGAGAGGAAGACAAACCATGAAAGACTCCTAACTCTGGGAAACAAACAAAGGGTTGCAGAAAGTGAGGTGGGTGGGAGGATAGGGTGATTGGGTAACAGGCATTAAGGAGGGGCACATGATGTGATGAGCACTGGGTGTTATATATTGGCAAATTGAATTTAAATAAAATTAAAATACATGAAAAATTCTGTGCTATTAAATATAACATGATCCTTCTTTTACTGAGAAAATATCATTCATGTGCATAAAAATATATTGGAAATAAAGACAAAAGAATGTTATCAGTAATGATCTCTGGATAGTGGGATTTTAGGGACAGTTAGAGCATGATGCCAGCAATGAGTGCACGTGACATATTCATGACCATTTCTAATTCATAAGTCTTTCTCTTCCATTAGTTGTGTGCTTTGGTGGGGGGAGCGGAGGGGGATGGCTATACTTATTAATATTGGTATCTCTATCTAGTGGCATTGTATCAGGTCAACACAGGTGGAAAGTAGATCATAAATGGGAATCTTCACTCCATACCCTTGCCCCTCCTATGTCTGCACTTGAAGTTTCTGTCATGAGAGCACCTAACAGGTAAGACGACTTGATCCTGAGTACCTTCAGGTATTGTCAAAACCAAATGAACGTCCAAGATAGACATGTTTTATACCATGCTCTCTTTTTTTAGAAAAAGACTTTTACTGGATGCAATGAATCTATGCTTTAATTTTCTATCAGCGTTCTCCTGTGGAGACTTTAATAAGACTTATTTGAAATAGTGCCACACAATATAAAGAAGTATTAGGACACATCTAAATCATCCTTCATTCCTCTTCTCTGACCCCTGAGACCCCCAAACACAGCCCCAATCTATCCTTGCTTCTCCACATCAGTGACAACCACTCTGATGCCAGCCAGCAGGGCTCTCTTGTAGGCAACTGTAAGGTTCTTCACAGCCAAAGAGATCTATGTAGAATACGTATCCTACCATACCATTTCTTCCTCATCATTCCTCATCTCATCCATCAATAGGGCTTAAAACTTTCCTATGGTGCTGCTACACTACACTCAACATCTGTGTAATTGGCCCTGTTTACCCACCACCACCCTTCCCTTCCCTGCCATCTTGACTCCATTTCCCTTGGCTCAGGAAATTGAGCTCTCAAGGTTTTAATATTTCCACCTTTTCTTTCTACCTGACATGTTCTACCCTGTGAACTTCCCAGGTAGCCTTTTACTTAACCTTTTAGATTTTAGCTTAAATGTCACTTCCTCAGTATTAGCACTTTGTTCCTTTGCAATCATCTTCTGAGCACATATTACCATCCACCTGCTTATTTGTTCATTGTAATGTGAACCTGACCCTCACTAGAATGTAAGCTTGTGGATCTGCAGCCCTCCTTGTATTGTTTTCTCCCATCACTACATCCTAAAAGCCTAGAACAGTATTGCAGGCTTCAATAGATAATAATAGAAACACAACATATTTAAAAAAAATATTTATTTGTTTATTCATGTTTATTCTCACACAGAATGAGAGAGAGAGAGAGAGAGAGGCAGAGACACAGGCAAAGAGAGAAGCAGGCTCTATGCAGGGCGCCTGATGTGGGACTCAATCCCGGGTCTCCAGGATCACACCCTGGGCTAAAGGCGGTGCTAAACCACTGAGCCACCGGGGCTGCCCAACATATTTTTTTAAATGAATGGATGTTGATGAATGTAATGACACATACATACACACAAATTTTTTATCGACAGACTCAGGTGTGCTGGTCGTTCTTCAAATTCAGTCAGTACCCTTTTCTGGCCTGCCTTGTGTCCAGAAGGTTGGCTTTTTTGGTCTGCACTACCTAGGCCCTCTGAGTGGCTGCCATTTGTACCAGCAGTAAATAGGAGAATACAAGGGGAGAGGGTGGAGGCAATTTTCCTGTCCCTTCCCTGTTTTGCATTCCATGAGGACAGCCGTCTCTCTGGGTCCAAATGACACTACATCTACCTTTCTCTCTTTGGGCCAAGGGGTGGGAATGGTTTCTCCCTATTACTAGCATCTGGGCATCTCATTTCCCCTTCTAAGTTGCCTTACCCCTGCCTACCGCTCAGGAAACTATGCCTTCATCAGTCTCTTTATTTGAACAATCTGGGATGAAATGCTTCTCTTTTTAAAAATATTTTATTTATTTAATCATGAGAGACACAGAGAGAGAGAGGCAGAGACATAGGCAGAAGGAGAAGCAGGCTTCCCTGTGGAGAGCCTGATGCAGGACTCGATCCCAGAACCCCAGGATCATGACCTGAGCTGAAGGCAGATGCCCAACCACTGAGCCACCCAGACGTCCCTGGGATGAAATGCTTCTTGTTGAAATCTTGTCTGATACATCAGCCAACTCTCTGTGTTAAATAATTTATGTGTTTTTTTGTGTATGCACAATTTTTTTTCTTTCTTCATTTATTATTTTTTAATTTCTGATTCTCTGTATTTTTACATTTTCCTCAGGTGCTTACATAACAACTAAAAGAGATTTGTATGTGCACTGGTGTGTGTGTGTGTGTGTGTGTGTGTGTGTGTGTTGATCATTAAAACCCTGAGTATGAATCTTGGGAACCAGTACGCACATTGCATTGTTTATTACTTTTACTCTAAGTCTGAGAAGTTAGTACTTAAACAGAGTAAGTAACCAATAATGACTACAAATGGGTATAAAGAATTAAATGGGTATAACAGGTATACCCATTAATGGATATAATGCAAAATGCAAAAATGGGTATAAAGAATTAAATGTGTGTGTTATTGGATTCATTAACATCATCATTAACATCCATTTGTTTAACATAATATCTATTGAGCTTCTGTTCATATCTTCTGATATCTGTAATATTGTTCTAGGTTTTTAGGATTGTAGTGATGGAGAAAAACAGCACAATCTGAACATCTGATTTTACTTTTTACCAAACTCAGCAAAAAACACACCTTACAGCTAATTCCAAATACTGAGAGTTTGAGTTAATAAACCTTTTGGAAGTGCACTAAATGCAGAAAGAAGACATTTGGAATTGTGTCTGAGGAATAAATGACAGTACTTTTTTGGGGGAAGTTAGAATTTTGAGCTGAATTTTTCTAAATCATAGAAAGATAGGAAGTAGTGTATCTATGCATTTCAGTGGAACCAAAATGGCCTCATGTAGTATGAAAACCCCCATTGCAACAAGATGAAATACTCCCTAGACCATTTCAATCTGCTGATAATGGTGTTTCTGTCTGCAGTGAGAGGGAGATGTGGCTATGCCAACACATTGTGCACATTTGCTCCATCAAAAAGATGGTCTAGAGAAAAGTAAATTTTCATTAATGCCCCATAGTCCATCCTCCACACCTTAATTTGAGTGTTAAGTAAACTTCAGAAATTCTAAATGGAAATGATATTAATTTAAAATAAGAATTTAATGCTCATCTCAGTTGGGCAGGATGCTACTTACATCAATGATATAAAAAGGATTCCATGTCACTAAACTAAGATAAATAAATTTAAGAAAGGCCAGTGAATTAGGAAATGGTATTTTGAAAATACCTCAGATACTTTCACTGTGGAGTAACATTATCGAAAAGGTCACTTGGTTATACATTTGTTTCCCATATGCTCTAAACTGTCCTAAGAGCAGTGATTTATAACTTAACTGGGGGTATAGCCTCCTTTGAAGACTTAATGAAAACTGTGGCTCTCTCTTAAGCTAAATGCTTATACAAGGAAAATTTGCATGTAATGATATGTCCTTGAATGTCCTCATGTTCTGAACTCTTGCTTTAGAGAATGTTTCTATAAAAATAGCATACTAATACAAAATCTATAAATTGGTAATATTAAAGTGTTAAGTACTTGCTTTTTGCAAAGTAAATGCTGCATTTGACTTCAACTGCCAATCACACATTAGGGTCAGAGAAGTTTTCTACATGTTGTCTTTAATTTTATCTGTCGAGATACAATATACGGGTAATCACTTAAAAGTTCTTGCACATTTGAATGAAATAAAAATTCAAAAAAAATTACTGTCATTTGATAAAAGGTTACTTAAGACTCAACTTGACCACCCCACTTACTTTATAGCATCCTGTCAGAGGTAAGGGGAGGTACATCACTGATGTAGGTATTGGTATGTTGACACTGAAATTCATTTCTAATATAGTTTAAAAGCAACCAAGCATAAGATCTGAGGTCTAAAAAAAAAAAAAAAAAAAAAAAAAAAAAAGATCTGAGGTCTAAATTATTTTACAACTCTCTAGTATTTTTTTGAAGTTTTTTAAATTATTTATTTATGATAGTCATACAGAGAGAGAGAGAGAGAGGCAGAGACACAGGCAGAGGGAAAAGCAGGCTCCATGCACCCGGAGCCTGACGTGGGATTCGATCCCTGGTCTCCAGGATCACGCCCTGGGCCAAAGGCAGGCGCCAAACCGCTGCGCCACCCAAGGATCCCCACAACTCTGTAGTATTAAGGAGAAAAATATTTTGCAGGATAAGTGCTATAGATCTGAAAAAGATACTGACATAAGTCTCTTGAAATGCCACTCAGTGTCCACAAAATGTTAAGAAAGATTAACTATGGTTGATGTGAATAAGTATAGCCAGAAAAGAAAGTGTAATTATTTTTAAAAAGGTCTAAATGTTACAATAGATATCAAAATTATCAAAGAATAAGTAATGGCTGATGAATTCAATATTAGGTAGTAAAATTTGATCAGCAAAATGTATTTTTAATATTATAAAATACAATTTACAATCTTAACTCATTTAATTCTAAGCATTACTATATCATAACTGAAAATGATAATAATTTATTGAGCATCAACTATATGCCATATATGTCTTTTACATTATGCCCAATTATCACAAGATTGCATTCCCAGGTTTTTCAGAGGGCAAAGCAAAGGAAAGTGAATTTAAATCTCAAGTCTGGGTAGATAAGCCAAAAGAAGAATTAAATCTATGTTTTTCTGGCGCAGTCCTTTTATAGAGAAGCAAGATTTAATAATTATCCAGAGTGGGATCCCTGGGTGGCGCAGCGGTTTGGCGCCTGCTTTGGGCCGAGGGCGCGATCCTGGAGACCCGGGATTGAATCCCACGTCGGGCTCCCGGTGCATGGAGCCTGCTTCTCCCTCTGCCTGTGTCTCTGCCTCTCTCTCTCTCTGTGACTATCATAAATAAATAAAAATTTTAAAAAGTTAAAAAAAAAATAATTATCCAGAGTATGGAATGATTGGACTTAAATAAATAAACTATTTGGTTTTATTTATTCTCCTTACTTTTTAAATATTATTAGAGACAAGGGATCTTCAAAATTATGTGTAATAAAAATTAAAAAATATATTTGTTTTTGCTTAGAAAGATACTTATCTATAAAAATCATCATTTTTTACAAATATTTAGTGATTCTTGATCTTTAGCTAAATTTTTAACACATTATTTATCAAGGCAATCTTGTTAAAAAGCCAGAAAATCCTTATTTTCTCATCATAGGATAAAAGGAAGTTATATAAATCTATTTTTATTCATTGAGTTTTAATATCCTAGCTTATGTCACACAGCTAATTTTATAGCATTCTTGTAGAAATATCCTCAGATAGAAACATGCTTAATCCTTTAGGAACTGAATGATCTCATCATGACAACCATTCTAATGCAAAGGAGATTTTTTTCTTTTTTTTTCACTGCAGGGCTTAGTTATTGAGTTTTCAAAAGGGTGATTCATACCTGGCAAATTCTTGAAAAAGGGAAGAGTGGTCTGCAGCTGTCCAAGTCATGGTTGCAGAGAAAATACTCCCATGATGGAGAAAAAAGTTAAGAAATTTAAAATAATGTATTTTCCTTGATATGAAATGAAATATTAGACATGTTAATTGTAGAAATATGTTTTCCTGGGTTTTCTGGTGAATCTAGAAAACAACATAAAAGCAGAAATAAATTCTTTCCTCTGTTTCTCTTATTTTTCTTATATTGAGCAAAAAGAAAAAAATTAAGCACATTTCTTGGTAAAAAAAAAGAAAAAAGGAATAAAAGAAATACAGAAAGGTCAAAGAACATAAAATGTTAGCATTGATATATACATATATATAGTGTATGTTAAATAAAATATATATGTATTTTTAACAGGAAGTCGTTGGAAATTAAGAATCAGGCAATGAGGGATCCCTGGGTGGCGCAGCGGTTTGGTGCCTGCCTTTGGCCCAGGGCGCGATCCTGGAGACCCGGGATCGAATCCCACGTCGGGCTCCCAGGGCATGGAGCCTGCTTCTCCCTCTGCCTGTGTCTCTGTCTCTCTCTCTCTGTGTGTGACTATCATAAATAAATTTAAAAAAAAAAAAAAGAAGTTTAAGAATCAGGCAATGATACTACAATAAATAGAAGTGAAGCCTACTAGCAAGATTTAAATGTGAACTTTATTACAGTGAAAGCAAATGTGCCCTGTGAGAAGCAGATATTTTATAACTATGCCTAATTGTCTCAAAAAGACTAGCTTTCATAAATTTCAGACAATCTTATTTTTAAAAATTATCTTCTTGATGGGAAAAACTTTGTCTGACTGTGCCAGAAAATTTGTTTTATTTCTTTTCATTTTCAGCCCTGCTGTGTTGGGTACATCAGCAGCTGTATTAATTAGTGAAATATGGTAACATATATAAAATTGTAAAAGTCTACAGAAAATCCCTGCCCCAATAAATAATCACAAAAATGACATCAAATCTCTTAGACAATTGCCAAATGCTCTATAGTGCTCCTGTGTTAAGAGTCATGGCAAGACAAAAAAAAAAAATCATATTTTGCTTAATACATTATAAGTAAAGATTGGGACATGTCATAAAAATATTCTTGAAAAAAATCAAATTTATCTATTCAAATACAATTATGAACCCACAGAATTTCTCTCTTGCTGGTACTAATTCAACTCTAATTTTGTGCTGATCATTTTATATGCTAGAATATTTTTCTTCGAAGGACTAAAAACGTTGTGCTACCAAAAAAAAGGAATATTGTTTATATTAGAGCACTACTCTATCATGTTTTAATAGAGATTTAGTTTTTTTATTCTTTTTTTTTTTTTTTTGGAAAATTTAACAGTCTTCAAGTGTTCAGAAACAACCATGAAAGACTTTCTCTGTTTCCTAGGTGAAATTAGATTTAACCTTCAGATTGCTGCTAAGGTCAATAATGGCAATGAAGAGCACAAGGTTCTTATGTCTCAATAAGAGAGCTGATTGCTCAAAATCCTTGGTGTTTATTTTTTCCCTAAAACTTCAACAATGTAGTAAAATGAGACTCTTTATAAAGGCCAGTGATATTCTATACTATGGAACTTACAATGTGTACTTTTTAGTATATTTTATATTCTTACATGTAATAAAATAGCACATTGTTCTTAGATGGTACTCAACAAACATGCCTACTTGATCCTACCATATTGGGGACAAGTGCTATCAATGATGTATACTGAATAGGTTAAATCAGAAGACTGCAGGTTAATTCTGTTTAGCTCTGTAGAGGAGGAAAAATAATTTTCCATCTGTCATTCTGTGTTTTCTGCTGGCACCTCCGTCACAAAAGACAGATTAACAAGAGAAAACTCAACAATAGCTTATTAACATGTATACCTAATGCATACATGGGAGATACCCATGGAAAAATGAGTAAAAAAAAAAAAAAAATCCTCTCTGAGGTGACTTAGAATTCAGGCTTAAATTCCATCTTCAGCTAAAAATAAAAGAAAAAAAGGTGTCAAGGAGGCTAGTTATGGGGAGGTGACCCAAAAAAGAACAGTTAATAATAGGTTGGTTATGCTGATTTAAGTCAGTGCCTTGTCAATTGATAAGGGTCTAAAGTTGTCTCTAATGATTAATTTTATCCTTCCTGGTAGAGTGGGGAGGAGGGACACCTTTGTAAATGTATGCACTACCTTTAGACAAATAGAGGAGACGGCAGAGAATCTCTCTGTTTCCTTTTTAGTGTCTTCATCCTTACACCAATATTTTATGGCGGCATGTTCTGCCAAACTTCAGTTATAATTTCTGGACATTGGTATGAAATTAGAAGTAGTGCTATTCATTAAATGTTAAAATTCTGGTCACCAACTACAAATATGCACCCAATTCCAACTGGGTGGGTGGGTGGGAGTTCTCACACCAAGCAATTCTGTGGTATCAGCTGGGTGTCCTACAATTCAACTCCATTTTGACATTATTTACTTATAGCATCAGATCCTACAGATTAAGTGCTCAGTCCTACAAGAGAGCCCACCCTCCCAGTTCAGATGCTAATCGCATGTCCAGGTTGTCACCTGTGCTTCTGATCCACTGGCTATAGGCTATAGATCAGAGGTTCCAATGATGTCCTTGTTAGGTTTGACTGGTTTGCAAAAGCAGCTTATAAAAGTTAGAGAAGCATGTTACTTACTAGATTTCTGGTTTATTATAAAAGGTTATAACAGGAACAGCCATATGGAAGAGATGTGTTAAGTAACAAAAATTCAAGTATTTTATTTTACTTTTTTAAGATTTTATTTATTTATTCATGAGAGACACAGAGAGATAGAGAGAGACAGAGGCAGAGACAGAGGCAGAGGGAGAAGCAGGCTCCATGCCAAGAGCCCGACTGAGGACTCGATCCCAGGACCTCAGGATCAGGGCCCTGGGCTGAAGGCATTGCTAAACCGCTGAGCCACCCTGGCTGCCCAAATTCAAGTATTTTAAAAGATCAAATTGACTTTATTGAACAATTTATGAATCAGGCAGCATCCCATCTAGCAAATAGAAAGGAGCTCTGACATACTGTAGGAAAGGAAATATTTTCAAATTCAGAAATGAAGGGGCAGCTGAGTGGCTCAGCGGTTTAATGCCGTCTTCTGCCCAGGTGTGATCCTGGAGTCCCGAGATCGAGTCCCACATCCGGCTCCCTGCGTGGAGCCTGCTTCTTCCTCTTCCTGTGTCTCTGTCTCTCTCTCTCTCTCTCTCTCATGAATAAATAAATAAAATCTTGAAAAAAAATTCAGAATTGAACATGAAAAAAGGAATTAGTAAAGAATGCATTATTTTAGGGAGGATTACCTTCCTCAGGAGATCTATCAGCCACTTCCCTATTACTAACTAGGAAATTTCATGGTGACTGGTTAAAGGTTACTTCCCTGGGACATTTGAAACTGCACTTAGTTTTGGTAGTAATTTTGGTTTGTTGATGTGGGGTCTTAACTCCATTTTGGATTTTTTTTTTTTTTTTTTTTTTTATGGTTGCAGAAGGCAAAGGATGTGGAAAGGGTATGGAACTTCCGTGCCTTCTCCTAGTATACCACTCTGCCCAAGTCTTCACGGACTTGTCCTTTTGGATTTTTTGGAGGTTTCATCACATAGACGTGATTGATTAAATCATTCACCATTCACGATTGAACTTGATCTGTGGCCCCTCTCTTGTCCCTAGAGCTCAGGAAGGTGGGACTCAAAGTTCCATCCCTCTAATCATATGGTTGATTCTCCTGGCAACCACTCCTCATCCTTAACGTGTTTTCCAAAATCATCTTATTAGCATAACAGAAAGCACTTTTGCTAATTTCATAATTTAGGAAATCCTAAGGGTTTTAGAACCTTTGTGCCTGAACAGTGGATGAAGACCAACTATATTTTTCTTATTATTGGTGACAATATCACAATTCTGGATGTCATAAATAGAAATAGATGCTTTTAATGAATGTATTAATCAGAAGTTAACCAGAGAAACAGAATGAGTAGGAGATATATATCAAGAGATCAATTAGAGGGAATTGGCTTACCCTATTATAGGCCCTTGCTGGTCATGTTGGAATCTATAGAGCAAGTTGTCAGCAAAGTAGGCAGCAATTATTGGATATAAGTTGATGATATTATCCACAGGCAGCATATCTCCTTCATCAGATATGTCTTAGTCCTGATCTTAAAGGTTTTCAAATGAATGAATTAAGCCCACTCAGACTGTCTAGGATAATTTCCCTTACTTAAATTCAACCGCTTATGAACATCAATAACATTCTCAAAATTCATTCACAGTACTTAACACTTATATAAGTATTTGAAATATGGAAATGGAAAGCCAGCCAGGTTGACACATCAAACTGAGTGTTATAATGAGAAAGAAATGTGAGGAAATATTTTTCTGATTGTGTTTCAGTATTAATGAATTTCCAGGATGTTTTTTCAGTCCTTTTTTATTACTGAATGCAGTATATACATTAAAAGCCATCAATAATCTCTTCATTGTGTCTCAGGCATCTCTCTTGTGCCAGTAGATTCCCCACCATCCCAGATAGTGCTGTCAAAAGACTGCCCAAGTCTATATCTTATTCCACATATTCTTCTTAATAGTGATGTTGACACTCTTCCAAAGAGGAGACACAGAGTCTACATTTCTTCTCCTTGAATCTGGCCAGATCATTCTAACTGCCTCAACCAACTGGATGTGGGGGAACTGAGACCACATAAATTCTGAGTCTAGGTCAAGAAAAGTGATAAGACCTTCATCTCGTTCTCTTTTCTTTTTGGAACACATGCTCTATGAACTGAGGCATCATGTTGAAAGGAAGTGCAGACCACATGGAGATATTACACGTAAGTGGTTCATCAGAGCAACATCAACCTGGTGAGAAGTGAACTCTTTGATAAGTTCAGCACCCAACCTTCAAATATTCCATCTAAGGCTAAAAGCATCGTTAGACACAGGAAAACCATTCAAACCATATGCCTGGATTTCTCATTCAATGACTTCTTGCACAAAATAAATAGTTGCAATCTTATGCCAATAACTTTTAGAGTAATTTGTAGTCTAACACTAGTAACCTGAATTTCTACCCTGAAGCCTCTGTGATTCTATTAGACTCTCAAAAATGCCTACTTGAATATAAGAGAAGATGCCTAGAATAAAACAAACCAACCAGGTGGATTAATTTTGTAATTTTTGACCTTCATAAATAAAATTTAGTTCTACAATTTAGCCAAATAACCGGCATTTTTCAATGGATATGGAGATTGTTTCCTCTTATTGTCATTTTTCTTACAAAGCTATAAATGTTTATTTAAATCTTCTAGCTGAGTATATCTAAACATTCTGAATATATGTCTTCTTATTGATTTAACTGCATATCTTAATTGGTGAGCCCAGTAGCAGCTGCAACTGAGGAAAGAAGTGGCTGTCTGTGAAGTCATAGGAAGAAAAAATAATGTATCTGAACTCTTTTTAATAACTTTTACAGTCATCCTCCTTCTTTTTCTTCTCTAGATTAACAGGTATAATACAGAGAGGATAAAACTAAACTTCAGCTGGATTTTTCTGTAATTTTCCAGAGTCAGTTTCCTTTGGTGCTATTAAATCTCATACTTCCTTAAATGTGGTGAGGTAAGTAAAATGCTTGGCACAAAGCCTGGTATAAACTAAGTTCTTTTTAAAAATTTTTAAGAAGATTTTATTTATTTATTCATGAGAGATACAGAAAGAGACAGAGAGGCAGAGACACAGACAGAGGGAGAAGCAGGCTCCATGCAAGGAGCCTGATGCAGGACTCGTTCCCGGGACTCCAGGATCACTCCCTGAGCTGAAGGCATATGCTCAACTGCTGAGCCACCAAGGTGTCCCTAAACTAAGCTCTTAATAAAAGAATAAAACGTAGGCATAATTCTAGTGAAAATTGAAAAATGAAATTATTCATATTGGCAAAATTATGGACATTGTATTGATACAAAGAATATGTATGCTGATTTTGAATAAAAGAAAACAGTACTTTAAAAGTAATGTGTTGGCTAAATTTAGGAACTAGAGTACTATTCAATGAATAAGGTAGGTATTTTGGCCTCATTTTCAGGGAAGGTGTTAGGTCCACAGTAATCCAATAATAAACTCTTTATTTTGGGTAAAAATACATTATTTTTTGTTGCTACAATGACAAATTTCCTCAAATCTACTAAATTAAAACAACACACATTTAATACCTTTGAGTTCTATAGGTCTACAGGTCAGAGGCCCTGGTACAATATGGCTCAATTGGGTCCCATGTTCAGAATCTGCAAGGTGAATACCACAGTGTCGACAGGGTTGCATTACTTCCTGAAGGTTCTGGGAAGGAATCTGCTTTCAAGCACATTGTGGTAGATGACCAAATTCAGTTTCTTGCCATAAGATTAAAGTTCCTGTTTCCTTTATTGCCATCATCCAAGGGCCAGTCTTTCCTCCTTAGAGGCTACCTGCATTTGCTTTGGTTTAGTCACATGGAATATTCAAACACAAATATTGTAGACTGAATAGCTTAAATAATAAACATTTATTTCTCCAGTTTTGGAGGTCAGAATTCCAAGATCAAGATGTCAGGAGATTTGGTGTCTTGCAAAGGCCTGCTTTCTCATTCATATATAACCATGTTCTCCTTCTGTTCTCACGTGGAAGAAAGAGAGCAGGAGAGATGTCTTGGACCTCTTTTATAAGGGCCTTAATCTCATTCGTGAAGGATCCATCCTAATAACCTACCTTTTACTACCATCACTTGGCAGGTTAGGAATTCAACAAAGAATTTGAAGAGACACATTCAGTCTATAACACTTCTCACACTTGCCATGTGACTCCTTCCTGCATTGCTGGTTGGGCCCTTTGCATCCTTGGAACATCTCTCCTGACTCTAGTTGAAGAAAATTCTGAGTTTAAAGGCTCATGTGATCAGATCAAGCCTACCCTTAAAATCCAGGATAATCTCCCTATTTTAAGGCCCTTGACCATAATTATACCTGTCAAGTCTCTTTTGCCATCTAATGTAATATTCACAAGTTCTGGAGATTGGGGCATGAACAATCTTGAGTGGCAGGGTTTGAGAGAAAGGGTATATGTTTTATTCACTGTATGTCCAACACCTAGAAATAATGCATATATTAAGCCCAATTTGATCAAAGGTATACTTTAATCATTTAAAGATATCTTTAATCTTCCTTTAATATTTTAAATTTGAAGCTACTTTTACAATTTTGTCTATAATCATGAGATGTCATTTTCCATTGCTGCAATTTTCAAACATTTCTCATACTTTGTTCCATTTGATGCTCTTTGCTCTTGATGTTACTTCCCTATAGCCTCCAATTTCTGCCTCAATGGGAAAAGAGGAACTGTATTTCCCTTTACCAACACTTTAACCAGAGCACCTCCACATTTAACTTTTTCAAAAATGAAGCCTTTGTATAATATTTAAAAACTTTCAAAACCACTGTTCTGGAATTCAGTGCTTCTCAAACTATCTGTGATAAAGAGTCAATTGTTTTCAAACTTAAACTTTGATAATATAAAATGAAAACTGAATTACTATAAAAATTGAAAATATGAATTCAGATTTTAAATGATTAGATCTGTTAGACATGTCATTAGTCTGGCAAATTTCTGTAAAATGTTTAGTCTCAATTTTTGTACTTACCTCTTACTGGTCGTAATCACTTTATATGTCATCACTATTCCACAGAGCATACTTGGAACTGGTTAAATGGTAACTACAAACTGGTAGCTCAGGGAATTAGAAATATAGAACTTTTATCTAATAGATTCAAATCTATCTCTTTCAAGACTTTAAAATTTTTTATTCATTCCAAACCATAAAAGCATGGAAAGTGATATTTACTATTCCAAATTATAAATATTTTGGAATGTTTATAGCAGTGTTTTCCTACTTGGATGAATTATAAAAGGGGCAATCTTTTGGAAACAAATAAAATCAGCCATTCAAGCACAATTCTTTATTGAGAAACATACCCCTGAAGCCCGTACAGAAAGAATTAAACCACATCATGCATCTTGGAGTGCCAGCACAGCATTGTGTTAACAATAAGCTTAAAAGAGAATGAGGTCATTTTTTTAGCCAGCTTTCAGAAACTTCCTCTGTAAAACTCTTAGGTCCTTGACTGCAATAAATATCTATGCTTCTAATCTCTAGACTTGAACAACAACAACAACAACAACAACAACAGCAACAACAACAACAACAAAGCTCTACAGCCACAGTAGGTAATTTCTGTGTCAGCACAGTTTTGCATAGGGAAAACTTAGCCATTAAAATAATTTCAACGTCAGCTGATTTTTCCATGGAGTTCATTTACTATATTGAAGACAGCTATGCCAACATGAAATTTAATTAACTTAAAGGCTTTTCTACATGGAAAAAGAATGGAATGTTAATAATTATAGGATACTTTATGTGCTTTGTGCAGAGGATTACTGTAGCAGAAGGGTATGAGGAAACATTTTTTCCTTCTACATAGATAATTCCCATATACTTATTTTATCATTTGTTTTTGTAGTTAATTGGCAATCCTAACAAATGAAAAAATATATATAAGATAGATGTTATTATGACACATAAACACACACACACACACACACATATATATATATATATACACACACACATACAAAATAGTGGGCTCTACAAAAGTTTAATTATTCATGTCATAAGAGTCTCAAAAATGTTGGATCACTGGATGACTCCAGAGGAGAACGAGGAAAAAAATTCAGATAGGAAAACCTGAGGTTGCCTTTAGTATTTCCAAGCCTAAAGCTTCTGAATGGAATGATACCTATGGAGGCACTTTCAAGCCCCTTGTCTCTTAAGACTTCAGTTTCCCTGCCTACATCAGAAACAAAGGAGAAGTCTTTTTCACCAGCCCACATCACTAAAGTCTTTCTCCAAGTATTGAAATCTTTCCCGAGACTATGGACAAATGCAAGTATAGAAAACACCTGGGAAAAGGAGAAGGTAGATAGGTGGGAAGCATGGCTATCATTCTTAAAGTATTTATCATCCTAAAATAAAGTTTATTATAGTACAGTCACTTAAAAGGTAGAAATATGATTTGGAAAGAAGTTAAATAGATGTGGCTCTTCATTTTAACATTAATATAAAATACATGTTATAGAAGAACATTTACAGTAAAAGAGGAAAAATGTATTAAGATAACACTACTCTTACTTTTACTTGTCTTTTAGAAGAGTAATTTGCCTCAACTGCTCTCTCTCATGGAGGTTGTACCAGATGTGAACCAAGTATGGGGTGGCTAGGGGTTAATTTCTGCTTCCATGGAAACTATCCTGGTGTGTCTTGGTTTTAAATGACTTCCTGCAGGCTGAGACATGGAAACACCTGCTCTGAGAAACAACTTTCTTAGCAATGAAGCCCCTGCTGGGAGAAAAAAAGGCTTTTGTGTTGAACTTCATCTGCATCAAGTATGCCACTGAATGTTTCCAATATTTAGAAAACTACATTTTGAGAATATACTTATCTGTGATAAAAAGGAATGTCTATCTATCTATCTATCTATCTATCTATCTATCTATCTATCTATTTATCGAGCATGTGCATGCACAAATGTGAGGGAGAGGGACAGATAGAGAGGGAGAGAGAGAATATTAGACAGACTCCATGCCTAGGGCAGAGCCTGACTTGGGGCTCAATCTTATGACCCTGAGATCATGACCTGAACTGAAACTAAGAATCAGATGCTTAACCAACTGAGCCACCTGGGCACCCCAAAAGGAGTGTCCATTTAAATGAATATTAAAGCTGAAAGTTTAAGAACATCTTTTTACACACTTCATAGGGTGGGATCCAGGTTTCAAGGATGTTTTTGTAGTGGTGTTCATTAATACCAGAATGAGATGATTAAGAATGAGATAATTGAGTCATAGACCTCAAGGATCTATCAACCTAATTTTAAAGCAGAACACAAAATAATTCTAAGACAAATGCCAACTATAGTAAACAATGATAAGTACACATGACATTTCAAAAATATTTAGAAGGAGTAAGTTACTGCAGATGGGGAAGTGCAAATCATGAGAAATTACCTGAACTAGTTAACGAACTAAATATTAAATGAAAAGTTAAAAAAATAATAAAATAAAATAAAATAAAATAAAATAAAATGAAATAAAGGAAAAGTCAAGTGAGAAACCTAATGGAGCAAAGAGAATGTCATAACAGAGGGAGACAGTGACAGCTTAAAAAATCATGGAGAAGAGAAATAACTGTCCGGATATAGTCAGGAAATAGCAAGTCATTCTGGGTCTTTGAAGCATACAATACAAGAGAGGAAGTGACCAGAAGGGAAAATCTATGATTATGAGTAGTATGGATGGTTTTATAGTGTAGCTTTATATTGTGGTACTTAGACTATATTCTAAACGATAAGGAACCAGAGAAAGACATAAAGCACAGAAAATGCACGGTTTGAAATAATTTTTCAGATAGGTGATTCTAGGGGCAATACACAAGTGGTTTGAGGCCGAGAACCAATTGGAGACCCTTCCAAATGACCAGGCAAGAAGTAATAAAGATCAAACAGAAAAGAAAAGAGAGGAACACGTAGCACACCATACATTTCAATATGTGTCCTATGCAATTTCTATTGGATTAGGAGTTCTGTTATTTAATAAGACTTCGAGGACAGCCTGAGTGGCTCAGTGGTTTAGCGCCGCCCTCAGCACAGGGTGTGATCCTGGAGACCCGGGATCGAGTCCCACATCAGGCTCCCTGCATGGAGCCTGCTTCTCCCTCTGCCTGTGTCTCTGCCTCTCTCTGTGTGTGTCTATCATGAATAAATAAATAAAATATTAAAAAAATAATACTTTGAACCTGAGAGGAGGTCCATAGTTGGCTCAGCCTTATATGCAAACTACAAGCTTTTATGTGGCTATTTAATGATCAGAAATTTTATATGGTTGTAGAGCACATACTGTAAATTAGCCAATATTCTTTGTTTCTATGTAGTTCCTGCATCTCATGATTTAAATGTTGCATTCTTTAATTGTGTTACCTGTATTTCTCACTTTGAAATAAGTGTTAGATTGGTACTAAAATATGACAGGGTTATATTCTTTTCCACAGAGACCAACCATACAGGTTAGTGCTCTGTTTTAAATTTGATATTATCTAACTATGAAGAGTCTATGTTAATTCTTTATGACCTATTCATCATTTAAATAAAGTACCTTGACAGTTTCTGGAGGAATGGAAAAAACCCAGGACTTTCTTGATTAAATGCTAATGAGGTTTGTTTTGTTCTTGTTTTTGTTTTCTGAAAACTTAGACCACACAGATTTGAAACTTATTGAACTAAAAGCTTCCACTGAATATTGTCAGTATCCATTATAAAGAAAACAATGTTCACTCTGCTATACAATTGTTGATTTCTTCTTTCTTTTGCCATCAGTAAGTATAGGTTTTGAGAAAGTAATTAGATCTAAAATCTCACACAACTAAAAAAGAAAAAAAAATATACATATATATGTTGGAGACTTCTTCAAATCACACATGATTCTATCTTTTAATTTTAATTGTTAGTTAACCATTTTTTTTTTCTTTTTTCTTTTCCAAAAATTTTTTCTAATGTTATCCAGGAGTAGTAAAAGAACAATAGTTATACTAATTGGTTTTTCAAAGAACATATGATGTCAGTGAGTCTTGTTTATCTTATTTCTTATGTTCTGCGATAGGGAAGAAAAAATTGGTGGAATTAGGGGTCAAACTGACTTGAAATGGTTAATAAAGGATAGATATACATCCACAAAAATTAGCTGAAATGTCATCTAGGATTCTGATTGTTTATGCCTAACTCAGACGAGGAGAAATAGGCTTTTAGTTTTGGGAAAGAAATATGTCTTATAACAATCATATTTGCTAGATGTTATAAACTCAGATGCCCAATTTTAGGTTGGGACTACATTGCTTCAGTAAAGAGCATCTCTTTTCAAAACGGATGCAAACTTCACTTAGGCCCAGACATTGTGAAAGTTTTGTTGGAGAACTAGAAACACATTGATCAAAGACATACACAGAGCTTACAAAAAATTTGGATCACTGTTGATGGAATACTACAGTGAAAAGTCAATCTTTCATTATTGAATTTTGCTTCTCCTTTACCCTGCCTCAGCTGAATATGTGTTAGTGCAAGAAAGTGGTTGAATTTATTTAATAACAATGGAGAATCTTTTGGAATTTGCAATACTTACGTCCAAGCTAGGAGTAGAACCACATCTATTCTATAAAGCATGGAAGTTTTACAGTGAAGGGAGAACAAAGGAAAACTAAAGAAGAACGTGTGTGGTATCATGGAGGAGGATGATTGGGATAAGAATGGGGAAGCTGGAAAAGGAAAATCTGAGGATTCCAGTGTCATCCCCTTCTTTCTTCTCTCTGCACTGCTTTTTATATATTTATATATATAAATATATAAATACTCCTCTCAACTTTAGTTCTGCATTCAAAATGAATGCTGATCAGAATCCTTGACACACTGGATAAAAGTCTTCCAGCCTTTACTGTGTCTAAATCAGGCACATCAGGAGATAAATCAGGAGAGTTTGGTCTCACAAATTAAGGTGATATTTTTACATTTTTGTTTTTAGCATAGTCATAGGAGAAAACAAATGTAATCTGATATAAACTGTTAATTGAATAAAGGACATTAGCCAGACAGCCCTATTATACTAAATACTATTTTGAAAAAAAAAAAAAAAAGATTAGACAATTAAATTAAAACAAATACCATAATTTTCCAATCACAAGAATTAAGTAATTTCTAAAATAATGAATAAGGGAAATCTGCACAATCTATAAAATAAGAATGCATACTTTAAATGTTCTTGTAAAAAGTTGTATCTTGGGGGATCCCTGGGTGGCGCAGTGGTTTGGCGCCTGCCTTTGGCCCAGGGCGTGATCCTGGAGACCCGGGGTTGAATCCCACATCAGGCTCCCGGTGCATGGAGCCTGCTTCTCCCTCTGCCTGTGTCTCTGCCTCTCTCTCTCTCTCTGTGACTATCATAAATAAATTTTAAAAAAATTAAAAAAAAAGTTGTATCTTTCTCTGCAGCTATAAACAGATTTTCTTTCAAATACATTAGCATTCATGTGTGATTCAATTTACTTGAACCCAAAATTGCCCACGCCACCACTGAGATCACTTGTGATTCTTAATAAGCAATGTTTCAGGCTTATAGAATTTCTTCATACTAAATGGAATAAAAATAAAATATTTATTCTACAAGACAATGGATTGAAGTTTTGTATTTTTAAACTTGTATATCCATTCTGTCTTTAATTCATTTACCAAGTAAATTTAACATGATAAAATAGTTAAAAATGCTATCAGTACATATTCTAAAAAGAGTCATTATATTTCATAATACATTTCACTTTTACCCTGAATGATCTTCCCTTTCTATTTGAAACATTTGCAAATACAGCACCATGTGAAATTGAAAGTTAAAAATTTCCAGTAAATGTATTTAAATATATAGCCCCAAAGAACTCATTATTAAGAGAAGATAACTATGAGCCCTTTTATTTAAGAAAGAAAGAACTAGCATTTTTTCATCATTCACTTTTTTAAAGATTTTATTTATTCATGAGAGACACATAGAGAGAGGCAGAGACACAGGCAGAGGGAGAAGCAGGGTCCCTGTGGGGAGCCCGATGCTGGACTCAATCCCTTGACCCTGGGAGCATGAACTGATCTGAAGGCAGACACTCAACCAATGAGCCACCCAGGTGCCCCCACTCACTGGCTTTTAGACTAGGGGGTTATGAGAGACTCAAATAATCCTATTTAATCTTCATAGTACAATTGACCCTTGAATAATGCAGGCCTTAGGAGTGCCAACCCCCGAGCAGGTGAAAATCATGTATAACTTTTGACTCCTCAAAATCTCAACCACTAATAGCCTCTTCTTGACCAGACTTTGCTGATAATATAAACAATTAATCAATACATATTTTATATGTAATTGTATTATATATTGTATCCTTTTAAAAAAATTATACATTTATTTAAGAGAGCAAAAGGGAGGGAGGAGGGGGAGGAGCAGAGGGGGAGGGACAGGCACTCTCCATGCTGAGTGCAGAGCCCTGCATGGGGCTTGATGCCACAACCCTGAGACCATGACATGTGCTGAAACCTAGAATTGGACACTTAATTAACTGAGCCACCCAGGCATCCCTGTATACTGTATTCTTATAATAAACTAAGCTAGAGAAAAGAATATTAAGAAAATTATAAGAAAGAGAAAATATATTTGAAGTACTGTACCATATTTATACTTAAAAATCCACATATAAATGGGTCTGTGCAGTTCAAATCCATGTTGTCCAAGCATCAAGTATAACTGTGAGGCCAGTTTTATAATCCCAAAATTTTTTAAAGGTTTTATTTATTTATTCATGAGAGACACAGAGAGAGGCAGAGACACAGGCAGAGAGAGAAGCAGGCTCCTCACAAAGAGCCTGACACAGGACTCGATCCCTGGACTGGGATCATGCCTGAGCCAAAGGCAGATGCTAAACCTCTGAGCCCTCCAGGTGTTCCTTATTATCCCCAATTTTAACATGAGAAAACTAGAATGTTGAGAGATTGACGGACATGAACACTCATGATCTCACACAGCTAATATATAGTATAATAGTAATTACTTGTGCTCACCACATTGGGCTCTCCTCTCTTCCTTGGGATTTTAGAAAGACTCCCAGCCATCCAGGAAGTTAGAATAGAGCCATGTGATCAAACTAGCTAATTGACTGTGAGAAGGAAGTGGAATGTGTCACTTTTGGTAGGGGGCATTTAGAAGTATGTGAAAGTTCACACTGTTTTTTCCACTACCACTGCCTTCATGGCAGGAACAAGTAGAGATGAAGTTACTATGAAACATACAGCCTTAATTTCTGAGTCACAAGAAGCATAAAATTGCCCTGGAGAGCAGCCAACTAGTAAGCTTTGGACTTTAGAATTAACATTTGTTGGGTTAGATATCAGGGTATATTTGTGACAGTGGTAGTCCAGATTATCCTAAGTAGTGTATAAAATGTGCAATAAACAAGAAAATACATACTTGTTTCGTACAAAATACCAACAGGTATGAATATGTTTTCAATCAACACCATGTAGAATAAGTCATTTTAGATAAGCCTGATTTTTCTTTCTGGGTTAGACACATTGGCATAAAAATTAGTACTAGGTGGACCTTGAGTAAGATGGCTTCTGTAGCCAATTTCAGTCTTAGAAATCTGTAATTAAAATAAAGTGCATTCTCCAAAAACAAAAATAGTTAAGAAAAAAAAAATCAGAATGGCAGTATCACAGGTTTTCTCATTAATGACTTCTTTGCTTTTGTAAAAATTTGCATACATTAGCATTTTGACTATCCCTATGTGAAAAGTAGAATTTGGAAAGATTTCCAAGTGGTAAAGCATCACTGAAATAAAATTTTGTCTCCTTCTTTAGTTCATGGATGTGTATGAACATATATATCTATTCATGTACACACGTAGGTGCACACACTTCACTGCTCTGTCCATTGGAATTCATTATAAAATATTTTCCAGGGATCCCTGGGTGGCGCAGTGGTTTAGCACCTGCCTTTGGCCCAGGGCGCGATCCTGGAGACCCGGGATCGAATCCCACGTCAGGCTCCCGGTGCATGGAGCCTGCTTCTCCCTCTGCCTGTGTCTCTGCCTCTCTCTCTCTCTCTCTGTGACTATCATAAATAAATAAAAATTAAAAAAAAATAAAAAATAAAATATTTTCCAGCAATATCTATTTAATTATAAGAAAGACTCCTTGGGATACCTGAGTGGCTCAGTCAGTTGAGTCCAATTCTTGGTTTTGGCTCAGTTTATGATCTCAGGGTCATGAGATCAAGCCCTGCATTAAGCTCTGTGTGAATCAGAGAGTCTGATTGAGATTCTCTCTCTCTCTCCCTCTCTGCCCCTCCCTCCACTCTGTTTCTCTCTAAATAAGTTAATTAATTTAATTAAATAAAAATTATAAGAAAGATTCCAAATGTTACTATTTCTGAAGAAAGAGTACCTGTCCTGTGCTAAAATCAGGACTGACTAAAACAGACATAGGGGTGTAACACTGCTTTACCTTGAGGATATTGCAACAAAGACCCAACTTATGTTTTAAAACAGCTTTCCATTTCCTTAGTAACACATTCAGAAATATGCTTCTCACACTTCAAGAAAGTCTTTGGAGTTAATCTTCACAATGTTCTGGTTTTTCTTTTCTCCTCCTATTTATCAACTATCATGAATACCCAGAAATCCCACTCTCAACATATGTCAGTTGGACTAGAAACGGATAAAAAAAGAAAGAAAAGGTGACCTAAGTGACCATTTAACTCCATTTTACTACACAGTGACACCATTGTCTTCAAACAGAATCTTCCCTTGGATACATAAATCTGCTGGGGACATGTTTTCTAGTCTCTCCAATGAAGGAAAACATATTAGAAATTCCCATAAGAGTTCTATATTCCAAGAAAATTTAGCAGCTGTTAGTTGCCAGAATATGATTCCTTTTCTTAAGTTAGACATTTTTCAATAGTTTTCTCATTTTGACCTAAATCCCAATTTATCCTTAAATATATGGTAAAATATATTTCATATATATTCAACACTTCTTTTATAAATTTGATTTATAGCTTCAAATTACTTTAATAATATTCAGGGCAAATTTGATGTAAAACCTACTAGCAAAGGTAAGAATTGACTTTAATGTGAGTCAGTGTCCATTAATTTTAAAAAATGGATTTCATAACTATATGAAAAAATGGTGAACAGTAGTCTGAAAGTGAAATAAAAATAAAATTAAAACCTTTGCAGGCATAAAATTTACCCAGGGTCTATGTAAAACCACTAAGATAGAAAAACAGATGAACCTAGAAAATAGTGGAATATTAGATGTAAAAACAAAAAAAAACAAACAAAAACTATATTATTTTGTGGCAAAATAGGCAGTGATATTTACAAAAGATAGTCCTTTACATTCTTATCAATTTTCAAGGTGAAAAATGGATTAGAAGCCAAATAATTCAATAAGGAAAGTATGATAATTTACGAGATTGAGATATTTCATTATTACTCATTGAAAAACAAGATGGCAAATTGATTACATTGAATATGAATAAACTTAGGTGAAGGATAATGTATTATAATTATCTTCTATCTTCTATCTTTTCATTTCTCTGTATGCTGTCCAACCAACATCTTAGCTCAGATTACAACACTGATAATTCAGACTTAAGAAATATGTTTCAGTGTTACTACATCAAAAGAGAATAATATAAGTAAAACAAAATCATGTGGCATTCCTTGGATATTGAGTGAACAGAGGGATTAGTTCGGGAAAATCCATACGGGGAGATTATCACAGATTCTTGATAAACAATCATTTTCTTCCTAATTTCAGCCTTTTTGATGTCCTTTCCAAATCCTTCAATGTTTTACTATTTATGGCATTTTTGTAAAGTAGCATGATTTTTAAAGACCTATTTTCATTTTCTAAGGTTTTTTCTTTAGTTAATCTTAGATCACATTCCTGGGAAAAAGTATTTTGTTTTTTTTTTTTTTTGTTTTTTGTTTTTTTTTTTTAATTTTTTTTTTTGGAAAAAGTATTTTGAATCAGATTTGAGTGACAGGTGTTTAATTGCAAGTGCTGTTAAGGATTACTCCTGAAAAGAAGTAACAGAGGCAATGAAAGGAAGAAGGTAGACTGAAATGCAGAAGTTTCAACTGATCCTATGGAGCTGGAACAGCCCATAACATTTGCCCCAAATTAAGGCAAATTGGTCAGGTATTTATTTGGACCATCCCACTGACACGTTACTGAATGTCAGAATAGGTGAAATGGATAAATAGACCCATCATAGAAGATAAGTTGAATTTATTTTTTATATAAGCTTTAAGGTCTCCTTCTACTTTCCTCACTTTTGCATAAGGACATACAATTGCTCCAACATCTTTGTTGGAAAGACTATCATCTTTGCAAGGATTGCAATTGTGTCTTTGTTAAAAATCAGTTGTCTATATTTCTTTTTTTTTTAATTTTTTATTTATGATAGTCACAGAGAGAGAGAGAGGCAGAGACACAGGCAGAGGGAGAAGCAGGCTCCATGCACCAGGAGCCTGACGTGGGATTCGATCCCGGGTCTCCAGGATCGCGCCCTGGGCCAAAGGCAGGCGCTAAACCGCTGCACCACCCAGGGATCCCCAGTTGTCTATATTTATGTGAGTCTATTGCGGGGCTCTATATCTTGTCTTTAGGAGGTATCTTTTAAAATTTTGGCTGGTTCTTTTATAATAATGTAGTACAGTTATTAGAGTGTCAAAAAAAGAAAATGTTATTGGGCATATGTTATGAAATAACTGGATAAACTGAACCATATTAAAATGACATATATTTGGTATCAGACAGAATTGAATATGAAACCTGCCTTGCTGATTATACATATGATATTGTTGATTTGTCTTTAAGTCTTGATTTCTACAATTGTAAAATTAACACAGTAATTGTTGATTTTATAAGACTATATTAAATTATTTAAATTACATAAAGTATTGTAGGATTTCTAAAATGGATCAGATTTTCATTGAGTAATTTTTAGATTTGTAACTATGTGTTTTAAATTTTGTCATAAGCAAAAAATAAATCTCTGAATTATTTTACTTAGCGCATTTTTCTAGCTTGAGAGTATTATGCTAAGTGACATAAGTCAGTTATAGACAAATACCATATGATTTCACTCATGTGAAATTTAAGGAAAAAAAAGAAACCAAACAAGCAAGAGTGAAAAAGAGAGAGAGGAAGGAGGGAGAGAGAGAGAGAAAAAACAAACAAACAAACAAACAGACGCAACTATAGAGAACAAACTGATGGTTACCAGTGGGGAGGTGGAAGGGAGGAGGGATGACATGGGTGATGGGGATTAAGGAGGGCATTTGCTGTGATGAGCACTAGTTGTTGTATGGAACTGTGGAATCAATATATTGTACACCTGAAACTTATAATATACTGTGTTAATAGACTGGAATTTAAGTAAAAATTTTAAAAATAATCCAGTAACAGTGTATTTTATAACGATAAAATAATTCCTTTACTAACAAATACAACATGTGATTCTTGAATTTATTGTTCTTTCTGTGGCAAACAATTAAAATGATACCAAGGAAAACACTGTATATGAGGATTTTATTATGATTTAAATACAGAAAGTGGTAGGAACATGTGGTATGAGAATTTGTAAAGTATGATAGTCACACTGAATTAAAACCAGATGATGAAAGCAAGAAAAACATATACTGTCATTATCCCAAATTATCTCCCAAAGGCCTTATTTCCAAATACTATCATATTAGGAGTTAGAGATTCAACACATGAATTTTAGGGACATGATTCAGTCCATAGCAGCTAGTCAGACCCATCAACAAACGAAACCAATGTAAGGCTTAGACGGAATGTTCTAGGAGTAGAAGGGAGGGGCTGAATTTGCAAAACGTCGGGAAAACTGAATAGAAAATGTGAACTACATAAAGTTTGGGGAGAAGCTTGACAGAAGAGAGAGGAAAGATACTTCAGGCAGAGGGAATAACAGGAATATAGGAATAAGAGTGAGTTCCATCTTAATGGAGAAGGGAGAGTTTGAGGTCAGAACTAGATTGAGATTGTGAAAGTTAGTTAGATCCAAGTTTAAACATTTCTGTGTATCATGTTGTAGAGTAAGAAATTAATCCTGTAGGTCACACTTTTGCTTAGTGACTTATAGGGACTAAAATGAACAAGGTCAATAAGGAGGTAGTTTCCTTGACACAGGGATAAACTTACTTCAAATTAGTTCACTACTGGCAATAACATTAATGTATTTTAATGTATTTGGTTTGCTATTGAGTATATCTTCGGGGAAATTGGAAAAAGTGAACATGACCACTTTTCCTCATTGAATGAAGGCCTGACTCAGATATTAACATTTCTCTGGCTGACTGACAATAAGGAAACACACAAAGGTGAAGAATATGGGAGATTGGGTGCTATCAGTAATATTTATAATAATCTACAATTACATTCACCTTGAAGTTCTATACCTAAGACCAATAAACAGCTGGAAGATGGTTTTAAAAAACTCATGTAGTATATTCTGGAAAAAATTTAAGCAGTTGAATTTTGATTTAGTTTTGCAGTTGGAGAAAAAAATGATTTAAAGTTTACTACAAAAATATATTGTCTCTTAGGATATATTATCCTCTTGGTATATGTCTTTCATATGCAATATAATTTTGTATATTGAAAATTTAAAGACCATAGGGATCAGATTCTTGATCAGTAAATGCTATTATGGCATAGGTCATTCAGTGCTTCCATCATTATCTGAATATTAATGATCCTGATTGGATCTTGCCATTGTCATTTGCCTGACTTCCACTTCACAGATGACCTGAGGTCCTTTTTTCCAATTACTGAAAAATACTGTATTTTTTTTTTTTTAGGATTTATTCAATGACATCATCTTAATAAACAAATCTCTGAAATTAAAAAGATCATGATGGGCTCATTCCCATGAGTATGGCTTATTAGAGTAATAGTACCATTCAGATTAAGCTATGTCTCTGTGTCTTTGTCTGTGATACCTGGGAGACAGTTATACATCTTAAAAGTACAATATACTAGAACAATCCTGAGATGAAAAGTCTGGCTTAACAGGATTTTAGTACTTGCTACATTTACTAGTTTGTATGACTTTAATTAAATTATGAGAAGTCTCAATTTCAACCTCAACGTAATAAAAATAATCAATTCCTCATGGGTTTATTGAAGAGATTAAAAAGATAATGTGTGCAAAGCACCAAGCACAGTGCAGGCCAGATAGTAAGAGTTCAAAAGATATAACTTCATTTCCCTCCCCAAATCTTTATAAAGTAAAAGTAATGAAATAAGTCCTATTGTATTTATATACCTTTCAAAGCAACTGTAATTAAAAGACTGTATCAGATGTCAAATAAAAGTGTTAGATTGTTAATATGACATTAAAAATTTATAAGGGATTATTAGTTCCACTTTTATGTATTTTCACCCTATTTTCTTTTTAGAACCTATTTCTCTAATTTAGTACAGAATTATTTTTTATGATTAGGTACTTATACCAACACATGCTATTTAAAATCACCCTGGCTGACATTGACATCTCTGCCTTGATGGTGGTGGTTCTGTACACTCTCATATAACATGAACAATTAGGGGATCCCTGGGTGGCGCAGCGGTTTAGTGCCTGCCTTTGGCCCAGGGCGCGGTCCTGGAGACCTGGGATCGAATCCCACGTCAGGCTCCCGGTGCATGGAGCCTGCTTCTCCCTCTGCCTGTGTCTCTGCCTCTCTCTCTCTCTCTCTCTCTGTGACTATCATAAAAAAAAAAAAAAAAAAAAAAACCATGAACAATTACCCTTAAAGAAATGTGTCCTGATGATAATGATGGTGTGCAATAAACTCCCATTTATTTGGGTCTTAAACAACCATAAAACTTAAATAGCCAGGTTTTCTTTCTATTTTCTGTCAATGGCATCTAGGTCATAACACAGTTGAAATCAAACAGGGAACAGCCACATGTAAGCTTTTCCTGCTATTTAAGGGTCCAATTATCACTACTTGCTGTCATTCTATACTGTGGAATTCACACCTGTAGATCACTCTTTGCCACCTTTAGGCCAGGAGTTCTGGTTTAGTCTGAGGCCCATTTGCTCCAGTATATGAAGATTAGCTCTTGAATATTTAGTTGATGGTAACATATTTTAAATCATGTTTTTATTTTTTCCATTTACTCTCATTTTGGAACATCCTCATCATATTGTTAAAAATGAATGTTTTAGTATAGATTTCTTTTTTATCTTCTCCAGTGTATACCTAATGTTTTGTGTGTATTCTTAATCATTCTTATTTCACTCCTGATCTAGCCAGTGTATATAACCATATACATAAATACATAGAGACACACACATACACACACAAACAATATGTTTTGTATAACTCTGTGGTATTAAATATTTGTATACATAACATGTGTTCAGCTAGATCTTTGAGGTCTTCCAATTTCTATTTTAAATTTTTAGTATGGAGTGACTTCAAGATGCTAGTACAAGGGTGTCAATATAAAATCTGCAATATTTGTTTTCACTAGAGGCATGCATTATTGTGCATAAACAATATCATAAGATTGTAGTGAAAAAAAGATGACCCTTAGGAACAATGAGGAATTTTATTACAGAATGTTTAATGTAGTAAAACTCTTCATGTTACAAAATGCTTTTCAAAGTTCTATAGTCTTTAATCCTAAACACCCATAGTCTACAAAGTTTAGGATAATTTAGAATCTGGATAGTATGAAAAGCCAGATAATTTAAAGTTTGAATAAGTGTATTGTGTTCTTAAGATCCACGAGTTACTATACATTTGTTTATTTCAATCTGTAATCTGCAAAAAATCTTAACTTGCATCAATGGAAGAATAATACGTAGAAATGATATTTCAAAAGCTAGTTATTTCCTTGCAAAAGTCTATTTTTAAAAATCTCTATTTAAAATTATATATTCTTTGACTAAATAATCAGGCTTTAAATGCATTTTATTATTTTGTAGTTAAGCAAGCTTGGGGATTATTGACATCCACTTCATTTGAAAGTATTTTATTTCCCTGAATTTTGGATATCAATGTTTAAGTATATGTTATGTGAGGTTATAAAAATATAGACGTTATTTTTTCTATTTAAAATATAATTCGAGGGCAGCCTGGGTGGCTCAGAGGTTTAGCACCACCAGCAGCCCAGGGCATGATCCTGGAGACCGGGATGGAGTCCCACATCAGGCTCCCTGCATGGAACCTACTTCACCCTCCACCTGTGTCTCTGCCTCTCTCTTTCTGTGCCTTTCATGAATAAATAAATAAAATCTATTTAAAAATAAAAAAATAAGATAAAATAAAATATAATTATCTAATTACATATCATTTATAAATCATTTATAGATACAAATTGTGTTGTTTTGCTGTTGAAAGTTGAATGTTTATTGTAAATATAACTAAAGGTGTTTAATTATTTAAAAATATTACATGTTGGAATTGATTTTAAATATATACACCTAGCTTGGAGAAAATTTAGACTATCTATAAACAAGAGATGCATACGTGGTATTAAATACTATAAGATTATATAAACTGAATGTGTGTGTGTGTTTTCCCATGGTATTTAGTTATTGATTAGAAAGTATTCAACTAGGTGGCAGGAGGCCCAAATTTAAATCCAGTTTCCTCCACTTCCTACTCAGATAAATAATTTTATCTTTCTATTGTTAGGATTTTAGTTATAACAAGAAAGAACTTTAAAATTTTTCTAATGTCATTTCTAGTTGTCATTTATTTTGAATTTCTCTTCTATAATTTCTTAGGCTAGAGGCTTATATAATTATCTAAAGTAATTTTAAATATATTCAACTATTACAATTCTCAGGTTGGATGTACATTTCAAATGAAATGGAAAGTCCTTTCATTTATTTATTTATCATTTGTATTTTATTAATAAAGATGGCAATGAAGTATGAACCACTCAATTTATGTATGACACATTTTAAATCTAAAGATGTAGTCTTTCTTTAAAACAATCTATTATAAAAAAAAATAAAAAAAAAACAAAAAAAAACAATCTATTATAAACGAGAAAATCTGGCAGATATAGAGTATGTGTGGTATGCTAGGTACTATAAGGCCTGTTTTATAAAGATCATTTCAAGTAATCATGAAATCAGTTTTCTGAAACAGGTATTATTGTTCCCATCATCAAAACCATTTTATAGAAGAGAAACCTGGAATATGTCTCCATACTCTGTCATTCATAAACTGACTTCCAAGAGGAGGGGGATAATGTCATAATAATTTCAAAGCTACCGCTTTGTCTGTATTATGATGTTTTGGATAGACTCTGGTAGATTCTATTTTTATATTAATCTCAACCTTTACATGTTGATATAGGATGCTATTCAGAATTTGACAAAGTTGAAAGAGAGATGAGTGAAGAATTTGTGGGAAGAGGGTAAGATAATAATTTGGTTTATCCAATTTATTTATTTTTTTAAAGATTTTATTTATTTATTCATGAGAGACACACAGAGAGAGAGAGGCAGAGACACAGGCAGAGAGAAGCAGGCTCCATGCAGGGAGCCCGAGGTGGGACTCAATCCGGGAACTCCAGGATCACTCCCTGAGCCGAAGGCAGACGCTCAACCACTAGGCCTCCCAGGCATCCCAATCCAATTTGGTTTTTTGGGGTCAAGATACCAGAAGCTTCCGAATATTAGAACCAATTGCCTCTGTCGCTGTGGTATTGATAAAAAGGAAGAACATTCTCAAATTTGATTGAATCTCATACAGTAATATATTGATATTTTTGTTTTGCTTTGATATAATTTATTCTAGATATTCCTTCTCTGTATGACATTCTAAATTTTCCAGGGGATATGATATACACAGGTATGGATATCTGGATTCCATTTCTTTTGTTCTCATTTCTAAGACAGTTGTTTCAATTGTAATGTACACATCCTTAAGGACTTTTCTGTTAATAAAAAGTCATGGTTTTGACAACTCTGATGATGTCAAGGTTTGGTTAAGTCTTATTTCACTATTAATTTAAGTTCCATAAATCATTTGGTAAAAAATAACTTATTACACAGTACAATTGTTTCTTTCCCTTCCAAAGATAGAGCTAGATCTATAATTTTAAACACCTGTAATTCACAATTACATTAAGAGAATAATATTGCACTGCTTGTACTTTAGAAATCTATTTGCAGCTTTCTTTTTGCACTTTAAAATGTTAAGTAGAAGCCAGTGAAATATGAAGGTTCTGACATGACCATATGAAAATTAGACATTCCAAGAGAAAAGTTGCTAAGTTCCATTGCTCAAGTCAAGGGCAATGGCAATGTATCTGCTCAGGTAGATTATTCCATGTATATACATTATAAATAGAATATTTATTATACAGTGGTTTATTTTCTTCATCCCAAGTCAACACACTTGGCAACATGAGATTAAAAATCAGTGAGTAAATGATGACATAAAAATGTAAAGAGAATCAGAATTTGCATAAGCTACTAACATGATGCACTGGAAACTTTTTACTCAAATAAATAGCTTCAGTTTTTAATCTATAAATGTTTGGACATAATCCTTGGGTGATTCCTTTTGAAAGAGTGGTATTTCACTATTTATGCTTATGTAAAACTCTTAAAAATTATTAATATATTCTATTATATTCTTCTATTCTATATTTCTATTCTATGTTTTCTATATAACATAAAAATTATGTTTTTTTAATCAGAAAGAAGATAACTAAATTAGCCAGCAATTCATGTCTCTCTTTTTTTAAAATTAGAATTGTACCAATTGACTATATTCAAGTAAACTTTATACAGTAGTTTCTGAACAAAAACATACAAAACTCGGGACACTTGGGTGACTTAGTGGTTGAGCATCTTCCTTTGGCTCAGGGTGTGATCCTGGAGTCCCAGGATCGAGTCCTGCATCAGGATCCCCACAGGGAGACTGCTTCTCCCTCTGCCTATGTGTCACCTCTGTCTCTCATGAATAAATAAATAAAATCTTAAAATAAAAATATATATATGCAAGACTCTATTGGTTATTTGACAGAGGAGAAATTGTTCACTGATTCATGAAAATGGCTTATTTTGGAAGTGGATAAAACACAGAATTTCTTATGAATCTATTTTCAATAAACTATTTCAAGCTTAAAGTAATCTATTAAACCAAATTATTTAAAAAAATATCTTAAAATCTGGGACTCCTGGGTGGCTCAGCAGTTAAGTGTCTGCCTTTGACTCAGGGCATGATCGTAGAGTCCCCAGATCGAGTCCCACATCTGGCTCCCTGCATGGAGCCTGCTTCTCCCTCTGCTTATGTCTCTGCCTCTCTCTGTGTCTCTCATGAATGAATAAATAAAGTCTTAAAAAAATCTTAAAATCTACATTACATTCCTAATCTGCAGAGTAGTGCTTTGTATTTGCCTAAATAATCCATCCCTTCCAAGCCCTAGAAAGTAGTCAAAAGGAGGATTTTTTACATAATTCATTTTCTTCAGATTCTGAAATAGTTGTTGATTTCATGTGAGAAATCTTGATATTTAAAGTTTTTATACAATGGAATGCTAATAGCTGAAGAATTGATGCTATTTATTTTGAGACAAAATAAATACAAGAACTTTTTAGTCTAAAGCTAAGTCATTTTGTTATACCTCTAACAGGTTTGTTAGATGTAAATAAACTTCATTGCTCTTCCTTTCAATATCTTTCATTTGAATTAATTTGAAACATCCATTCTATTTTAGAAACATGAACCCTGGCAAGTGTTTATTAACTTTGCAGGTTTCACTGAATTGACTACTTTTGTAGAAAATTCAAAGAATAAAAAAATGAAGTGGAAAATTAAACCAATGTGTAGTAATGCAAGACTTGATTGGGACCTCAGTTACATCTTTTATCACTGAAGACAAAGGCATAATGTTAAAAATTATGTAAGGTAAAATGCACAGAATGAAATATGACTAAAATACAGGTAGGTGAAAATTTTTTTGTGGTTCTACTGTTTTGACTTTGAGAACATGTAAAGATATTCCATTTACTGTGAATAGAGTTGAAAGTCATAGGCAATATAAGGGTTGTCTTTTATACTTCTACAAATCTTCTTTATTAAAAAAATCTTATGCATATTTTGGAACTTATATTTGTATTGCATACTGTGTATTTGCATTCAATTTATTATTGCCTTCCCAATCCAGTATTTATTTAGTAAGTTAACTGAATTTTTAGAGTGCTGATTTCATTAGAACCGAGATTAATGTTAAAAATTCAAATCTGACACATATTTGCCTCTGACATTTTGAAATAAGATTAGAAATATATGTATAAACAATAGATTTATCTGACATTGATCAGCAGTTATGTGATATATTTCAACAGAATGTGGGTTTTAGACATTCACTTCTGTCATATGTTAAAAGGAAATTCACAAACCTACAAATAAGGTTGATTCTTATCTGGATAATATATATTTAAAACTAAATGTGTATTTAATTTTTGAAAAAGCTGCATTACCCAGGATCCTGATGCCACAGAGAGTAATACTGTTTGAAGATACATGTCCTTGACAAGTCTGAAAAGAAAATTAATGGTTCTATGATTGCTTTTTGATGATTCAGACATTGACAAAGTACTTCTAATTATTTGCATCTCAGTTTGCCTTTATTTACCTATTTTCCTTACCTTTTTTGATCAATTATATCTTTGATATCATATGAGAGAAAATTAAAACATTATACATAGTGAAAGTCTAACTTTTAAAAAAAATTGTGTAAAAGCTTTTGTGAAAATTTGTTGAGAAAAAAAATAAAGTGACTTGTAAACAAAAAATAAATATTAGATATGTAACACTAATTATTTATAGATCTAAATTCCAAATTTTATAAATTCTTATAATAAAATTTTTAAATGCAGGGTGCCTGGGTGGCTCTGTCAATTAAGCATCTGCCTTCAGCCCAGGTCATGATGTCAGGGTTTTGGGATCAAGTCCCATGTGGGGCCCTCTGCTCAGTGGGGAGTCTGCTTTTCTTTCTCCCTCTGCCCTCCCCACTACTCATTTTCTCTGTCAGATGAATAAATAAATAAATAATCTTAAAAATTCTTTTTTTAATAAAATAATTTTTATTGGTGTTCAATTTACCAACATACAGAATAACACCCAGTGCTCATCCCGTCAAGTATCCCCCTCAGTGCCCGTCACTCACTCACCCCCAACCCCGCCCTCCTCCCCTTCCACCACCGCTAGTTCGTTTCCCAGAGTTAGGAGTCTTTATGTTCTGTCTCCCTTTCTGATATTTCCCACACATTTCTTCTCCCTTCCCTTATATTCCCTTTCACTATTATTTATATTCCCCAAATGAATGAGAACATACACTGTTCGTCCTTCTCCGATTGACTTACTTCACTCAGCATAATACCCTCCAGTTCCATCCACGTTGAAGCAAATGGTGGGTATTTGTCGTTTCTAATGGCTGAGGAATATTCCATTGTATACATAAACCACATCTTCTTTATCCATTTATCTTTCGATGGACACCGAGGCTCCTTCCACAGTTTGGCTATTGTGGACATTGCTGCTAGAAACATCGGGGTGCAAGTGTCCTGGCGTTTCATTGATTCTGTATCTTTGGGGTAAATCCTCAACAGTGCAATTGCTGGGTCACAGGGCAGGTCTATTTTTAACTCTTTGAGGAACCTCCACACAGTTTTCCAGAGTGGCTGCACCAGTTCACATTCCCACCAACAGCGTAAGAGGGTTCCCTTTTCTCCGCATCCTCTCCAACATTTGTGGTTTCCTGCCTTGTTAATTTTCCCCATTCTCACTGGTGTGAGGTGGTATCTCATTGTGGTTTTGATTTGTATTTCCCTGATGGCAAGTGATGCGGAGCATTTTCTCATGTGCATGTTGGCCATGTCTATGTCTTCCTCTGTGAGATTTCTCTTCGTGTCTTTTGCCCATTTCATGATTGGATTGTTTGTTTCTTTGGTGTTGAGTTTAATAAGTTCTTTATAGATCTTGGAAACTAGCTCTAGATCTGATACGTCATTTGCAAATATCTTCTCCCATTCTGTAGCTTGTCTTTGAGTTTTCTTGACTGTATCCTTTGCTGTGCAAAAGCTTCTTATCTTGATGAAGTCCCAATAGTTCATTTTTGCTTTTGTTTCTTTTGCCTTCGTGGATGTATCTTGCAAGAAGTTACTGTGGCCGAGTTCAAAAAGGGTGTTGCCTGTGTTCTTCTCTAGGATTTTGATGGAATCTTGTCTCACATTTAGATCTTTCATCCATTTTGAGTTTATCTTTGTGTATGGTGCAAGAGAGTGGTCTAGTTTCATTCTTCTGCACGTGGCTGTCCAATTTTCCCAGCACCATTTATTGAAGAGACTGTCTTTCTTCCAGTGGATAGTCTTTCCTCCTTTTTCGAATATTAGTTGACCATAAAGTTCAGGGTCCACTTCTGGATTCTCTATTCTGTTCCATTGATCTATGTGTCTGTTTTTGTGCCAGTACCACACTGTCTTGATGACCACAGCTTTGTAGTACAACCTGAAATCTGGCATTGTGATGCCCCCACCTATGGTTTTCTTTTTTAAAATTCCCCTGGCTATTCGGGGTCTTTTCTGATTCCACACAAATCTTAAAATAATTTGTTCTAACTCTCTGAAGAAAGTCCATGGTATTTTGATAGGGATTGCATTAAACGTGTATATTGCCCTGGGTAACATTGACATTTTCACAATATTAATTCTGCCAATTCATGAGCATGGAATATTTTTCCATCTCTTTGTGTCTTCCTCAATTTCTTTCAGAAGTGTTCTACAGTTTTTAGGGTATAGATCCTTTACCTCTTTGGTTAGGTTTATTCCTAGGTATCTTATGCTTTTGGGTGCAATTGTAAATGGGATTGACTCCTTAATTTCTCTTTCTTCAGCCTCAGTGTATAGAAATGCCATTGATTTCTGGGCATTGATTTTGTATCCTGCCACTCTACCAAATTGCTGTATGAGTTCTAGCAATCTTGGGGTGGAGGCTTTTGGGTTTTCTATGTAGAGTATCATGTCATCGGCGAAGAGGGAGAGTTTGAGTTCTTCTTTGCCAATTTTTTTTTTAAATTTTTTTTCTTCTTTGCCAATTTGAATGCCTTTAATGTCTTTTTGTTGTCTGATTGCTGAGGCTAGGACTTCCAGTACTATGTTGAATAGCAGTGGTGAGAGTGGATATCCCTGTCTTGTTCCTGATCTTAGGGGAAAGGCTCCCAGTGCTTCCCCACTGAGAATGATATTTGCTGTGGGCTTTTCGTAGATGGCTTTTAAGATGTCGAGGAAAGTTCCCTCTATCCCTACACTCTGAAGAGTTTTGATCAGGAATGGATGCTCTATTTTGTCAAATGCTTTCTCTGCATCTAATGAGAGGATCATATGGTTCTTGGTTTTTCTCTTGCTGATATGATGAATCACATTGATTGTTTTATGAGTGTTGAACCAGCCTTGTGTCCCGGGGATAAATCCTACTTGGTCGTGGTGAATAATTTTCTTAATGTGCTGTTGGATCCTATTGGCTAGTATCTTGTTGAGAATTTTTGCATCCATGTTCATCAGGGATATTGGTCTGTAATTCTCCTTTTTGGTGTGGTCTTTGTCTGGTTTTGGAATTAAGGTGATGCTGGCCTCATAGAACGAATTTGGAAGTACTCCATCTCTTTCTATCTTTCCAAACAGCTTTAGTAGAATAGGTATGATTTCTTCTTTAAACGTTTGATAGAATTCCCCTGGGAAGCCATCTGACCATGGACTCTTGTGTCTTGGGAGGTTTTTGATGACTGCTTCAATTTCCTCCCTGGTTATTGGCCTGTTCATGTTTTCTATTGCTTCCTGTTCCAGTTTTGGTAGTTTGTGGCTTTCCAGGAATGCGTCCATTTCTTCTAGATTGCCTAATTTATTGGCGTATAGCTGTTCATAATATGTTTTTAAAATCGTTTTTATTTCCTTGGTGTTGGTAGTGATCTCTCCTTTCTCATTCATGATTTTATTAATTTGAGTCTTCTCTCTCTTCTTTTTAATAAGGTTGGCTAATGGTTTATCTATCTTATTAATTCTTTCAAAGAACCAACTCCTGGTTCTGTTGATCTGTTCCACAGTTCTTCTGGTCTCGATTTCGTTGAGTTCTGCTCGAATTTTAATTAACTCTCTTCTGCTGGGCGTGGGGTCAATCTGCTGTTTATTCTCTAGCTCCATTAGGTGTAAGGTTAGCTTTTGTATTTGAGTTCTTTCCAGTTTTTGAATGGATGCTTGTATTGCGATGTATTTCCCCCTTAGGACTGCTTTTGCTGCATCCCAAAGATTTTGAACGGTTGTATCTTCATTCTCATTAGTTTCCATGAATCTTTTTAATTCTTCCTTAATTTCCTGGTTGACCCTTTCATCTTTTCGCAGGATGGTCCTTAACCTCCATGTGTTTGAGGTCCTTCCAAACTTCTTGTTGTGATTTAGTTCTAATTTCAAGGCATTATGCTCTGAGAATACGCAGGGGATGATCCCAATCTTTTGGTATTGGTTCAGACCAGATTTGTGACCCAGTATGTGGTCTATGTCGGAGAAAGTTCCATGTGCACTTGAGAAGAATGTGTATTCAGTTGAGTTTGGATGTAAAGTTCTGCAGATATCTGTGAAATCCATCTGGTCCAGTGTATCATTTAAAGTTCTCGTTTCTTTGGAGATGTTGTGCTTAGAAGACCTATCAAGGGTAGAAAGAGCTAGATTGAAGTCACCACATATAAGTGTATTATTATCTAAGTATTTCTTCACTTTGGTTATTAATTGGTTTAAATATTTGGCAGCTCCCACATTCGGGGCATATATATTCAGGATTGTTAAGTCCTCTTGTTGGATAGATCCTTTAAGTATGAGATAGTGTCCCTCTTCATCTCTCACTACAGTCTTTGGGGTAAATTTTAGTTTATCTGATATAAGGAGGGCTACCCCTGCTTTCTTTTGAGGACCATTCGAATGGTAAATGGTTCTCCAACCTTTTATTTTCAGGCTGTAGGTGTCCTTCTGTCTAAAATGAGTCTCTTGTAGACAGCAAATAGATGGGTCCTGCTTTTTTATCCAGTCTGAAACCCTGCGCCTTTTGATGGGGTCATTAAGCCCGTTCACGTTCAGAGTTACTATTGAGAGATATGAGTTTAGTGTCATCATGGTATCTATTCAGTCCTTGTTTTTGTGGATTGTTCTGCTGAATTTCTTCTTAAAGGGGAATTTTAAGAGTCCTCCTTAAAATTTCTTGCAGAGCTGGTTTGGAGGTCACATATTCTTTCAGTTCCTGCCTGTGTTGGAAGCTCTTTATCCCTCCTTCCATTTTGAATGAGAGCCTTGCTGGATAAAGTATTCTTGGTTGCATGTTCTTCTCATTTAGGACCCTGAATATATCCCGCCAGCCCGTTCTGGCCTGCCAGGTCTCTGTGGAGAGGTCTGCTGTTACCCTAATACTCCTCCCCATAAAAGTCAGGGATTTCTTGTCTCTTGCTGCTTTAAGGATCTTCTCTTTATCTTTGCAATTTGCAAGCTTCACTATTAGATTTCGAGGTGTTGAACAGTTTTTACTGATTTTAGGGGGGATCTCTCTATTTCCTGGATCTGAATGCCTGTTTCCCTTCCCAGATTAGGAAAGTTTTCAGCTAGGATTTGTTCAAATACATATTCTGGCCCTCTGTCCCTTTTGGCGTCCTCAGGAACCCCAATTAAATGTAGGTTTTTCTTCCTCAGGCTGTCATTTATTTCCCTTAATCTAACCTCATGGTCTTTTAATTGTCTGTCTCTTTTTTCCTCAGTTTCCCTCTTTGCCATCAACTTGTCTTCTATGTCACTCACTCGTTCTTCCACCTCGTTAACCCTCGTCGTTAGGACTTCTAGTTTGGATTGCATCTCATTCAATTGGTTTTTAATTTCTGCCTGATTGGATCTAAATTCTGCAGTCATGAAGTCTCTTGAGTCCTTTATGCTTTTTTCTAGAGCCACCAGTAGCTGTATGATAGTGCTTCTGAATTGGCTTTCTGACATTGAATTGTAATCCAGATTTTGTAACTCTGTGGGAGAGAGGAGTGTTTCCGGTTCTTTCTTTTGAGGTGAGGTTTTCCTTCTAGTCATTTTGCTCAGTGCAGAGTGGCCAAAAACAAGTTGTATTGGGAAAAGGAGAAAAAGAGAAGGAAAGAAAAGAGAAAAAGAAAAAAGGAAGAAAAAAAAAGAGAAGAAAAAGAGAAAGAGAAAGAAAAAGAATGAAAGGGAAAAAAGGGTGGGGGAAGCAAACAGAAATCAAAAAGAAAAAAAAAAGAAAAAAAGAAAAAAAAAAAAAAAACCACGGGGGAATATCTTCTGATTCTGTATACTTTAAGTCCCTTGACTGGGATCCCTGGGTGGCGCAGTGGTTTAGCGCCTGCCTTTGGCCCAGGGCACGATCCTGGAGACCCAGGATCGAATCCCACATCGGGCCCCAGGTGCATGGAGCCTGCTTCTCCCTCTGCCTGTGTCTCTGCCTCTCTCTCTCTGTGTGTGACTATCATAAATAAATAAAAATTAAAAAAAAAAAAAAAAGTCCCTTGACTTCCCCTGGAACTTGTCCGTCTAGCTGGTCTTCTGGGGGAGGGGCCGGTTGTGCTGATTTTCAGGTGTTAGCACTTGAGGGAGCTGCTCTGCCCCTGCCTGGTGCAGGGCTCAGTGGGGGTTGTTTACCCCGTGAGGCCCCAGAAGGAACAACCGCAGTGGTGGGGCCAGCTCTGCAGCCCTGGAGTCAGTCCCCGCAGTAGCTCCGGAGCTCTCCGTCTTTAGGGCCTGGAGGCTCCGGGGCGGGGCCGCTGATCTGCTCAGCTCGGGGCAGGAGCGTCCTCGCTGTCCTGGGCCCTCCCGGCCTCTGCCTGTCCCGGGGGAGGCCGGATCCTGGGCTGTGTCCCGGCGCCCTGTGCTCCGGAGCCTGCGCTGTTGGATTCGCGCTCCCGGGCCGCGCAGCCCCCTCCGCGGAGCCGCCCCCGAGCCCCCCGAGCTGCTCCGGGTCCCCCGTGCGCGCTGCAGCCCTTAGGGAGCTCGGCGCACTCTCCCGGGGCGCAGGTGCCTGTTAGCGTCCCCGGAGCCCGAGGTCATCCCCGCCCGCCTGGGTCCTGCTCCACCTCCCCGCGAGCCCCTTTCCCCCGGGAAGGTCTGTGCAGCTCCTGCTCCTCCGGGACGGGGCTCTCCTGTCCTGGGGACACTCGCCCCGGCCTCAGCCCGGCTCCTCGCGGGGCCCCTCCCCCTTGGAGGCCTTTGTTTCTTTATTTCTTTTTCCCCGTCTTCCTACCTTGATGAAAGCGCGAACTCTTCTCACTGTAGCGTTCCAGCTGGTCTCTCTTTAAATCTCAGGCCGAATTCGTAGATTTTCAGGATGATTTGAAGGTTTTCGAGGTAATTTGATGGGGACAGGTGACTTGGGGACCCTACTCTTCAGCCATCTTGCCCCTCCCCAAGAATCTTAAAAAATTCTAATGCATTTAAGCCAACATTCATTATATAATTTAACCTGCAATAATTTGCATTGAATTACTTATAATCTAACATTACAAAAGCAAAACTCATTACCAGTTATTATGTCTTCTAACAAGGCATTATAGCATTCTATTCCAAATCTTATTTGATTTTTTAATATAGTAATGTTTTGGTCAGTAGGTCCTTAAATTACTATCCATATAAAAATTTACTTTTTTTATTAATTCCCCAAATAAACCCAGAGTTCCTAGTTAATGAAGGAATTGATTATGTTATAAATTATTAATCAGTTATGTGTTAAATGAGTCAAGGTGATTATTGTTAACTGTGTCATTTTAGGTCATTTTGTAATTTCTCTGCCTCATGTTTCTCAACTCTGAAATGAGAAACATGACTGAACCTACCTCTATTCACTCTTATAAGGGTTCAATATGGTGATCCAGATGACATGTGTGTTGCAGGTTCTGGACAGAAGCCCCCTTATTTTTTTTTTCCTTCAGATATAAAGACATACACACACACACACACACACACACATACACTCAATCTGTCTCTCTCTCTCTTTTTATTTTTTTTAAGATATAAAACACACTGGGAATTTTTTTTTTTTTTTTTTTTGGTAGCAAGGGATCAAGTCCTGCATCAAGCTCCCCACAGGGAGCCTGCTTCTCCCTCTTCTTCTCTCTGTGTCTCTCATGAATAAATAAATAAAATCTTTTTTAAAAAATAAAATCAGTTTGTAGAAGATTTATACGTTCACTTTGCATAGATGGCAAACCAGACAGAGAGATTTCTCTTGACTAGTAATTTAGGATAAACAGGGAGAAACAAGGAGGTATTCTGATGTTGATGTTATATTTTTGTCCCTACTCAATTATTTTCTTGCAACAGAAAGGCTAAGTACATAAACTGAACTTTGTTTTAGCTAAAACAGGAATTAGTAGCACCTGTTCTGAAGGCAATTTTTAACAAACATTTGCAACTATAAAGTAAACATATGCCGTTCTTCTTGATTTTTATTTTAACTTACAAATAGATGCCTATGTTAAACTGGCATGTGAGTGTAGCACAGTTTAGTGTGTCATGAGGTTTAGTGCAAAACACATAGCAAAATTAAGAAGAGGTGAAGCCAAAAGGGTGATGACTTGTCCAAGATGTTAAATAAATAGTTGAGTTAGAAAATAAAACCATGTGAGCTAAGTTTTTAGTCAACAATTAGATGTCCCAAGCATCAATTAATTTTTCCCCTGAGAAACCACTTTCATTTTATTCATCTGCTTTCCATTTATTCACTCACTTACAAAAATTTACACGAAATGCACTGTGAACAATATACTTGCAGTACCCTCCCCTGGAGTTTAAAAAGTAATCGAGAACAAGAAAAGGTACAAGGGTGAGTATCCTATGAGAACCAGAGAGTTTCAAGGAAGCATGTAACAGGGAGACATAACTATGGGTCCAGAAGAAAGACCCCCACTTTTTCTGAACCTCAGTTTGCTAATCTGAACGTACAGAGGTGAGTATTTGAGATAATTATTTAGAGAATCATTAGGAATTTGGATGATTGTTATAATTTGAAAAAAAAAATACCATGGAGAAAGGGGAAGCCTCTTACACTGCTGGTGGGAATGTAAACTGGTGCAGCTACTCTGGAAAATAGTATGGAGGTACCTCAGAAATTTAAAAATAGAATTATCTATGATCCATTTTATATCTACCCAAAGAATACAAAAATACTAATTCAGAGATACATGCACCCTGATGTTTATAGCAGCTCTATCAACAATAACCAAATTATGGAAAAAGCCCAAATGTCCATTGACTGGTGAATACACAAAATGTTATGTATACACACACACAACGGAATTTACTCATCAAAAAGAATGAAATCTTTCCATTTGCATTGACATAGATGGATCTAGAGAGTATTATGCTAAATTAAATAAGTCAGAAAAAGACAAACACCACATGATTTCACTCATATGTGGAATTTAAGAAACAAAACAAATGAACATAGAGGAGAGAAAGAGAAACCAAGAAACAGACTCTTAACAATAGAGAACAATGTGCTGGTTACTACAGGTATGATGGGCAGGAGGATGGGTTAGACAGGTGGTGGGAATTAAGGAGGGCACTCAGTTGTGATGAGCACCAAATGTAGTATGTAAGTGATGAATCAGTAAATTCTTCACCTGAAACTAGTAATACATTGTATGTTAACTAGTTGGAACTTAAAACTTGGGGAGAAATGAGATCTTTTAGCTACTTCTGAGATTTAGAAACATGTAAGATTTGAATGTTCCTAATATGGTTTTGGTTTCTAATCTTTTTTTTTCATTATCATGATTTATTCAAATGAGTCTTGTTCCATATCAAGATTTGTTGATTTACACTTTACTCAAGCTTATTTATTAATATTTAGGACTTCTAGAGGACTTAACCCCTACTTCAACTAATCTTGGCTTTTCTCTCCCATACAATTTTTTTTTTTTTTTTTTTTTAGAAAAGTGTTTCTCATTTAGAGTGACATTGTCTACCAGAGGATATTTGGCAATATATGGATATATTTTTAATTGTCACACTGTGGAGGGGTAGGGGATGATATTAGTATCTGGTGGATTGAAGGCAGTGTTGCTGTTAAACATCTTATAATACATGGTATATCATCTCAAAGGAAAAAAAAAAAAAGGAAAAAGTCTACCTCAAAATGTCAAAAGTGCAAAGGTTGAGAAAACCTGCTTTGGAAATAATATTTTCCTCCTTACTTCATCTCCTATGTTTTCACACTCTTAAACAAGTTATATTGTGTAAGAAGACTAATTTTTAACACAATAATCACCAAATTTATTAAATGACTTTCTTACACAGGTCACACATTGTGTAGCTTTGAGAAATTCACTTATTTATCTACACATTTATTTATAAATCAATAAATATTCACTGAGGGCTTACTATGTGTTGGGCATTCTTCTTTTAATACAAAACAGATGAATAGGGGGTGGGACAAGATGGCAGAGGAACAGGGTCCCCAAGTCACCTGTCCCCACCAACTTACCTTGATAACTTTCAAATCATCCTGAAAACCTACGAATTCAGCCTGAGATTTAAAGAGAGAACAGCTGAAACGCTACAGAGAGGAGTTTGCGCTTTTTTTATTTTTATTTTTATTTATTTATGATAGTCACACACAGAGAGAGAGAGAGAGAGAGAGAGGCAAAGACACAGGCAGAGGGAGAAGCAGGCTCCACGCAGGGAGCCCGACGTGGGATTCGATCCCAGGTCTCCAGGATCACGCCCTGGGCCAAAGACAGGCGCCAAACCGCTGCACCATCCAGGGATCCCCCCGAGTTTGCACTTCTAACAAGGTAGGAGGGTGGGAAAAAATTAAAAAGAATCCCCAACAAAAAAGGGGGGAGGGGACCTGGGAGGAGCCGAGCAAGGGCTGGGCAGCGAGGGCCTCAGGACAGGAAAGCCCAGCCCTGGAGAAGCAGGAACTTTAAAAATCCGCACAGGATTCTTCCCGGATGGAAAGGTGCTCAGCAGGGAAACCGGGCAGGATCCCAGGAGGCGCAGTGGAGCCTCCAGGTTACCGGGGTCACCAACAGAGGAGGTGCACCGGGGGAGAGGGCCCCACACACCGCAGCCGGCAGTAAAGGGCTGGAGCCTGCGCCCCATGGGGCCTCGGAAGCAGCTCAGGTGGCGGCTCCGGGTGAGGGGGCTCCGGGCCCCACGAGCGTGATTCCAGTGGCACAGGCCCCAGATCCCAGGGTGCTGGGGGACACTGCCCAGGATCCTGCACTCCCCCTGGGGACAGGCGGAGGCCAGGGAGGCACAGGACACTGAGGACTCCTCTGCCAACGTGCACCCCCAAGCTGTGCAGATCAGCATCCCCAGCCCCCGAGCATCCAGGCCCCTGTGGACTGGGACCTGTGGTGGTTACTGCGGGAGCTGACTCTAGGGCTGGAGAGCTGGCCACCACCAGTGTTGCTGTTCCTCCTGGTGTCACCCTGTGCCTGGGAGGATTAGGGCCACCAGGGAACAGGGGCCTCACAGGATAAACAGCTCCCACTGAGCCCTGCACCTGGCAGGGAGGTGGGGCAGCTCCCCCAGGTACACACACCTGAGAGTCAGCACAGCAGGCCCCTCCTCCCAGAAGACCAGCTGGAGGACAGGGGAAGAGCAAGTTCTTGGCTGAGCAGTGCTGGAAAGCTCCAGGGAGGGTCGAGGGATTTACAGTATATAGAACCACAGGATACCCCTCCTTGTTGTTTTTGTTTTTGTTTCTTTTTTTTTTTTCTTTTTCTTCCTTTTTCCAATACAACTCCTTTTTAGCCACTTTGCACTGAGCAAAATGACTAGAAAGAACTCACCACAAAAGAATCAGAAACAGTACTCTATGTCACAGAGTTACAAAATTTGGATTACAATTCAATGTCAGAAAGTCAATTCAGAAGCACAGTTCTAAAGCTACTGGTGGCTCTGGAAAACAGCATAAAGGATTCAAGAGACTTCATGATGGCAGAATTTAGATCTAATCGGGCTGAAATTAAAAATCAACTAAATGAGATGCAATCCAAACTGGAGGGCCTAATGATGAGGGTTAAAGAGTGAGTGACAGAGAAGACAACTTGATGGCAAGGAAGGAAGCTGAGGAAAAAAGAGAAAAACAATTAAAAGACCATGAGGAAAGGTTAAGGGCAATAAATGACAGCCTCAGAAGGAAAAATCTACATTTAATTGGGGTTACAGAGGGCGCCAAAAGGGAGAGAGGACCAGAAAGCATATTTGAACAAATCATAGCTGAGAACTTTCCTAATATGGGGAGGGAAACAGGCATTCAGATCCAGGAGATAGAGATCCCCCCTAAAATCAATAAAAAACATTCAACACCACAACATCTAATAGTGAAACTTGCAAATTCCAAAGATAAAGAGAAAATCCTTAAAGCAGCAAGAGACAAGAGATTCCTAACTTATATGGGGGGAAGTATTAGATTAATAGCAGACCTCTCCACAGACACCTGGCAGGCTAGAAAGGGCTGGCAGGATATATTCAAGGTCCTAAATGAGAAGAACATTCAGCCAAGAATATTTTATCCAGCAAGGCTATCATTCAGAATAGAAGGAGAGATAAAGAGCTTCCAAGATAGGCAGAAACTGAAAGAGTATGTGACCACCTAACCAGCTCTGCAAGAAATGTTAAGGGGGACTCTGTAAAAGAAAGAGGATGGCCAAAGAAATAATCCACAAAAACAAGGACTGAATAGGTATTATGAGGACACTAAATTCATATCTTTCAATAGTAACTCTGAACATGAATGGGCTTAATGATCCCATCAAAAGATTCAGGGTTTCAGACTGGATAAAAAAGCAAGACCCATCCATTTGCTGTCTACAAGAGACTCATTTTAGACCTAAGGACACCTACAGCCTGAAAATAAAAGGTTGGAGAAACATTTACCATTCAAATGGTCCCCAAAAGAAAGCAGGGATAGCAAACCTCATGTCAAATAAATTAGTTTATCCGAAAGACTGTAGAAAGAGATGAAGAGGGATACTATATCATACTTCAAGGATCTATCCAACAAGAGGACCTAACAATCATGAATATTTATACCCCTAATGTGGGAGTTGCCAAGTATATCAATCAATTAACAAAGTAAAGACATACTTAGATAATAATACACTAATACTGGGTGACTTCAACATGGCACTTTCTACAACTAAGAGATCTTCTAAGCACAACATCTCCAAAGAAACAAGAGCTTTAAATGATACATTGGACCAGATGGATTTCATAGATATTTACAGAACTCTACATCCAAATGCAACTGCATACACATTCTTCTCAAGTACACATGGAACCTTCTCCAAAATAGACCACATACTGGGTCACAAATCAGGTCTTAACTGATACCAAAAGATTGGGATTGTCCCCTGCATATTTTCAGAGCATAATGCTCTGAAACTAGAGCTCAATCACAAGAAGAAATTTGGAAGAAATTCAAACACATGGAGGTTAAAGACCATCCTGCTGAAAGACGAAAAGTTCAACCCACGATCCCATCTTGGTTAGAGAAGAATCTAAAAGAGTCATGGAAATTAATGAGAATGAAGATAAAACTATTCAAAATCTTTGGGATTCAGCAAAAGCAGTCCTGAGAGGCAAATACATCACAATACAAGCATTCCTCAAAAAACTGCAAAAAACTCAAATACACAAGCTAACCTTAAACCTAAAGGAACTGGAGAAAGAACAGCAAATAAAACTACACCAAGCAGAAGAAGAGAATTAATAAAGATTTGAGCAGAATTCAATGAAATAGAGACCAGAAGAACTGTGGAACAGATCAACAAAACCAGGAGTTAGTTCTTTGAAAGAATTAATAAGATAGAGAAACCATTAGCCAGCCTTATTAAAAACAAAAGAGAAAAGACTCTAATTAATAAAATCATGAATGAAAAAGGAGAGATCATAACCAATACCAAGGAAATGCAAACAATTTTAAAAACATATTATGAGCAGCTATACACCAATAAATTAGGCAATCTAGAAGAAATTGATGATTTCTGGAAAACCACAAACTACCAAAACTGGAACAGGAAGAAACAGAAAACCTGAACAGGCCAATAACCAGGGAGGAAATTGAAGGAGTCATCAAAAACCTCCCAAAACACAAAAGTCCAGGGCCAGATGGCTTCCCAGGGGAATTCTATCAAACGTTTAAAGAAGAAATCATACCTATTCTACTAAAGCTGTTTGGCAAGATAGAAAGAGATGGAATAGTTCCAAATTCATTCTATGAGGCCAGCATCACCTTAATTCCAAAACCGGACAACCACCAAAAAGGAGAATTATAGACCAATATCCCTGATGAACACAGATGTGAAAATTCTCAACAAGATACTAGCCAATAGGGTCCAAGAGTACACTAAGATTATTCACCATGACCAAGTGGGATTTAGCCCCGGGATGCAAGGCTGGTTCAACACTCATAAAGCAATCAATGTGATAGATCATATCAACAAGACAAAGAACAAGAACCAAATGATCTTCTCAATAGATGCAGAGAAAACATTTGACAAAATACAGCATCCATTCCTGATCAAAACTCTTCAGAGTGCAGGGATAGAGGGAACATTCCTCAGCATCTTAAAAGCCATCTATGAAAAGCCCACAGCAAATATCATTTTCAATGGGGAAACACTGGGAGCCTTTCCCCTAAAATCAGGAACACGACAGGGATGTTCATTCTCACCATTGCGATTCAACATAGTACTGGAAGTCCTAGCCTCAGCAATCAGACAACAAAAAAATAAAAGCCATTGAAATTGGAAAAGAAGAAGTCAAACTCTCCCTCTTGCAGATAACATGATACTGTACATAGAAAACCCAAAAGCCTCCACCCCAAGATTGCTAGAACTCATACAGCAATTTGGCAGTGTGGCAGGATACAAAATCAATGCCCAGAAATAAGTGGCATTTCTATACACTAACAATGAGACTGAAGAAAGAGAAATTAAGGAGTCAATCCCATTTACAATTGCACCCAAAAGCATAAGATACCTAGGAATAAACCTAACCAAAGAGGTAAAGGATCTATACCCTAAAAACTACAGAACACTTCTAAAAGAAATGAAGACACAAAGAGATGGAAAAATATTCCATGCTCATTGATTGGAAGAATTAATATTGTGAAAATGTCAATACTACCCAGGGAAATTTACACATTTAATGCAATCCCTATCAAAATACCATGGACTTTCTTCAGAGAGTTGGAACAAATCATCTTAAGATTTGTGTGGAATCAGAAGAGACCCCGAATAGCCAGGGGAATAATGAAAAAAGAAAGTCAGATCAGGGCATCACAATGCTGGATTTCAAATTGTACTACAAAGCTGTGATCATTAAGACAGTGTGGTACTGGCACAAAAACAGACACATAGATCAATGAAACAGCATAAAGAACCCAGAAATGGGTCAAGTCTATGGTCAAATAATATTCGACAAAGAGGAAAGACTATCCACTGAAAAAAAGACGGTCTCTTCAAAAAATGGTGCTGGGAAAATTGGACATCCACGTGCAGAAGAATGAAACTATACCATTCTCTTATACTGTACACAAAGATAAATTCAAAATGGATGAACGATCTAAATGTGAGACAAGATTCCATCAAAATCCTAGAGAAGAACACAGGCAACACCCTTTTTGAACTTGGCCACAGTAGCTTCTTGCAAGATACATCCACGAAGGCAAGAGAAACAAAAGCAAAAATGAATTATTGGGACTTCATCAAGTTAAGAAGCTTCTGCACAGCAAAAGAAACAGTCAACAAAACTCAAAGACAACCTACAGAATGGGAGAAGATATTTGCAAATGACCTATCAGATAAAGGGCTAGTATCCAAGATCTATAAAGAACTTATTAAACTCCACAGTAAAGAAACAAACAATCCAATCATGAAATGGGCAAAAGACATGAACAGAAATCTCACAGAGGAAGACATAGACATGGCCAACCCGCACATGAGAAAATACTCTGCATCACTTGCCATCACAGAAATACAAATCAAAACCACAATGAGATCCCACCTCACACCAGTGAGAATGGGGAAAATTAACAAGGCAGGAAACCACAAATGTTGGAGAGGACGCGGAGAAAAGGGAACCCTCTTACACTGTTGGTGGGAATGTGAACTGGTGCAGCCACTCTGGAAAACTGTGTGGAGGTTCCTCAAAGAGTTAAAAATAGACCTGCCCTACGACCCAGCAATTGCACTGTTGGGGATTTACCCCAAAGATACAGATGCAGTGAAATGCCAGGACACCTGCACCCCGATGTTTATAGCAGCAATGTCCATAGTAGCCAAAATGTGGAAGGAGCCTCGGGGTCCATCTACAGATGAATGGATAAAGAAGCTGTGGTCTATGTATACAGTGGAATATTACTCAGCCATTAGAAATGACAAATACCCACCATTTGTTTCGTTGTGGATGGAACTGGAGGGTATTATGCTGAGTGTAGTAAGTCAATCAGAGAAGGAAAAACATTATATGGTCTCATTCATTTGAAGTATATAAAAAATAGTGAAAGGGAATAAAGGGGAAAGGAGAGAAAATGAGTGGGAAATATCAGTAAGGGTGACAGACCATGAGAGACTCCTAACTCTGGGAAACAAACAAGGGGTAGTGGAAGGGGAGTCGAAGGGGTGATGGGGTGACTGGGTGATGGGCACTGAGGGGGGCCACTTGACGGGATGAGCACTGGGAGTTATGCTATATGTTGGCATATCAAACTCCAATAAAAAGTGAATCAATCAATAAATAATAAATAAAACAACAACAAAAAACAAAACAGATGAATAGGGAAAGAGAAGGAAAAGTAAGATAAAAACAGAGAGGGAGGCAAATTGTAGGAGATTCTTAACTCTAGGAAACAAAGAGGGTTGCTGGAGGGGATGTCAGTGAGATGATGGAATAACTGGGTGATGGGCATTAAGGGGAGCACGTGATGTAAAGATCACTGTGTGTTATTTGCCGCTGATGAATCACTCCCTAAATTCTACCCCTGAAGCAAATAGTACATTATATGTGAACTAACTTGAATTTAAATAAAATCTAAACCAAAACAAAAACAAAGCCCCTTCCATTACAATAAATAAAATGTTTAAATGGTTAGCAATATATAACGTTTAAAAGTTTTTGGCTTAAATATATTTCAAAGCCTACATTAAGTAAATTCCAGTGTATATACATAGACATAAGTACTAGGAAATAAATTATCTTCACAATTACATTTAGTTTTATTTATTATCTTAAAAACTTATTTAAGATTGCCTATCCATCTTTTATTACCATTGTATGTCATGCAACCTATCATACCACAAGTAACTTAAGAAGGTCAATTAAGCTTTAGAAACTATGCCATGAGCACAATTACTAATCCCTTGGTACTTTTCTCTTAATTGAATTTAAACTACCAATTTTCTTTAGTTCTCCTTAGCTCAGAAAACTTACTTAATGTGCCAAGACTAATATAAAACCATAGCTATCATCAAATTAAATAGAATTTAATTTCCATTACAATATAGGGAAAGGACTATACCCAAAACTATTCATTAAAATATATATGGCTGTATTGACAGTACAAGTACAAAGTTGATATGAAACGATCTACTTTTTAAATTTTTTCCATGCATTTTCCATATACAGTTGTTACATTTTTATGCTCATTTTGATTTTTTTTTTTGTTCTCCAAGTTTTGTGTTATTTTAAAATTTTATTTCAATTTTTAGTAAAGGTCTAAAGAGACCTACAATGTACTATGCCATACTATCTCATAAGTTTTTGTTCTGAATGCATGGGTGAAGGAGGACATGTGCCAAGTCTAGAGAGTAGTCGATAAAGTGTACTTTCAGGTCTAAAACCTGTGGAGTAATCTTTTTTCTCTTAAAATATGGCCAGTTTCTACCTAATTCTCAATGATATGCAGGTCCGAATTATTACTATCAGTTCTGCCAGGAATCAAGACCAGAATGGGTAACATATCATCTTAAATTTTATATTCCTGGTATATGCAATACATAGTCCTACTATAGCAGGAATACATACACACAGAAAATACATAAAGGATGGAATTAAAAAAAAAACACACACACCTAAGTAAAAACTATAAAAGCTTTTATTACCTTTTACTTCCCCCTATTTTTTTTTTTTATTCAACTGTGTAGATTGTGTAAGTTCATTCAGTTATAGAACAGATAAGAAATGTTCAAGTTGGGCGGCCCAGGTGGCTCAGCAGTTTAGCGCCGCCTTCAGCCCAGGGTGTGATCCTGGAGACTCCGGATCGAGTCCCACATCAGGCTTCCTGCATGGAGCCTGCTTCTCCCTCTGCCTGTGTCTCTGCCTCTCTCTCTCTCTCTCTCTCTCTCTCTCTGTGTGTGTGTCTCTCATGAATAAATAAATAAAATCTTTAAAAAAAAATAAAAACAGTCATGTGCTTCTTTTGAAATTATTCTTAAAACATCGAGTTTAAACATGAAGACAAATGCTAACATAAATATTTAATAGTGAATCATTTTAAAAAATGGAAAATGTGAAGACAATCTCTTCAGAAAACATATAAAGAAATATATTTTACCCTTAATTGGAATACCACTTTGCCCCATTAATATAACTTGGAATTGGGTTATAAATGTTTCCAAATGAACCTGCTGAGAAATATGCTGGAAAAACAAAATTGCTGAAGAAGGGTATCAAAAGCAAGAAAATGCTTCAGACATTCAAATATTGAGTCATTGGCATTAGGGGAAATTTTCTCCAGATAGGGAGGAGAAATGGTAAGTCCACAGAGAAGAACATCTAAGGTACAGATAGAACTCTGGAGAGCATTTTAGTGACTTGAGGCAGAGGTAGAGTATCAGGAGTATCAGATAACATGGCAACAAAGAGAGCAGACATGACTGCTTGGCAGCATGGCAGCTAGGCAGTTGAGGGAAGGTGCATGATAATTTATAGGAGGATCCAAAGTTCAGAGAGACACTTCTATTCAGCCACTGCCCAGCAAGTGTTAGACCAAAGGTTTTCTGAGACCCATAAAGATGGGAGAAAGTGTTTCTTTTTGTTGTGATAAATAACAAGCAATTCTCCAATGATTAACAGTATTTTCTTCCTTTGTATTCTTAAAATTCAAAGAGTAGTGAGGTCATTTTATACACATGCTCTACGTGCTTCTAATGGCTAAAGTTGCCCAATAGAATTTTATTTCTTTGCATATGTACACTGCTCTGGTAAAATGCTACTAGCCTATAGAGAGGCCCCATATTGACTCGTGCAGAACATAATATCTACTATGTTTTAGTAACAAATAATTCTCATTGTGCCAGTTTTTAAAGAACTTTTCCTAGAAACTGTCAGTGGAGGTAGAGGATGTGAGAAGGAAAGTGAGAATGGGGAAAAGATGACAAAACAAAAAGGTAGAATTTAGAAAGAACTAAGCCTCAATATTAGGACTCAGGTATTGGGTAAATTGGGGGCAAGATAAAAGCACTACAGCGTTTAATTATGGGAGAAGAAAATAATAGGATAGAAAGACAGAAGCTTGTTTAAAATAATCATTATCTAGTTCAAAATATTAGTTAAGGCTCCACTTATGTTTAGATTACTCTATATGTTTTAGGTACTAAGGTGAAATTTAGTGACCAACTTTATATGAACTTACTAGATTTATCATGACTTACTGGATTTATCATGCTAATTATTTCTACTACATGCTTCATTGTATTTCCCTTTCTCAATGCAGATATTGGATAATCCTAGATAATTTTACAAATAAAGAATTTATTTTTTGAAGAATTTAATAATCACTTTGTGAATGTGAAAAGAGCCACTTTGTGCCCAGTTCTAAAATAAGATGTCCTTTTAGCTAAATACACTCATAGAAATGACCAATGTTATCCCACTATATGAAACTAAATAAAAGTTATCAATGTGGATGCTACCACATTAAAAAATGTTTGAAAATATATGAAGGCATTTTTGTTGTCGTTATGATAGAAAGGCTCTACCAGAATACAATGGATAGGGTGAGAGATGCTAAACAACCAACAGTGGATTGTAAATTTTGCATAACCAAAATTTTCCTATTGAAAATGTCAATATTTCCCCTATTGAATTATGCTGGATTTGTGACAGATAACTTTTAAGATAATATAAATAGTTTAGGATGCCTGGGCGGCTTAGCAGTTTAGCACTCGCCTTTGGCCCAGGTCATGATCTTGAAGTCCTAGGTTCAAGTCCCACATCGGGCTCCCTGCATGGAGCCTTCTTCTCCCTCTGCCTGTGTCTCTGCCTCTGTGTGTCTCTCATGAATATACACATATATATTATATTATACATACATACATAATATATATGTGTATATTATAGTTAAGAAAGAGACAGACATCATTAACTCACTGACCTAATCTTCTCCCACAATCCCCTTTTCTCTAAGCACATTCCATGTAGGGTAGACATGTGTGACAGAGCTCCTATCAAGGAGACAAGATTGGAAATGGCTGTGTGATGCTTTTGAGAATGTTTCACTTTCTTTATAAGGAGACAAACAGGTAAGGCATAAGCTGTTGACCCTTTCATCCTTCTACCATCTTCATAATTTGAATGTGGATTTGTAGCATCCATCTTAGTAAAATCAGATCATGAGCATGAGGGAAAAAATGACAGAAAATGAAGGTAGAAAGTTATGTGATATCTAAGACCATTTCTAAACTCCTTCTGGGCCCTGGACGTCTCAACTGCAAACTTTTATTTTAAAATGAGAAAAACCAATATCTGTATTTTTAAACCACTCTATTCATGCTTTCTATACTTCAGTATTCCTTCCATGTATGTATATATTCGGTTTAGATTAATTTGGTTATAGTTTATTTAAAAATTGGCAATTTTATGGAAAATATAAACTTGTAAACTTTCTTCTAAACAAGCTGACACAATTAGCCTTTGAATTTTTTTTTTTTAGCCTTTGAATTTTTGTTTTGAAAACGTATTATATAAATTATTACTTGAGCAGTCATCTTCCTATTAGCTACTGAAATCCACTTCTAGAATATTGGAATTAGAAACAAAAGTGTAAGAAAGAAATTCCTAAAATATATGAATTCTATTAATAAACCTCATTGATAATTTTACTGACAAAAAAGACATGAGAGGAAATAGAAAGTCTGCTTTACTAATTTAAATCAGCAATGATCATTGATTCGAATATAGCACATGAGTTACTTCAATTTATCATGTCAATTCTAGAAAAACACATTAAGAAATATCTTCCTGGTATAGGCAAAGGTTTAGTAGGAAAATTTTTGAAGTAATCTGAGAATAGATCATCACACTTTTCTGTCTATTATACTCTTACATTAAGATTATTGCAGGGGGCGGTGAGGGGAGTAGCCCAGGTGGCTCAGCGGTTTAGCGCCACCTTCAGTCCAGGGCGTGATCCTGGAGACCCGGGATCGAGTCCCACGTCGGGCTCCCTGCATGGGGCCTGCTTCTCCCTCTGCCTGTGTCTCTGCTCTCTCTCTCTCTCTCTCTCAACACAATTTATGCCTCAGTCCCTTGTAGAGATTCTGTCTTTTCTATAGAATTTTCAGATGGGATATTTAGAATATCTAGGAAACTTGATTTGACAAATACCAAACTATCAGGTTCGGTGAAAAATAAGTGAATCAAAAGGATGAGCTAATGACTAAATATAATTATAGAAATAAAATATTCAAAATCATTTTTCTTATTTTCTCTATGTCTTGAAGGTTAGATGTTTGAATTTGGGAGTTTTAAAATAGAAGTTTAGAAAATTATGGAATACAATTCTATAGATCAGTCATAATCCTGTAAAAATTCCTCTGCTTAAAAAGCTATCTTGAGCAAAATTCAGCCGCAATAAATATGCAACTGACTCTATTACTAGGATGTTTATATGCATAAAAATAAGCATTACATAATTTCTGTTTAAAGTGTGTTTCATTTTTAACAGATTTTACGGTAAACAACATGTGGTCACAGCGCAAAAAGAAGTGACAAACTGTTCAAAGCATTTCTTAGATAAATCTGCAATCTGCTGGATTTCTTCACCTCTCACCATACAAAAGGCCCAAACACCTCTCTCTCTGGCTCTACAAACTTGTCTATAGCTGTCTAAAGACCTTTCTGTGGCAGTTCTCTCTAGCCATTGCTGCTTACACTCCAGGAATGCTGTTCTTGACTCTCAAGTCCAGTTAAGATCCTTATGTTCTCAATGTGACTGTTTGAAGTGTTAAGAATAAAGCCATCTGTTTAGTTTATTAAACTAATTCATTCTGAGGAATGATTTACCAATAACCTTAGCCAAATATTTGCAATTCCTATATGCTATTGTATCTAATGTATGGATAAACTGTATTGCAATCGACGTCTTGTTTATTATCTATCCTACCCACTAGAATAGAAGCTTCATGGTGCAGACATCTCTGTCATCATGCTTCCTCCATAGTATCTAGTTCAGACTCAGTGGTATTCATTCATGTTTCTTAAAGTATTGTAAACTTTAGAAGTCCAGAAAAGAGTCAGACCCATTGTAGGTGATTATTGTTGGGCAAGAAGGAAGGGAATGTCCATTGGGCTAGATCATGAAGGATGGATAGGATTTGTATGAATCAAGTACTTAGGTGCTAAACACTTGCTACCTACCTCACAGTCTATTATCAGAAATATTACACATCCCATTAGAAGTCTGATATCAGAATAGTGCATAATATTCTATGAGTGCTTATCTGGAGATGGATGGAGGAATTGGAAAATGGAATACAGGTTGAAGACATGGACTGAATTTGGAACAGGAAAGTAGCTGGTACAGGTGATACAGTGAGATAGATCCTGGCTATGGGAATATAATATGCTGGGAAGCTCAAAGACATAAGTTGAATAAATCTATCTTCCCCATTTGTGGTGAATACCACAGTCCAATTTACTTATATGCAATGATTTATTTTCTATGCATATTGATAGATTATATAATAGCAACTATACACTTAGACTCAATACATCTGTTTTTCATAGCATATTCTATTAAAGGAAATGGTACTTCCACTGAAGTGTATTTCAACATTCTCAAGTAACTCAATTTGCTGTACAATATATCAAAGAAGGGATGTTACATGTTTAAGGCTACAATAGTCATTATTCTCCTATAGTTACTACTTTAATAGGTTAATTTATTGGTTCCATTTTCTCATACTTATTGGCTATTTGATTTATCGGATAAAAGCAATAGTCATGCCAAATTAAAGTAATAGAATATTGGTCATGTTACATAGACAATTTTCCATTATCATACAGAATGAAGACTCCACACTACAATCCAATTAATCAGAATATGAGTAAGTAGGGCACCATCTTTACTGAAACAATTTCATGAGGAAAATTTTTCTCTAAGTATTTCAATACAGCTTTTTTTCTTATACCAGAGTAAGATTATTTCTTGTACTCTGAGATGTCACAGTCACCCAAATGCCTTCAAGAGAGATAAAAGGCACTTATGAGAAGTGTTAACTATATGCCTACATTTTTAAATCCCATTTTAAAAACAAAAATTGCTAGAGAACAGCAAATATAAATCACGACAATTATTTTTTTAGACCTTGCCTTAGCACAAAAGGACATCATTATTGGAAGATTTTGTTTTACTCTTATTTCCTTGCTCTTTTCTATGTATACCAGCAACTCTGATTTCATGATTTGACTTTGGTTCTTGGTTGCTCAGAACAAGACTTTGCTAAACTTTATACATAATATATAACCTACACCCAAAAAATTTTATTGAGAAAACCAATATCAAGCTGGAATAATACTGAAAAATCATTTCACCATAAAATTTTTCAGAAAATGCCTTATAAAAGTAAAAAGTGAATAGATTTTTCTCACAATATCTATAATCACAAAGAAGAAAGTAAAATACTTTTTCATCTTTATGGAACCAAGGAATGAGGAATGGGAACAAAACCCTTTGTTTAAATTTACTTTCTGTTTACTCTGTGTGTGTGTGTATATACATATATATATATATGTATATATATACAGATATGTATATATATATATATATATATATATATATATATATATATATATTTTAGAAAAATACATTCACTTTATTTTAGAAAAACACAGACCAATATAAGCTTATTGTCAACTGGCCTCTTAGGAGTCCTAGAAGTCACAGGAAACAAGTTCTGGACACCAGGTACCTGCCTCTGCCTCTCCAAACAGGCCTGCTTCCAATAGAGGATGTGATTCAGAGCCGCTCCTCAGAGAGCAGGGAGGTTAGCTACAGAGGCCAGCGACAGAGGCCTTTCACATGTAAATGTCCAGTGAACCAATGCCTTGGAAGAAGATCAAACTCTCTGGGACTGAACACAAGAGTGGGGGTGGATGAGGACAGACTATTCTCCAGCATTTCTCATTTTTCTGCTTGTTAATTTCACTGTTGGGCGGTGACCTCTTTTCCCTAATCCTCTTTGGACCCACAGGGTTTGATTCCCCTCCAGCTCAACTGTAATCCACCCCATCTCCCATCTTTTATTCCTGGGGCACCAGCCCTGGTGGCATCTCTTCCTCCTGCTCCTGGGCCAGAATCTGCTAGAGTTAGGGAATGTCTTCCACGGAAGGGTTTGGGAGGCTGAGTATAGGTGAGTCCAGGCAGTGACAGTAGTGATTTGCTACTGAATTCTTGCTTGCTGTCCTGATCTCTTTAACTGGTAGGTCCTAGGACTACCAGGACCTATATATATATATATATATATATATATATATATATATATATACACACACACACACACACACATATATACATATATATAATATATATTACATGTATGTATATAATATACAATATGTATATGCATTTTACATATATGTGTATATAGTATGCATTATATATAACATGTTATATATTAAATAAAATTATATAAGTGATGGCCCTATAAATATCATTAAACTTGGTCTATAATAGAATTATACATGTAATATATATGTAATAAATAATATATATTCTATAATTATAATCATATAAACAAATTCATGTAATTTATTTATGTGTATTATATGTAAACATATAATCCTATAAACATGATTATAAATATAAAAACATAAAATTATAAATATTGTATAACAATAATTATAAATGAGAACAGTTTTTTGTGATCAAATAAAGTGTAATATAGTCAATATATTCAACATTGTAAAATAATTATTTTCTTCTATAATGAATAATATTAAATTCTAAAATCGTCTGTAATCAAAAATTTAAAAGTATTTTTATTTTTATTTAATATTTTTAAATTTTATTTATTTATTTATTCATGAGAGACACAGAGAGGGAGGCAGAGACAATGGCAGAGGGAGAAGCAGGTTCCTCACAGGGAGCCTGTTGCAGGACTCGATCCCAGGACCCCAGGATCACGACTGAGCCAAAGGCAGATGCTCAACCACTGAGCCACCCAGGTGTCCCTCAAAGTATTTTTAAAAGTAGATTTATGGGGTACCATATTTCCTTCTACAATAAAAAGATTTGTTTAATGAATTCATTTTTATTATTTCATTTTTTAAAAGATTTATTTATTTGAGAGACAGAGGGAGGGAAAGGAGAGGAGGAGCAAAGGGAAGGAACAAGCAGACTCCTCACTGAGCAGGGAGCTCAAGGCAGGGCTAGAGTCCATCGCCCATGAGATCATGACCTGAGCCAAAATCATGAGTCAGGCACTAAGCCAGCTGAGCTATCCAAGTGCCCCTATTATTTCCTTCTTGTATTTGTTTCCAGTTTTCACATTTGTGACATTTACGTGGCTTGTATTGTTATGGTTATTTAATTTGTAAAAAATCAAAATCTTCTGAATAGACTGTAAACTTGGGGCCAAATCCAAAAGAGAAAATATTCAACATTGTATAATGGTAATTGCAATAATATAAGGTCTAAATCTAGATAATATTTAGATCACATCCAGAACTTATTTAATTTAGCATAGATGCTTAAAATCAGCAAGAAGTGAAAGTTTTCGATAGGCAAAATTTATTCTTAGATTTCTCAGTTTTATTCTCTGCTTTGTAAGAAACTCAAACTGTATGTTTAAGATTATAATGCTGCCATGCCAAAGCCTCCACGTTTAACAGTGTAAGATCAAAAGGAGACCAACCAGGAAATAAAAATGATTGGCAGAGAAAGCTGACTGATTAGAAGTAGCCAGATTTATGGAAAAACCAACATTGAATCCAGGGATTTCTGGCAGGCTAATGGCCTGGAAGCTTTTTTCAGGAAGACCAGACCAAGTTTCTGACCTGGAATCAATGAATATGTAAGTAACATGATTCCAACACAATTACAGATACCATATAATTTAAAAGTTACACAGATAGTCCATGTAGTGAATATGCTAAGCCAGGAGAGTTGAGAGTTTGCAATATATGCTCATAACACTTAATGCTACTTACGCATATGTGCAGATTCCTTGCATGGCTGCCAATGACTGAGATTAAACACACTCATTTTTCCTTATTTAATCTATGTGAACATGTAGAGAAAAGGATAATTAGTAACATTTATATTGTTTGTTTTGCTTGATGAAGCTGAAGATGAAAAACAATGCAATTCAAAGCATCTATGTATGAAACATTGCAGATATTCAGGTAAATAAAATTATTCACAAGACAGAAAGAAGTAAGACAGATCACATTTTGAATACACTCATAATATTTTTATTTAAAGCATAACTATCTCTAGTCACAGACAAAACTATTAAAAGTGTATCCACAGAATAACATGCAAAATTGTAATTGCACAAATATATATTTAAAACCCAAGAAAAATAAAGGCAAAAAAAAAAAAAACCCTCACATGTAAAACCATTTCTTTTTTTACCCCAATAAATTAGCTCTGATCTAAAATGTAAAGACACTCCAAGGAACTGTATATTCCCCTCCCTTTTGGCCAGGGAAAATTTGTTTTGTTTTGGTTTTATTTTTGTTTTTTACACTCTGATCCATTAGGGAGAATTTTCATCCAGTTTCCTTGTATTTTTCATTCCCTAGTTTCAAGATCTTCCCACAAAAAATTTCATATTTTTGCAGGAACTTATCAAGAGGTTTGACCACTAGCTGACCTGTGAGGTAGACCCTGGCAATTGAAGGCTATATATATTCTCTTCTGTTCTTACAATGTGCATTCAGCTTGTTTTCTCCAAAAGCTGCCCCAAATACATAGCCTTGAGATAGTAATGTATTGTTGAGAGGGTCTGGAAGGTATATGTGAATGAATGAAGTTAAGGCCTCAATATAAATTTTAAAATTTGACAGGTAGGTGCAATGATCTACTCATCTTGAGGCCTGAAACACCTGTAAGGAAATAGGTGGGTGGTGGAAGGCCCAGGCACTGTCATAGGTTCTAGAAGTCATTTGTTCAGATAAAATGTATGTTGTCCCAGAAGTTGTGATTGCTAAAATGCAAGCTTATCCAACTCCTAAAAATGTGAAAGATGTGCAAGCTTTTTTAGGGATTTTAGGGCTTGGAGGATTCTTATTCAATTGATACAGTACCTTTATCCCTTAAAGGTAAGGGCTTGTGTGGGACAGATGATGAGAGTAGTAGGTCACCTTTGTGAAAGCAAAACTAGTAGTGAAGCAGATGAAAGGCTCTGGGTATCAAACAACCAGGGCCACCATTTGAGTCAGATGCATCTGTGACCCCAGAAGAAATGGGTTTGGCACTGTGGCAGAGACAACAAAAGGGAGAGCATTTTGGTCCCAGCTCCAGAAAGGGACAGAAACTTGATAGACCCCCATAGAGCAACAGCTCCTAGCAGTATACACAGTACCTCTTTGTGTAGAGCCTCTCGTGAAAGAACCACAGCAACTAATGGGCTGAACACAGAATGATGTGGCTGGCCATAACTCATGAGTCCTGGCTGGTAACCCTTTGCATGAACAGTTGGGGTGTTCTAAAGGGATTAACCCTATGGCCTGGACAACAGGAGGCCAAGGAGGGTAGATGAACATGAGTGGACCCTTTTAAGGTCAAGATATGGGGAAAGACATTTGTGTTCAACTGCAAGAGTCTGAGCCAGTCCTTACTAATTCCATGTCCTGGCTCATAAGGCAGTACACCACCTGACAATCAAGAAGCCGATACCCCAGCTGGGGTACAAGTACTAACAAGTGATCTTCCAGGGGATAAAACAGATTGTATATATAGGAGGAGTTGCCGCTATTTAGGCCAGGAGGGGTGACGTATTGTCAGAATGCCATTGAAATACATGGACTTGGCTAATGAAGTAACAGTACGTCCTGTGGGTTCTAAAACGTCCAAAGCAACTGCCAAAGGAGTGTAGGGCTATCCAGCAGGTGGTAATTGCTTTTACTGATCCCCTCCCTCTGCTTGGGAGTTCTAAATATTTGTGTGGACATCGAATTTGGCCAACCCAGGAATTAAGGCTTCCACCCCCTCATGGAATGGGGATAGACTATCAAAACTCAGCCAATGAAAAGCTTTCAGCTCTCAGTTTACGCCAGTGGATATTTTGACATACCAAATAGCCTCCCCAAATTCCCACTTTCCTCTATAAAAGAGCATTCCTCTCCTTTGTTCTCCAGACTTACTTGTGGTTTGGCCAGAATGTGCTTGTGTCAGATTGCAATTCTTTGCTACTCTCAAATAAACCCATCTTTTGCTAGTAAAATTACTGGCAGTTTTATTTTTAAGGTTATTAGGTCTTTCCTTGCCTTAGACTTCTGGGGCCAGTTTTGGGTGTCACCTGGGAAACTCTTGAGTAACAAACCACATCAAAGTAGTTCATGGAGGGAAAGAGGAAAAAATCACATAGGGTTTATGAATAAAGTTTCTATAACCTGAGCTAAAACAGAGAAGCTTTATTGATGACATTAAAATATATTAGGGAAGAGAAATGTAAAACTAACTTTGTGATTGAATTTTCCAAAGTCCCAGTAAAACTAAGTCAGCTTGCTTTTGATTCTTGAATATAAAAATTTTAGTGTAGTAATTCCTATTATGAAGCTTATTAACATTTTGTGAAAATATAAATCATAGCTTCAATAAAATAGAAATATCTCTTTAGGGACAGAATTAAAGAGAAGGAGTAAAGAAATTCAGGAGAGGAAAAGACATAAATCTGAATAAAATGATGCATACATTTGAGTACATATGGAGATTAAAACATTCAGCCATCAAAAAGCATGAGATGCTGCCATTTGCAATGACATGGATGGAACTAGAGTATTATGCTAAATGAAATAAGTCAGTCAGAGAAAGATAAATACCATATGATTTCACTCACATGTGGATTTAAGAAACAAAACAGATGAACATATGGGAAGGGAAGAAAAAATAAAATAAGATAAAAACAAATAGGCAAACCATAAGAGATGTCTCACTGAACTCTAGGAAACAAACTGAGGGTTGCTGGAGGGGAGATGGGTGGGGGATGGGGTAACTAGGCAATGGGTATTAAGGAGGGCACCCCATGGTATGAGTACTGCATGTTATGTGCAACTGATGAATCACTAAACTCTACCTCTGAAACTAATAATACAATGTGTGTTGATTAAATAAAATTTAAATTCAAAATTCACAAAATGCTGGCATATTACTAAAATCAATCTTTTAGATGAATCAAGATTAAACTGCCCTTGAAAAGTGAAATGAGGCATGCCTGGATGGCTCAGCGGTTGGGCATCTGCCTTTGGCCCAGGGCATGATCCAGGAGTCCTGGGATCGAGTCCCACATTGGGCTTCCTGCATGGAGCCTGCTTCTCTCTCTCTCTCTCTCTCTCTCTCTCTCTCTCTCTCGTCTTTCATGAATAAATAAATAAATAAATATTTTTAAAAAGAGAAGTGAAATGATAAAAGAATTGAAAAGTGAAATGCTGATGACTTTAAAGCAGGTGAAATCTGGGGATCCCTGGGTGGCTCAGCTGTTTAGCACCTGCCTTTGGCTCAGGGCGTGATCCTGGAGTCCTGGGATCGAGTCCCACATCGGACTCCCTGCATGGAGCCTGCTTCTCCCTCTGCCTGTATCTCTGCCTGCCTCTCTCTCTGTGTGTCTCTGTATCTGAATGAATAAATAAAATCTTTAAAAAAATCAGGTGAAATCCCATCAAATTTTCAAAGCCGTTAGTAAAACAAGATCACCACATAAGAAGTTTTTCTTCGATGTGGCAGCAATGATAGATTTTATATAGAGTCTGGTTTTCCTCATAATTTAATGTTTCTGCATGATCCTAATATAATTTAGTTTCATATAGAATCCTTCAGCTTCTGGCTTTAAATTCAAAAGTTTAGTTTAAACATACAAATTCAAATCAGTTGAAATGATTTTTGAGTAACGATGTGAAAAATAAAAACATTTTTAAATATTGTTTGGAAATGTGGAAATAATAGTGTTCCAGAGAGAAATTTGATATCAGAGATCGCAGCTTCCCTTTAAGGGAATCAGACTTAATTAAATGGAAATGAGAAAGTTTCTTTTTCATATACATAATGTGCTGCAAACCCCTTCCTTCTTGCAGATAAAAGAAATCATAGGATACAAAATATTTATGGCCACAGGAGTAGAAGAAATTACATATTTGGTAACAAATTAGATTTAGCAAGGGTCTAAAGTATTCAATGTGGCCATGCAGTCTCTTTAATCTTAAATGACATTTCCCACCATTCAATGTTAGCAGATATAAGGATTCCCTTGAGGTAGAACTGCTGTATTATCCACATAAACTGGAACTGTTTATCTTTGTGAAGAAAAGTGAATGAAGTACACTAAATATTTATGTGGAATCATAAAGCTTATATAAGATAGAAAACTTAACCATTCAAAATTACACTTGCTGTTAATCTCACCTGGTAAATGTGAAAATACAGCGAAATCATTCAAGTTTCTTACCTAAGGAAAGCTTAATTTTTGCTCTCTAAAAAATATAACAATAATTGAGAAGTTTGAGGATTTTCTTCTGAGATAATTCTTTGACTCCTTTATGCAAGAATATATTGCGAGCCAGAACAATGATAAAAGTGTTTCTAAATCTTTTTGTAATATAGAAATTCTATCATTTGCTATTCGATACATATATAAGGATGACAATGGTTAATTCAATTATTGATACAATTAATGTTTCTTTAAAGTATCTTAAGAAACCTGTATATAACAATCTCAATTCCATTATGCTTTTTTTTGTTTGGTTTATATAAATTTTCAAAATTTATAGTTGTTGCTTAAGAATATGCTCTGATATATTGAACTTCAGTAATGAGAAACATTAAGCAGAAACAAGTTGGATAAATAATTTGTAGGAGTATATAAATTGAACAATAAAAATAATAAACATTGTAATGATTAAGTATAATGAATATTCTAATTTGTTTCTTTGGTTCTCTTACTCAAAATCCTGTGTTAATGAGAATATTTTTAGGGTATGTCCATTACATTAGTCCTCAGTAATCATTTATATCCACTATGCATTTATATACTCTTTCCCTTCATGAGTACAAACCACTGTTAATATACATAAATGTTTGGCAAATACATGGTTTAAATAATGCAAGATTTATGCAAGTCTACACATCATTATCCCTTTTTTTAATAATAAATTTATTGGTGTTCTATTTGCCAACATATAGCATAACACCCAGTGCTCATCCCGTCAAATGCCCCCCTAAGTGCCCGTCACCCAGTCACCCCCACCCCCCGCCCTCCTCCCCTTCCACCACCCCTAGTTCGTTTCCCAGAGTTAGCAGTCTTTACGTTCTGTCTCCCTTTCTGATATTTCCTACCCATTTCTTCTCCCTTCCCTTCTATTCCCTTTCACTATTATTTATATTCCCCAAAGGAATGAGACCATATAATGTTTGTCCTTCTCCGACTGACTTACTTCACTCAGCATAATACCCTCCAGTTCCATCCACGTTGAAGCAAATGGTGGGTATTTGTCATTTCTAATAGCTGAGGAATATTCCATTGTATACATAAACCACATCTTCTTTATCCATTCATCTTTCGATGGACACCGAGGCTCCTTCCACAGTTTGGCTATCGTGGCCATTGCTGCTAGAAACATCGGGGTGCAGGTGTCCCGGCGTTTCACTGCATCTGTATCTTTGGGGTGAATCTCCAGCAGTGCAATTGCTGGGTCGTAGGGAAGGTCTATTTTTAACTCTTTGAGGAACCATCATTATCCCTTAAAATAGATTTATTTCTTTTGAAGTATATCCAGTATTTGAAATCCATATTTAAAATACAAAGTTGGGATCCCTGGGTGGCTCAGCTGTTAGGCGCCTCCCTTTGGCCCAGGGTGTGATCCTGGAGTCCCGGGGTCGAATTTCACGTCGGGCTCCCGGTGCATGGAGCCTGATTCTCCCTCTGCCTGTGTCTCTGCCTCTGTCTCTCTCTCTATCATGAATAAATAAATCTTTAAAAAAAATAAAAAATAAAATACATAGTTAAGGTCATTCGTCATTAAAACAAAATTATTTACCTAATAATACACATTATATCACATTTCAAATATAAAGTCGTTTATGTATACAAAGTATTATTCACGGAAAAGGAGTTCAACTGATGCATTTTTCAAAACGGCAGGTATTATGTAAAGAATGATACATGTATAATTACCAAAGAGTTACTTTATATTCTAAACTGTAGTTTCTAAGCATATTTTCATGAAGCCTGCTGTTGATTAGACAATTAGTACTTTACTTCTTACTCAGGTTTTCTTAAATTTCCAGAATTTTACTGGAAGATATATTTATAACCCCTTCTTTGACTAAAAGCCCTCTTCTCTTTGAGCTTTGGAAGTCAAATTATTTCAATGTATCTAAGAAACCCTAAACATCTTTTAAGCTATTTAGCATTTTAATAACTTCTTATATTCATCACAGTACTGACAGTTATTGTTCACACCCCTGTTTTTAATTTGTTTTTATTTATTTATTTATTTATTTATTTATTTATTTATTTATTTATTTATGATAGTCACAGAGAGAGAGAGAGAGAGAGGCAGAGACATAGGCAGAGGGAGAAGCAGGCTCCATGCACCGGGAGCCTGACATAGGATTCGATCCCGGGTCTCCAGGATCGTGCCCTGGGCCAAAGGCAGGCGCTAAACTGCTGTGCCACCCAGGGATCCCCCTGTTTTTAATTTGAATATGTTCTTTCACTTATGACCTTTAATTGTCGTATGAATATAAGTTATATGCCTAATCTGATCACAAATTCCCTTTGAGCAGAAAGCACATCATAGATACCATATCCTGCCCTCACAGAAGCTAGTTTATTTCTGAATGCAAGCTATCCCAAAATATTGATGAATTACTATTTAAAAAATATGCTAAATAATTTTAAAGTGATTAAAGGAAATTTTATTCCAACAGCATACACTTATTGTAATCTAAAAGAATGGACTGCAATAAATAAATAAATAAATAAATAATAAATTAATTAATTAATTAATAAAAAGAAACAACTTTTATTTTTGTTTGTGATCTATAAAATTATTTTTGCCAATGTAAAATACTAATACTCACTTGAGGACCATGCCACCTTCTGAAAATGTCACACAGTTGCTTCTTAGATATCTCAAAGTTGGAGCAGTTCTCAGTCTTGTCCAGACTGAAGCCTATGGCCAACAAGTGTTTTCCAGGACACAAATCTGACCATGTTGGGATGCAGCCATGGAGCAAAGCAACACAGGAAGATGGAGAGGACTTTTCATTTAAGGGCAAAATATCCAAATGGGTGTCTGGCTAAATAATTTCTGCTTTCACACTAATCAACTTGTATAAAATGGAGCACCGTTTTTAAAGATGTGATGTGCTAGAGCCTGGCAAAGCTTCATACCATCTTTTATCACCTAATTGCTGTATACTTTTGAATCTATAAAACATATTTATCACTCTAAAGAAAACTTTTGACTTCTGGGGGAAAACATCCATTGTTCATGTCACATATGAGACATTTTTTAATTTTAGACTTACCTCAAGATATTGCTTTTTCAATTTTTTAAGATATCACTTGAAAAAGGAATATGCAAAATTAGGTGAACCAAGTATTCATTTTTTCCCCAACGGCTATGAAAAAAGTATTATATTAAATTATTTTTATTTTTAGTATATTTATTAGTCATAAAATTAAAAAATATATCTGCTTTTTAAGTTTAATTATAACCTATGAAAGAAAATGTCACCTCTGTTTTATTTAACATTTTAGATGCATAGTACACATTACAAAATACATGCATGTTTGTGATCTTTGTTGATTCCAAATATTTTAAGAGGAATAACATTGAAAGATTCTGCTACTTAAATCTTAAATGCATGTAATCTTCAAAACCCAAATGAGTCATCAGACATTCAAAGCAAATTCAGACCAGACCTTCTGGTGATAGCGTTTTGAATTTTAATGGTTCCCATTCTATTTTTTTTTTTAATTTTATTTATGATAGTCACACACACACACAGAGAGAGAGAGGCAGAGACACAGGCAGAGGGAGAAGCAGGCTCCATGCAGGGAGCCCGACGTGGGACTCGATCCCGGGTCTCCAGGATCGCGCCCTGGGCCAAAGGCAGGCGCCAAACCGCTGCGCCACCCAGGGATCCCAATGGTTCCCATTCTAGAAGAACATTGTATTCTGTCCTAACCAATTAAATTTTTCACTTTAAATTTAAAAACAAGGCAAAAAATCAGTTTATTTCATGAACTCCATTCAAGATTTCTAACCACATCTCCAAATAATGAGGAATAAGCAGGTACTGGTCCTCATGCATGTACTCTCCTGTACAACACCTGAACTGTGCAGGTATGACCTGGAAATAGAGTTAAAGATTTATGCTGGATTCTTTCAGTGCACTGATGGGGACACATATACCTACAGTTTCAAAAAAGATGATGCTAATATTGTTGAAAATCTTAAAATGTATGTGAAATTTTTCTTAGGAAAATTATTCTTTCATATAGGTAACTAAAAACACTTCCATCTGTTTTAAATAAAGACTTTAAAATTTCAATAAAATTTTGGGTAAGATAATGGTCCTCTTTCTTTGTACATTTGATGATACTCATTCTTTTTAAAAAGTTTTTCTAATAGCAAATTTTATTGCTTTTCATTTACCTTTAAATGTTTACATTGAATTCACATAAACTCTTTCCAAGGTATTTATTCCCAAAATACTATGGCAAACAAAAAATAACCATGTTATTTATATATCTATCTATCCATTTATTTATTTTTAAAGATTTTTTTTATTTATTCACGAGAAAAACAGAGAGAGAAAGAGACAGGCAGAGGGAGAAGCAGGATCCATGCAAGGAACCTGATGTAGGACTTGATCTCAGGCCTCCAAGATCACATGCTGAGCTGAAGGCAGCTGCTTAACCACTGAGCCACCCAGGCATCCCATGTTTTTTTTTTTTTTTTTTTTTTTTTTTTTTTTTTTTATTACAGCTTTTATAGGAAGAATACATTATGCATCTTGGATTACTACTCTCACCATTTATAAATCTTTTTTTTGCCAGAAATTACTTTGAAAATACATTGTTTTAATAACTAAAACCAAATGGAGAAAAAGAATCTTATAAGTATATAGTTTCATTAGAAAATTTTCTTATATTATCTAAGATTTTCATCTGAGTACATTTTCATCAGGATACATCCACTGGAATCTATCTTGAAATAAATATCCAGAATCGTGAATTTTAAAGCCCTAGCAACTGAATAACTAAAAACTCAGGTTTTAGTAACTAGCAAGAACTATAGATTGGACACAAATACAAAATGGATGTATTCTCTCATGATTTGGATGTTTCTGACTAAACTTGATTCTCAGCAGCAAAGATAAGGGGAAAATAAGGATTTTTAAAAAGCAAGTAAGTTTAAATCGAAAAGTATACTGAAGTATTTATTATATTAGAATTCAGAGGAAGCCTCATGTAATCCAATTTGTGAGAAATTATGAGTTAAAACTTGTAATCCTTTTCTTATAAGATTCATTTGAGTTCAGTAAAACCTAATAAAATGCCATGGAGAATAAATTATTGTTCCTAATTATTCTCCCTTAGACTATAATAACTTCCTCCAATATCTGAAGAAGGAATATGCATGTTATACCTGTGAAAATGCAGAATTGTATTAATCATGCTCTTCAGAACAAAAGCAAGTTCTATAGCTGTAAGTTAACAAGTTCCAAAATTTGTTTCCATTATCTCTTTTCTACAGAGTAAGAACTTTACTTTTCTTGTTGGATATGTCCCACAAGAACCAGAGTAGGTTTTTTTTTCCATAAATCCCTGGAATTTGATAACATGCTTTACATCAGTCAATTAAATAGACCATCACATACAGTGAATCAAGACACATTTTGTCTGGGACGCATTTCAAAACTGTCTGGAATACTTTTCTAACGCAGAATTATAAAATTTTTGTATTATTTCAGATTATCCATTTTTTGGGACAAGGACAAGCTTTGTGAGCAATTTTCACACTTTAGAATGCAATGTATATTCTATTAAGTACTATTATTGATGTGTGAGCAATGAAGTTCATGTTCATTAATTCAATTTGTAGATAAATTGAGGAAATATTAAAGAACAATGTTATATATTCTTTTCACAAGGAAGGAAGGAAAAAGAAGGAAGGAGAGAGAGAAGAAAGAAAAGAAAGAGAGGAAAGAAAGAAAGAAAGAAAGAAAGAAAGAAAGAAAGAAAGAAAGAAAGAAAGGAAAAGAAAGGAGAAGAGAGAGGAGAGGAAAATGAAATCCCAGTACTTTTAGAATATAAAATATGTGGTCTCTGTGAGAGAATTTGTTGCTGTTCTCACTGTATCCTCAGCACCTATATACTTGGAACATAGTAAATATTTGATAAATAATTACAAACTATAAAATCCAATACAATCTCAGAATTAGTTTTAAATTAACCAGAACTAGTATTTCTTGGAGTATAGTGGCATGTCAATTTTATATATTTAGAAAAGAGTGAATGTCTCTCTCTATATAAAGCAGTTCTATAAATCTCACCGTTACTCTGGCAGAGATTCTAGTCATAAAAATAATAATTTATCCTCAATATAACCCTTAAAATTTCAGAGATACCTAATTTTTGTCATAATTTGTACTGTGTGGAAAAATGGAAGTTATATTCTAAAAGAAAAGAAACCCAAACACTAAAAATTAATTTTATTTGCACCAAATATTTTCTACCTTTAAAAATAAAGTATATGAGGACAAAATCAAATAAGAAGAAAAAAGTCATACTTTGAAACACTTGAAATAGGACACCTTTACATAAAAAGGATCACTATGCCTGAGAAGTGGTTTCTGGCTAACCGAGCCTGAGTCAAAAGGAGCCAATTTTGGGATCCCTGGGTGGCACAGCGGTTTGGCGCCTGCCTTTGGCCCAGGGCACGATCCTGGAGACCCGGGATCGAATCCCACATCGGGCTCCCGGTGCATGGAGCCTGCTTCTCCCTCTGCCTATGTCTCTGCCTCTCTCTCTTTCTCTCTCTCTCTCTCTCTCTGTGTGTGACTATCATAAATAAATAAAAATTTTAAAAAAAAGGAACCAATTTTAAATTTGAGCAGATGGATTTGGTGTGTAAATGGTGAAGAGGAGTTTGGTAACTTCTTTTTCTTTGCTGTGAGGACTTAAGTCTTCACAGTATTTGAAACTAATCTAAGTTAAACCCGAATAGTTACTAAATATTACTTATGAGATATTCTCTTGCTTCCTGTCATATGTAAGAAAAACATATTTATTTCATTATATTTAGGCAAAGTCCTTTGTGTGGTCTATGAGTGGTCCTGAGCCTATGATACAGACCTTAGCTCTTTTTTCCAGCGTTGCCTCCTTCTCTACCTCTGCATTTACCCCTCCTTCCAGGCCAGCTGCTTCCTATCCTCTACCTAGCATGTTCTCCCCCCAGTTGTGTGTGCTACTTATTCAGGGTTCAGCCTCACCACCTTGGCAGAGAGTTCTTTCATCACCCCTTTCTAAAGCGATGTCCCTCTTAGCACATGCTGGTTCTCCTTTAGTTTTTAATTGTAATCATCACCTAACACACCCTCGTATAAAAAAAGCTTCTCCCATTAAAGTATCAACTGCAGGAGTTCTAAAGCTTTACCATTCACTGACAAATCCTTAGCATCCAAAATAATTCCTGGTTCAAAGTATCAAAGAAAATGTTTGTTGGATTAAATAAATGGTATGGAGTATTTAAATAGGTATCATCAGATAGTAAGTAATGTGTGTATTATTTAGCATATATACAAATGTTTATATATGTAGGTTCACCTCTGTATTTCAGAGGATGAGTAACTCACCCAAAATAGGGTCATTGATAAGAGAGTCACCATGCTATACTGCCTCCTAAGACTATGACAGAGGAAAATTCAATAAAACTAGTTACTAATTTACAGCAAAGAATGAATATAGAAAAATTACCTTCAAAAACAAGTGAAAATTACTGATCAGGTCTTAGAGAAAGGGAAGCCACTGTCTCCATTTATTTAAGAATATTCATGGATTGGTGGGATGCCTGTGTGGCTCAGTGATTGAGCATCTGTCTTTGGCATAGGTCATGGTCCCAGGGTCCTGGGATTGAGTCCTACATCAGGCTCACTGCAGGAAGCCTGCTTCTCCCTCTGCCTATGTCTCTGCCTCTCTCTCTGTGTCTCTCATGAATAAATAAAATCTTTAAAAAAAAAAAGAATATTCATGGACTGGGGAAAAATGCTACAAAGGATAAGTTAAGTCACTTGGTAATTTATATCAATTTTAATAAAATTTAATATAATTAATTGCTGAAGAGCAGTTAACTTCATAGCACTAATTCCCAGTAAACCTTGTTAAATTTATTTCCAGGGTCTCTAAAGAATAGAGGGAATTTTAGATGGCTTAATTGAGCAATACATGAAGATATAATAACTGAAAATGTCTGAAAATAATGTTTAACCATAATTTCATATGATTATAGGAAAACATAGTAAATAAGCATTTCATTCATTTATATTTAGCAATATAGAAATTTCAGTGATCCACCCATTTTGGCACATTGTTTCTAAGACTTGCAGCCTTATTGAAGCAAGATGGTTTATCTCATGATACTCTACAGTGAGCTAATACAACTCACAAAACACCAGTGTAGGCAACACATATGACTGCAGAAATAGCATTTCTACTTCTAAAGCATTATTGATTAACATCTTACATTAAGCTAGAATTTGGATTGTGCTTTGCAAATAGCAAATGACAGAAAGAAAGGGCATCCTTGTGAGGGGGAATAACATAAACTAAGTATATTGGCCCTGAGAAGGGGGGTTCAAGGGTGTTGATCACCTGCACAATTGAAAAGCTATATGTAATTTCTGACTCTCCCTATGAATAGCTTCCTGCTGACTGGAAGCCTTACCAATAACATAAATGGCCAGTTAACACATGTTTTGTATGTTATTTGTATTCTATATTGCATTATTATAATAAAATAAGCCAAAGAAATGTAAGTGTCATTAACAAAATCATAAAGAGTGAGGGCACTTGGGTGGCTCAGTGGTTGAGCATCTGCCTTCAACTCAGGTCCTGATCCCAGGTTCCTGGATCAAGTCCCATATCAGGCTCCCTGCAGGGAGCCTGATTCTCCCTCTGCCTATGTCTGCTTCTCTCTGTGTGTCTTCTATGAATAAATAAATAAAATCTTTAAAAAAAGAAAATCATAAGAAAAAGTACATTTACAGTACTGTATTGTATTTATTGATACCATAAGTTTATGTACCTGTTTTCAAGATAAATTGTCAGTATCTACACCAATACTGTCTTCTATAATACAAAACACTCCAGATGTTATATGTATTACTGACACCGGACATCAAAAATGAAAAAATAGTGTATAGTGTATAAGTGTGTGCATAAATTTTGATAAATTTTAACTCCTTATAATAGATTCATGGTAGTAAATGATAAAGTAGATGAACATACATATGTTTTATGTATTCATAGAATATCTAACTTTTTCTTAATTATTTTCAATATTTCTAGGCTATATTGTGAGTTTTATTAATTGTCAAAATCTCCGAAAAAATTCCCCAGAATATTTGTTGGAAAAAAATCTGTTATGTATGTGGACTCGCATAATGCAAATCTGTGTGACTCAGTGTCAACTATATAGTATTTAGAAAAATGGATTGAACACTTAGCGCAGTGAGGAGACTGATTTGTGTGTGAAGACTTCTTGCATAAACTTTATCTAGAGACAAGGTTAAAAATAAAAGCTAATATATATGCATTTGTTCTTTTCAAACTTTTTTAGTATATACTCTTAGTAATAAAATTGCATAATATCATATTGAATTAGTCAATTTTAATTATTTCATTTAGTAAATATAAATCTAAAACATTATTAAGAATATTTGTATACCTCCAATAGGTGAGCTTTCATATACATTTGAGAATATGCATGCATGCTATTTTGAGAGCTCATTGGTGTATGCAATGATGCAAATGAAGCAGACTACTGGTTTTTAAATATGAATGTGATAAAATTTCAGCAGGATTTTAGAAGGTTAACCATCAATAGAATGCAGAAATATATGGAACAAGTGAGATAAGTGAAAAGGCCATCTCCACAGTCCATACAAAAAATGATAAGATAGAGATCCACGGTGGAAATAGCCTAGAAAACCATTTCTGAACATATCAACACACACTGATTTCTACATCCTAGCTCATTAGATTAGAAAAGACATTGAGAGCGCTTGAGTGGTTCAATTGGTTGAGCAGCCAACTCCTGATTTCAGCTCAGATTGTGACCTCAGGCTTTGGGGATTGAGCCTGTGTCACGTCCCCCACTCATCAGGGAGTCTGCTTGAGATCCTCTCTCTCTCCCTTTCCCTTGCCTTCCCTGTTCACTTGCACTCTCTCTCTCTAAATAAATAAATCTTTTTTAAAAAATCAAGAAGACACTGACTCTCCTACATCTAGTAGTCTGAAGCTCTTGGGTAAATAGGGCAGTGTCTTTTATTCCTCCCCTGTCTCTAAGAATGTCTGTAGTGTAATAGGGAAAATATATAATGTTCATAATAATGATTTTAATGATCTATAACAAGTTAAATTGTACTTCATATGGTATATAGTGAAATATGTTGAATGCGATTTTGAATTATTTTGATGATAAACTTTAAAAAATATCTTCTGAAATTTGTCCTACAGAAATTCTTCATGTCAGTTAAGTGCTGTGTTATAGTATACATTGTATTTATATTACAATATGAAATGTCCAGATGTGAGTAGATGCAAGCACTGAGGTGGACTGTATTAAAAATTTCCTGACAAGGGATCCCTGGGTGGCGCAGCGGTTTGGCGCCTGCCTTTGGTCCAGGGCGCGATCCTGGAGACCCCGGATCGAATCCCACATCGGGCTCCCGGTGCATGGAGCCTGCTTCTCCCTCTGCCTATGTCTCTCTGCCTCTCTCTCTCTCTCTCTCTCTGTGTGTGTGACTATCATAAATAAATAAAAATTAAAAAAAAATTTCCTGACATTTTAGTATCCATCTTTCAAAGGGGAAACTATGAATATTTTAATGCTTCCATGGATTAGATTTCCATAAAACTCTCATGGAATATCCTCTTTATTTTCTCATATTTTACTTTATTTATTTTTTAAGTTTTTATTTAAATTTTAGTTAGTAACATAGAGTGTAATACTGGTTTCAGGAATATAATTTGATGATTCATCACTTACATACAACACCCAGTGCTTGTCACAACAAGTGCCCTCCTTAACATCCATCACCCATTTAGTACACCTGCCCCACCTCATGCAATCCTATTTGTTCTCTATAGTTAATAGTCTCAAATATTTTGTTCATGTGTTAAGCAATGTTTCCCCTGCTTTTCAAATCCCTTATTTGTGTGGGTTTGGGGGTGGTGTGGGGTCCCCCTGTGGCCAGCACCCTGGTGGAGACAATAAACAGTAGAGAGGAAGGGGGTTCTAGACTAGTCCTGCAGGAAGAACCATGGACCTCAAGACGTCTGCCTTATTCACTGGCTTCCCAGGGGATTTCCTTCCACCCTTCTAAGTGTTCATATTTAGTTACAGTTTTAGAAAAATGTTAAGCATTTATTTTGAGGTAAAAATAAAAACTAATTTCATACTACTTAGGTTTTCTTTTTTTATTTTGCATTTATTGTCCTTTCTTTTCTGCTTCTTTTGCATGAGTTATGTGGGGAGACCAGGAGGAGGAGGGATGTTAACAATTTCTCACACTTAGAAACAAAGAAGTACTCCTGTTTCTGGATACACTTGGATGTGGAAGCCCTAAGAGCATGTGGTGCAGTGAATTAAAAGTTGCATTTGAAATCTTTGTATTCCCATGACTAGTTTTGTCTTCCAGATTAAAACGATATTGCTGATGCACCCAAGGGCTAACGTATAAAACAGAAATGATTTCTAAAAAAAAAAAAAAAAAAGAAACTATTTTTTCCCTTCCTCATCTTCATCTGTTTTGTTTCTTAAATTCCACATAAGTGAAATCATATGGTATTTGTCTTTCTCTGACTGACTTATTTCACTTAGTGTAATATACTCTAGCTCCATCCACATTGTTGCAAAGGGAAATATTTTATCTTTTTGATGGCTGAGTAATTTTTTATATATATACCACATATTCCTTATCCATTCATCAGTTGATGGACATTTGGGCTTTTTCCATAGTTTGGCTATTGTCAGTAATGCTGTTGTAGATTTCAAGATGCATGTGCCCCTTTGGGTCAGTATTTTTGTATCTTCTGGATAAATACCTAATAGTTTAGTTGTTGGTTCATAACATAGTTCTATTTTTAACTTTTTGAGGAAACTTCATACTGTTTTCCAGAATGGCTGCACCAGTTTGCATTCCCACTCCTAGTGTAAGAGGGTTCCCCTATCTCCAGTCCTTGCAAACATCTGTTGTTTCCTGTGTTGATAATTTTAGCTATTCTGACTATGTCATAGGTATCTCATCATAGTTTTGATTTGTATTTCCCTGATACTGAGTGATGCTGAGCATCTTTTCATGTGCCTGTTGCCCTGGATGTCTTATTTGGAAAGATGTCTATTCATGTCTTCTGCCTATTTCTTAACTGGACTATTTGTCTTTTGGGTGTTGAGTTTGAGGAGTTCTTTATACATTTTAGATACTACCCTTTATCAGGTATGTCATTCACAAATATCTTCTCCCAGTCCATAGGTTGCCTTTTAGTCTTGTTGATTTTTTTCCTTCTCAGTACAGAAGCATTTTTATCTTGATGACGTCTCAAAAATTCATTTTTGCTTTTGTTTCCCTTGCCTATTTTCTCATACTTTATAAACAAATCAATTATAAAAATTAATATAATAAATGTAATATATAATACACTGCATGTATTTGACAAAATCATATGCATGTTTATAGTTAATTTTAAAATTTTAATATTTCATACAATCTACTCTCTCTAATAGACAGAATTTCCATATTTATAGTATACAGAATTCTGTATGATTTTGTCTCATTTTTTCCAAAAATGTGGGAAATTTTCCAGAAGACAAGTAATATCTATTCAAAACTGACATTTTGCTCAGTTTATCTTAGTTTATCTTAGGCAGTTCATTGTATAATTTGATCTGCAGAGTTTAAGTTTATTAGAGTTTTAGTTAGCTATAACCTCATTTAAATATCATTCTTTACATGAGCAAAAGAAAAACAAGACTAGAAATGTGTAATTTGAAATTTTACATGCAACAACTTTTCATTACATGTAAACCAAAGCACATTTCTTTAATATTTAAGTATTTTGATATTTAATATTAATAATTTAAGTAATATTTTAATATCTTCTCAAAACATTTCCAAGTATGGATATCTTTCAAGTTGTATATTCACTTATGTAAAGTACAAAATTAAAATATATTTATTTTAAATAAAATAATGCAGCTTCAGTGGCCCAGCAGTTTGGCACCACCTTCTGCCCAAGGTGTGATCCTGGAGACCTGGATCGAGTCCCATGTCAGGCTCCCTGCATGGAGCCTGCTTCTCTCCCTCTCCCTCTGCCTGTGTTTCTTCTCTCTCTCCCTCTCTGTCATGAATAAATAAATAAAATCTTTAAATATATATATGTATAAATAAATTTACTCAATTTAGTTAAATGTCATTACTTTTAAAATTCACTCACTCTGTCCCATCGTCAACACTAATACTATTTTGAAATAACTGAGCTGTTTTTCCATATGAAACAGAATATGACTATTTAAGTGTTTAAATTAATAATAATGGATGATAATGGTTTAGGGGTACTTTTTTATTTCAGTAACTTTATCGAATGGTATAATTTAAATCTTTGATACTGACAACAACCGAAGAAGTATTTACTATCGTCATTCTTATTTGCTGGTAGGAAAAGTAGGTTAACTATTCACAAAGGAAAAAAGCATATCTAAGAACTGAAACATCTCTTAGCTCAAATAGCAAGATACTGGAGACAAAGAGATCCTCCTCAGGCAAGCTTCCTGTTTCCAGAGCCGCTGCCATCAGCAAATACGCAATTCTCACCCTCTAGTCAGTTTGGATGGAAAGATTGAAACAAAAGTTATTGCACCTTATATGTGTGCCAATTTCAAAGTGTGTTCAACAACTACAGGGAAGTAGTTTTATAGATCCTTTTGCCATCCTGAGTTGTATATGAACTCAAAAGGTAAAGAATACTGTTCCTTATAAGTTTCTTTCTCAAAAAAATAAAACTTTAGAGATTAACATTTTGGAATGTCAAAAGCTATTACGAATAACAGAAGAGAACAAATAGATAATTCCTCTCCCCAAATCAATAATAATATGGCCTGGCTTCTAAAGACTGTTTCCATATGTATAATACAAATCTAGAGTATGCATTTTCTATTTGAGTTAGTGGAAGTTTAGTGTCAATGCCTAAGAATGCCTAAAAAAAAAACACGAAATATATTTTAAGTCTGTGAACTGTGTTAGCAAACATGTGACATAATGATGATACCTTTAATAAAATCAGTACAATTTATTAAAAACAACAATGAAAGGAACTACAAGGGTTCTAAAAAGAGTGACCTAGATATTCAGTATATGCAGTCCTTTTTTTTTTTTAGTATATGCAGTCTTATATGCCTTGGGTACTCATAGGTACTGCAGTAGCTTGATTCACAGGTAAGGATGTGCTGTTTAGAACCGAGAAAAGGCTTCAGGGATTTACAAATCTATAGTTTTATGCAAACTCAGCATGTATGTGTATTAGGCAGAGCAGGAGTCCATATGTTTTATTAGAATCTCTCTAATGTCCATATAGTAACAACAAAAGTTTGAGAAAATGGTCTTTCAAATTTGTTCTTAAGTTCTAGTTGACCTAAGTAAACAATTGCAAAATAACTGTTATTTTTCTCCAACACTTCGGATTCAATATTTCACTAATTTCTGGCTCCTATTTTTGCAATAGGGAGATCTACTACTTCTTTGTAGATAATCAGTTTTCTCTTAAGATCCCATTGCCTTACTGGTTTTGTTTGTTTGTTTGTTTGTTTGCAGCATCTTTTTCAGTTTTTTCCATGCCTGGAAATCATGCTTCTAGGCTCTAAAGATCTGTGTCTTTTACCAGTTCACAGCAAATACTCAGCTATTACCTTCACTGAAAGTACTTCATTTTCAAGTCTCTTCCAGATATGTGTTAGAATTAAACACGGAATGCCATGATCACATGCATTAACTTAAACATCTTTTCCATATTTTTATTTATCTTTTGGACTTAAAATATTTTCTTCCACTTTGTTATCTAGTTTGTATTTTTCTTCTGTCTCTATTAAGCTACTTAACATGTTTTATTTTAATTTAAGTTATCCCTTGATTAGAAGGACAGGGAACACTCCAACACAAAAATTAACTTGGTAAGTGATTCAGTTTCCAAGAAATTTGTTAATTAATTGCATGGGACCCTCACTTGCACGCTCTGCTCCAGGTCTTACATATAGAAGTGTACATTTTCAAGACTCGGTTGAAGTCCTAACAATTGTTCTGATGATTGATGTGGTAGGGAATCAATTTTCTAAATATTGTGAATTGCTAACAATTCATAAATCAGCAACTTCATTTAAGTATAAAAAGTAAGACATTTTGACATGTTTTGAGAATATTATCCAAAATATAACAAAGCTTTCTGGTTTGGAATAACATGACATTTTCTTCACTCTCTATTTAGATTTTGTGAAGACATATTTCACTACGAAGCCAATGAAAAGAAAATAATAATTTTACTAAACAGCAGCTCCTCTCTTTAGTCCTTATAATTGAAAATTAAAATTTGATATTTTCTACCTATAAATTTTCTTTTACAGAGCATAAAGATTTTTTCTTTCAAAAGGAAATTTATTTTTCATTTGAATTGAAATATTTGGTTAGTTAAAATTTATATTTATTTGTTTCTCTTTATAACCACACAAATTATTATGTGATTTGGTTTATCAAAAACTAGGTTGATGCTTAGAATAGATTTTTTCTTTTCTTTTAAACATAAGAAAAAAGTATCAAATAAAATTTTTCTAATAGCTTTTATCTCTACTCTTTAAAGGATATAATGATTAACAGTTTGAAAATAGTTACCCAGTTGGATCTAGGCAGTAGCCTCAGAGGACATAATTATAATGCATACATTTTAATATATAGATGGTAATTTGAATATTATTGAGCTTAGTTTATAAACACTATAATTAAGGTCATGTACAGATTCCATGATTACTTATGCTTCTAAAATCTTATAATTTCTAATCTCAGTGAAAGGCTTTATTTCAAATGAAGTTTGCACCAATTTTTTTTTATATTAAAAGAAGTTATTTTCCCATCTTATTGGGGAAAAAAACATTATTTTCTCAATTTTGATTTCACTGACTTTGTTGTAGCTATTTACATTATTTTAAGGTTCAGATTTGTCGTGACAATATATAGTAAATCAGTATGTTGACATATTAATTTTAAATGCAAATGTGAATAGGGATGTAGTAAATATAAGTAGATGAAAGTAAGACAATACATGCATATTCTTCCTTATTCGTAAAAATACAATATATCATCAATAAACACAGCCAGTACCAGAATAAATTCCTTTCTCCTAATTTCTTTTTTTTTAAGATTTTATTTATTTATTTGACAGACAGGGAGACAAAGCATGAGCAGGGGGAGTGGCAGAGGGAGAGGGAGAAGCAGGCTCCCCACTGAGCAGGGAGCCTGATCGGGGCTCTAGCCTAGGACCCTGGGATCATTACCTCAACTGAAGGCAGATGCTTAACCAACTGAGCCACCCAGGTGCTCCTCTTTCTTCCATTATAAATTAACATCACAGTAGTCTACTCTTATCCATGTTTTCACTTTCTGTGGTTTCAGTGGTCATCGAGGGTCCAGAAGCAGATGATCCTCCTGATGTCTCATCAGAAGGTCAATGGTAGGCCTAACAGCCACATGACAATGCCTTTGTCATTCATCTCATTTCATCTCTTCATAGAGGCATTTTATCATCTTACGTCATCATCATAAGAAAGGTGAGTACAGTATAATAAGATCTTTTGAGAATGAAAGAGACAATATTTTCTAAATTTCTGGTACAGTGTATTGTTATGATGGTTCTATTTTATTATTAGTTACTGTTACTAATTTCTTACCATACCTAATTTATAAATTAAACTTTATCATAGGTATGTATGCATAGGAATAAACATAGGATATATAGGATTTGGTGCTTTCTGTGGCTTCAGGAATCCAAGGAGGATTTGGAATGTACCCCTTGGTGGATAAGGGGGATTACTGTATATTAGAAAACTTTTGAAAACATCTGTTCCATAGATAACAAAGAAAACTATATACTATCTAAATTTAGACATTTGCAAAAGCCCAGAGGTAGAAGTCTGAGTTGGTAAAGTTATTCTAGAAGCTGACAAAAATGTAGGCCTAGCTAGAGTGATCCAGAACATCACCTTAACTCATTAAAAATATGAGTAAGATAGAAATATTGTCAAAACTAACCTACATAGGGATGCCTGGGTGGCTCAGTGGGTGAGCATCTGCCTTTAGCTCAGGGCATGATCCCGGGGGTCTGGGATTGAGTCCCACAACAAGCTCCCTGCAGGGAGTCTGCTTCTCCCTCTGCCTATGTCTCTGCTTCTCTCTGTGTCTCTCATGAATAAATAAATAAAATCTTGAAAAAAAAAAAAACAAAACAAAACTAACCTACATACCTGTTCAGACTAATTTTTGTTATGACATGCACACACACATATGCACACTCACACATGTTAACACTCTTTGTAATCCAAAGATTGGGCGGATTCAGTTTATATGAAGATTTTGTGATTGCATAAAATGAATTATGGAGAGTTTAAAAAAAAATATCCTTACCAATTTTTCCTCACCTTCTCTGAGGTACATTTTAACCTGCCAGATTACCAGATGTCATCCAAATCAAGTAGTAACTGTTAGACTGTGACAGGGGTATGATTAGACTTCATCATTATTAAAATGAAGCTATCATAAACATTTTTGCTTATGAGGAATGTATAATATTTTAAAGTGTTTCTGGTGGATTCATATGTAGCTAACCTAAATCCCTTCCAATCCTCCAAAAAAAGAAATAGATTGTTTCATTTAACAACTCCCCAAACCCAGAGATATAAAACAACAATAAATTTATTATGTATCATGATTCTCTGAATCAGAAAATCCACATGGCATTGATAGAGGTCATTGTTTATGTTCAACCTAGGATGAGTTGGGTTGAATGATTTGGTTTGCGCTGTGGTTGAATGCTGGCCCACTGGACTCGCTTGGCAGTCTCGGGATAATTTTAATCCATACCTTGCAATTCAGGGCTTCTAGAGAAGTATTTTATGAGAGAGACCCAGGCCCATGATAAAATGTCCCATTTGGCCAAGCCTCCATAATTCCTGAAAGGTCAGTTCTACTACATTACTTTGGGCTAACAATTCACCAGGACGTGCCCAGATTCAAGGAGAGGAAAAAAATAAAATTATCTTACTTAGCAGAGTAGCAAGGCATTCATAGACATCTCTAATCTACCATATAGATGAAATTCAAAGATTTGTTTTTAAAAAAATTGTTTTTGTTTTAATATATTGTTCTTAATATTAACTAGAGTGAAACAAGCGTGTTTCAATTTCTTTCCAAAACAATCCTTAAGGATACCCTACTAGGTGTAAAATAGGAATTGTCTCTGGACTTAAAATCAATCATAACAAAGTAGTATCTTATTCTTATTTTAAGACCATACATATAACAGAGTAAGGGTATAACCAAGGTAATAAGACAACTTGTTAAATCACAGCTAAATTATGTTTCCCTCTATAAATAAGACAATATTCTAATTTCTATCATAACTTATTGTTACTTTTATTTGTACATTTAAAACATCACATCTTAACTCATTCTGTAAATACAGACTCTCATAGTTATCTTTATCTTAACTAACATGCATTTGTAATAAATCATGAATATGGTAATTCAATAAATTATCTTCAATATTGAAGTGTTATGGATATAATACTAATTTATTTCCCTAGAACTTTAGAAGGTATCTTGTGTTCCCTATCTACTGTTTTTATCCCTCAGAAAAAATTGCATTATGTGTTCTTACCTCTGAACAGAAATAAATGCGGATGCAGAAGACTTGGTAGGGAAAAATGTAAATAAGACAATTTAATGTTTCTCATGAATTGTTAAGTTGTAACTTTAATTTATCTCATACAATAAGGCAGTATAATTAGTAGGTAATATATAATGACTATCCTGTTACAAATGATATTTTATTTATTTTTTAAAGATTTTATTTATTTATTCATGAAAGCACGGAGAGAAGGCAGAGACATAGGCAGAGGGAGAAGCAGGCCCCATGCAGAGAGCCCAATGTGGGCCTCAATCTTGGAACTCTGGGATCACTACCTGACCCTAAGGCAGACACTCAACTGCTGAGCCACCCAGGCATCCCACAAATGATATTTTAAATATCATTTAAAATAATTAAATGTTATGCAATCAGTGCTCATTTTGTTAAACCATATGCAACATGCCTATGATCTCCTTTGTTTTGAAAGCATAGTATCTTTGAAATGTTGAAAAGTGTTAGCGGGGGCAAGATGGCTGAAGAGAAGGGTCCCCAAGTCACCTGTCCCTACAATTTACCTAGATAACTTTCAAATCATGAAAACCTACGAATTCAGCCTGAGATTTAAAGAGAGAACAGCTGGAACGCTACAGAGAGAATAGTTTGCGCTTCTAAAAAGGTAGGAAGATGGAAATGTTGAAAAGAAATGGGGTGGTTTCAGCATATACTGAAACATAAAAGCATGTTTTTGAACATTAAAGGAGGGACCTAATCTTCCAAATTTCTTAGGATTGATATTATAATAATAAAAAGTTTAATTCTAATTATGAATGGTTGGGTTCTTTTCTATAACTTCATAGTAAAATTAAGAATTATGTGTTGTGTTCTAAGGTAAGAATTTTGCTCTTAAAAGTTTTCTAACATAATAGGCAATTTGATTTCATTTTTAAATCTCCATTCTATTTTATTGATAAATTTTTAAGTTTCTAAAGCAAACAAAAACATGAAACGTAGTTTCAGGATAAAAGTAGCAGTATTTGTAATGTTGAATATTTTATTTTCAGCAATAGCTAGCTTTCTATGACCTGCTTATGTGGAAATTACTAATAGTTTTATTATTAAGATAAGTATGTCACTAATTAAAGTACCTGTCAGATCACCTAATGGCCCAGGCTTCAAATAACAAGGAGTAAGCAAATTAGATAAATTCAGTTTTTATCAGTCATTATGTGCAGTTTTCAACTAGAATTTCCTCTAATCCTCATACTAAAAGCAGATAAGAAATTTTCATACCTCCACTGACATGATATAATGACACTAATTTTCAAGGATAATAACTGGATCAGAGGAGCAGGCTAAAATTTAAAGGAGAATGTTTTTTTTTTAAAATAAATTTTTATTTATTTATGATAGTCACAGAGAGAGAGAGAAAGAGAGAGAGAGAGGAGAGAGAGGCAGAGACACAGGCAGAGGGAGAAGCAGGCTCCATGCACCGGGAGCCTGACGTGGGATCCGATCCCGGGTCTCCAGGATCGCGCCCTGGGCCAAAGGCAGGCGCCAAACCGCTGCGCCACCCAGGGATCCCGAGAATGTTTTTAAATTATGAAATGACAAGACATACCTGAAACATGTGTATGGTATTTAAATGAAGTTAATCTTTTGGAGAGGAAAAGATTTCATTTAAATAAAGCATTTATGCATAGGTTTGAGACAAGGAAGAAATTTCTACAGTTGGATATTTCTTTTTTAAGCCTGAAATCTATCAAATGGATATACGGCAGATGTGTGAGAACTGATTTTGAAATAATAAAAAAAAAAAGTTTATTTTGACTCAATGATTTACTTAAAATTCTGTTCATATTACTGCAAAACTTTTTATTTCTGCCTTTTGCAATCCAAAGATAATAAAACTTTTGAACACTTAACTCCCATTTAGATAAGTCTTAAATATTTTCATTGCAAACATCTTTCTTTACAGAAATAATTCTGATTCTTAGGAAAAATCTGAGACTTGTCAGGAAGACTCATTCTGTAATGATTAAAACAATAATATAAACAAAAATCTCAACACAAAAACTCCTAATAAAACACTTAGATCCAAGTGACTAGTAAGGATCGAGGAAAGTTGCTCGAATGCTTTGTAGAGCTCTCTGATTTAAATACTTTTCTAAAACAGGAACCTTACTTCAGTATGAAGATATATTTTATAAAATGATATATCATAAATAGTTGTAAATATCTAAAACAAAGCATGTCAACATATTGTCTAGTATCTCTCCTGTAAACAGGTTACAAGGTTTTGTTTTGCAAATCCATTTTGTTAAATCTGTATAAAAATCCCAGAGTTTTTATTTTTCCAAATTCGCCAAAAGCTAAGTGTGCAGACATATGTGGGAAATAATCAAATAGCAGTGTTTGCTATTAATACACTGACTTAAAAAATAAAACAAAATAACTGTTTTTTTCTATGTCTCTAACAGAATTATCATTGTCTTTTAATATTATTAAAACTGAATTTGATGACTCATGTAATTTTTCTGTTACTATGGTTATAATCAGGGGAAAAAAAGCCATAATTTATTAAATGCAGCTTCAAAGAATGAAGTATATTAGTTACAGCAGCTCCTGTGACAAAGCAATGAAGAATAACTTCAGTTTGATATTTGGACTCATTTTCAGTCAACAACAGGATTATTTAATGTGTTTCTTATTCTAGGAGATTGCTTTTGCTGGCTTCAGACTCAAAGTGAAACATTGCTTTTTCCTGTGGCTTGAGCTTGCGCCTAAGGACTGGAAGCACAGCGTGCTGTCCTGGTAATCAGGCTTTCAGACATCGCCAGTACTTCTGGATCACCAGCTTCCTGCAGATCTCTGGAATCATCAGCCTCCATAATTGTGTGATCCAATTCTTTATAATAAACCAATCTCTTTCTCTCTCTCTGATAGAGGATTAGCGATAGAGAGATATATATCTCCCATTGATTCTGGGTTGTTGGGATTTTTTTTTTTTTTTTTGGAGAATTCTAATACAGCAGCATTACATATTACCTTGACATTTTCTGTGTCTCTTACTTTTCACTTTTATGATAAATGAATAGTGAGGGTTGATTTCTCTCTTTCAACCATATGGACAAATATAGCAGAAGCTGTCCATTATTCATATTGTATCTCTCATCACTCAGCATAAAACCTAATCGCTAAAGTAAATGAAGACAGGGATCCCTGGGTGGCGCAGTGGTTTAGCGCCTGCCTTTGGCCCAGGGCGTGATCCTGGAGATCCGGAATCGAATCCCACGTCGGGCTCCTGGTGCATGGAGCCTGCTTCTCCCTCTGCCTGTGTCTCTGCCCCTCTCTCTCTCTCACTGTGTGCCTATCATAAATATATAAAAAATAAAAAAAAGAAAAGAAATATACATATTTAAAAAAAAAAGTAAATGAAGACATAGTTCTGACCTAGCATAACTTGCTTAATTTTTTCAAATATGATTTTATTTATTTTTTTCTTCCAAGTTTTTATTTAAATTCAAGTTAGTTAACATATAGTATAGTTTTTGTTTCAGGAGAAGAATTTAGTGATTCATCACTTTCATATGATACCCACTGCTCATCACAAGTGCCCTCCTTAATGCCCATCACCCAATTATCCCTTCTTCTCCCTCCAGCAACCCTCTGTTCCTTTCCTAAAGTTAAGAATTTGTCATGGTTTGCCTCCCTCTGCGTCTTTATCTTATTTTATTTTTCCTTCCTTTCACCTATGTTCATCTGTTTTGTTTATTAAATTTGACATATGAGTGAAATACATGGTATTTGCCTTTCTCTGACTTTTTTTGCTTAGCATAAGGCTCTTGCTAGCTCCATCCATGTGGTTGCAAATGGCAAGATTTCGTTCTTTTTGATGGCTGAATAATATTCCATTTCACACACACACACACACCACCACCACCACCACCACCACCACCATCACCACCCACATCTTTATACGTCCATGAGTTGATGGACATTTGAGCCCTTTTCATGTTTTGGCTGTTGTAGAGAGTTCTGCTACAAACAATGGGGAACATGTGCCCCTTTGAATCAGTATTTTTGTATTCTTTGGATAAATTCCTAGTAGTATAGTTGCTGGGATATAGGGTAGTTCTATTTTTAACTTTTTGAGGAACCTCCATACTGTTTTCCAGAATGGCTGCACCATTTTGCATTCCCCTTTCTCTGCATCTGTGCCAACATCTGTTGTCTCCTGAGTTGTTAATTTTAGCCATTCTAACAAGTATGAGGTGGTATCTCAATGTGGTTTTGATTTGTATTTCCCTGATGATGAGTGATGTTGACCATTTTTTTCATGACCTGTTAGCCATTTGTATATCATATATGATTTTAAAATTGCAACCTCTAGAAAGTATAGACTTTAGTGTACTAGGCTACTTAGTGTGAAAACAGTTATATGCAAGAATGATAAAAATTATTCCAATGTTCTGTTGCATCCTCTATGGATTAAACACGCATGAGTTTTGAAACACAAAATACTTTAGAATGTTGGGTATGGGGCAGCCCCGGTGGCGCAGCGGTTTAGCACCACCTGCAGCCCAGGGCGTGATCCTGGAGACCCTGGATCTAGTCCCACGTCAGGCTCTCTGCATGGAGCCTGCTTATCCCTCTGCCTGTATCTCTGCCTCTCTCTCTCTCTCTCTCTCTCTCTCTCTGTGTCTCTATGAATACATAAATAAAATCTTAAAAAAAAAAAAAAAGAATGTTGGGTATGAAGAGGTTCTGATACCTTTCTGCTGCAACTCACCTATATCATATATAAGGAAACTGAGGTCCCAGGGAAGAAAAATGACTTATCTTAAGGTGGCATGATTAATTAAATTAATACCATAGGCAGGGATAGAATCAGGGCTTATCATGTGGAAGATGGAGCCACTCCAGCAGGAAAGAGTAATTTATCACAGACCTTGTTTAAAATTAATAGTGAAAACTGAACATGAAAAGAATAATAACTTTCCATAAGTTGTTTTTTTTTTTTTTTTTTTTTTTTTTTTTTTAACTTCTCTGCAGAAAGTCCCCTCTCATTGCCTGGATCCAGAGCAGAGGGGTTCCAAGATTACTTCTCCCTTGATCCATCACTGCTCAAATCCTGTTCTTATACTGTAAAATCAAGAATGTTGATAATGTCTTATGACTTTCTTTCTAAGTGCTAATATTAATTATTTGGATTACATATCGAAAAGCTTGAAAATATTTCTGAAACACAAGAGTAAGTTTACATAGAAAAAGTATTTGAAATAACTCACAAGATTCCAGGGGAACACTCAGATATAACTTTAATAAAAATAAAGGATATGTGGGGCACCTGGGTGGCATAGTAAGCTTAGCACCCAACTCATGATTTGGGCTCAGGTCATGATCTCAGGGTCCTGAGATCAAGCCTTGCATTGGTCTCCAGGCTCAGAGAGTCTACTTGAGATTCTCTCTCTCCCTCTCCGTCTGCCCCCTCTCACTTACACTCTCTCTCTCTGTCAAATAAACAAATCAATCTTTTAAAAAGAAAGATAAAGGATATGCTGCAGCAGGAGACAGCAGAAGAAGCACATGCAAACATTAGGGAGACACAAGACTTCTAGCTAAAGCTTCCAGAGTCTGGTCTCAGTTGCAGTCAACATGCTTTGTCTTTGGATGATGAACCAACAAGATATGCTCTGGATCACTTGGTTTCAAAGGATCCATGTCACATGTTTAATGAGAATCTTTTTACTCCCTTATTTCTTTTTTCTTTTTAATGTAGCTGAAACTAGGCTATTTAATCCTATAAATCAGATGTAACACATTTGTCTACATATTTTTAGTGATATATGTAGACAAACATTGAGATAATGCTCACAGAGGAGTTTTGAATATTGATCAGTCTATTTTACATCACCAGTAAGACATCTCCATCACTCTTTGGCCATAGATGAATATCATGTTTCCATGTATCTCTGGTAATAATTATAAAACAACCATCATAAAGCTGTGGGTAAATTCCATTCTTAGGTAGTCAAACCCCTGTCCCTTTGTCTAGCTTTCTTACTTTTATATATCTCAACATCATCTCTTCTCATTTTGTCTTTAAAAATACGGGCAGTTGGTGGCTCAGTTGGTTAAGTGACCAGCTCTTAGTTTCAGCTCAGGTCGTGATCTCTGGGTCATGAGAAGGAGACCCATATCTGGCTTTGTGCTTAGCACAGTCTGCTTAGGATTCTCTCTCCCCCCTCCCTCTTGCCCTCCTTCCATCCCTCCCCATAAAAATAAATAAAATATGCAAAAAGTAGAAGGATAAGCATCAAAACAACTAATCATTCACAGCATCCAATAAGATCTATGTAATGCTTCTTTTTTTTTAGAGATTTTATTTATTAATTTATGAGAGACACAGAGAGAGAGAGAGAGAGAAAGAGGCAGAGACACAGGCAGAGGGAGAAGCAGGCTCCATGCAGGGAGCCTGATGTGGGACTCGATCCCGGGTCTCCAGGATCAGGCACTGAGCCGAAGGGCAAGGCACTAAACCACTGAGCCACCCCAGGATCCCCTATGTAATGCTTCTTAAGGCGGCATTTTAATTTACTAAATATACCAATTCAAAGTTGTGTGTCTTTCACAAGCTTATAACCCTTTTACTTCTTTTCAGTGGTGAAATTTGAAATACAGGAAAAGGATAAATATAAGGATTTGATGTAGTAATTACTGGATAAATCTACATTTTCACTAGTGAATCATCTTCCTTTGAAAGAGCATGTTATCAAGCTACCAATTCAATCTAATAAATTTTGTCCTCAATGCCAGTATTATAGATGTTGTTAAGTCATTCAAAGGGCCAGATGTCAGTTAATTCCCAATTCCAAGTTTCATGTTTCTTGTCTCATACTGCAGTTTACACACTCATAGTTTCCCAAAAGAACTTTTCCTTAAATAATTCCCATCTTATGACCTGTAGAAAGAATCTTAGACATGTTTAAAAGGTGTCAGTTTTAATTAATTGCATAGTGGGTAAATTTGCTTCTTAAAAATATTCATGATGCTTTCAAAGTTAAAAAAATATGCAAGATATACTGTCTATAAATGTATTTTCACAGCCTACTGGGGCCAAAAGTTTCACATAAGTTCATTCCTTGTGCTTTCTTCTGCCAAGGTCAAAGACCATTTTCCACAAACTACTGCCCCTTCCATCTAGATGAGCATACATAGACAGCCTCTCTTGGGTCAGTGTGCATGCTATTTTCCAATCAAGTCTCCTAGAATGCTGTCTAGCAGCCTGTTGAGTTTTTTAATCTGTTTTTCTCTAAAAGCATATCCTCTATACACAGGCACTTGTTATCCTTTGTCTTCCTCCAAAAATATCATGCATTCTAAATGACAATAGAAGCTCATGAGTCTTTTCCCTCAGTGTATCTCTCCTCATTAGACAAGTTTAGTTTATTCCATGACTTCTAGACTTGAGCCAGAATCACTCAAGTTTCTTTTAGACTGTCTCAATTTTGTCTTATCTACCAAACATACTGTTGTCAGTGAGTTTAGTGATTAAGAGTGAAAAAAAAATCCGAATTTTAGATACAATTCCTTTCTGAAGTGTATGTGTCTGTGTGTGTCCATATGTTGCACATGCACACGCACATCATTATATACATCTTTGTATTCATTATTTTCATATCCATTATTTATATCCATTATATGCATCTTTGTTTTTCATCTTCAAAACTGTAATATTTCTCATGACAAGAGTGCCACAAACTGAGACTCCTTTCATTTTCTAATAATTTAAGGCATATTGTGAACCACACTGACAAATCATTGGCTACTGCTTAAGAATTGGTAAACTACTGTTTTATTATTTTAATCTAGATCCTCAAACACCACAAGGAAGACTGCTCCTAGTTCTGATAACGTAGTCTGTTTATTTTTTAAGTCTTCTTGCAAATTTCAGCCATTGTCCAGATATAGTACAGCTGCATTTCTGATTGAGGATCCTGGGAATTAACATCTGTGAACATTATTACTTATTTAGCATCATCTATTAGGTGACCTTAGGGACATATCTATTCAACTGTACAGTTAGGTAATTCTGCAGGTGGACTGAATAGGGAACCCACAGGTATGGGTGCCACCTGTTCATGTATGGGATAGGTACTGCTGTAGCATATTTTTAATATATCATTCCCAACTCTTCTGTGTGTTTCCCTCTCTATTGGAAAGGTGTTTTGACATAATCCATGACATGAAAGGTATTCTGTATCTCAAAATAATTTTATGTCCTTCCATAACAGAAACAGTTTAATTTGAAGCCCAGTAACATACCTAAAATTGTCTTTCAAAGGGAATTTATATGGCAACAGCTTCTGGCAAATTTCTACTCCAAAATCCCAGCAGTTATTATTGCTGGGTAACAGATATGAGCTTTTGCAAAACTCTAGACAGCAAAAGTGCAAGTGGCTGACACTTATAACATTTGAGCATTGGGCTTGTACCACCCCAAGGAATTGACTGGTAAGACATTAGACTGAGTTCTTTGAAACTCTAAGAGTGTCTTCTGTTGTACATAACATCATTAAAATTCATCTTTTTCCCTGATACTTTGATGAAAAGGAACTAGTAAATTTTTTACTTGTGCTATGTGATTTCTTCAGAGACTAACAACTCAATCAATCTTCATGCCTCTTATTTTCATTTTGGAGATGGCCGAGAAAAAAAAACAAAACAAAAAAAAACACTTATTTCTGGTTCTTTGAGGTATATCTCTAGTGTCTCCAGTGCAGATAATTTTTAAGAATCTTATCATTTGTGCTTGACTCTGTAGTTCAGCTGGGTTAATCCATGACCCTCTGGTGGCCATATTGATTTATCAGCATTTTAGTTCAGTCCACTTGACCTTCAGATTGAGTTGTCAACATTGTATCATCACTATGATGAATAACAGTCTTTTTTTTCATTTAATCAGATCTAAGTCTCTTCATAGTAGATTTTGTCAATAATCAGCAGGATCTATATCTGTGTGAGAATACAGTAAGTTTGTTGGGCTCCATTCTGCAGAATACAAATTAGTTTTGCTTCCTTTTGAAATAAAGCAAATTGTTCACAAAACACTGATCTCCTTTAGCATAATGCATGTTTGTATTGTTCAAACCATACTGAATACAGCATATTACTAAGGCAACACTTTGTCTAATTCTTTATATCCTACAAGTAAACTCCAGGATTTATTAGCCTTCCTCACAGATAATGCAAAAATATTAAATAAGACATTTATGGTACTAATTCAGGTGAAACTGAAATATCCTTAAAGCAAAAATCCCTTGATTACATCAAATATCCTACATTGTTTTAAATTAATCACCTGAGTGGTTTTAGGTAATTCTAAAGATTTCTATCTAGCACGATGAATTTAAATAGGTGGAGAGCAGATTGGCATGGATTCCTTTTTCTTAATGGTAAGTATGGAAAAAAAACCCACATTCAGACATTACATCTATTCCCTTAGTACTTTCTGATAGGGCTAATGCATTAGGAATACAATACTTCCCTTCATTAATTTTTACTTTGAGTCATCTTTGCATTTAAGCCATCCAAAATTGTATTACCATATTGCCTGACAGAAGCATGTCACCCCTTAAATTTTTATTAGCAATTAATTTCATTAGCCAATTTGGGTATAAGAGCATAGCATGCACTAGTATTCAATAGTTTCCTTACCACTCTCAGGCATTTAACTCATATCAATATAAATGTTCCCAAATCTCTCCCATTCCTATGTCAAGGGACCTTTACCAATCCATCACACAGAATCATAATTCTCTCTTTTACTTCACACATTCTAATCAGTACTTGTTCTGAAGGGAGAACAGTTTCCATATTTTTGTTATCATCACAAATTTTAAAAATTATTTAGGCTAGGAAAGTCTGAATGAATCTGCTCCTGTCCTTTTTTAGTCTAAGGTGTTGATGGACCAGCCAGATTACCTAATATTTACTCTAATCTGTTAAAATTTTTATAGCTACTTCATCTATCTCCTATTTTTTTCATTTTAAATGAACTATATTTTGTTTCATTTTAAATGAACCATAAAAATGCTTCCACCAGCTTACTTGTTTCAAACTTATTCAGTGTTTTAATCTTGTTTTCTCTGCTCAAAATCATTTCTAATATTTTCCACAAATTATCCTGCCCTCCTAAGAGTAGGGTCAAAAGGAATCCAAACACATGGAGTCCTTTTTATCAAAGAATGAATAATGCTTGGTCAAAGATGTAAAATTAGGGGATACTTTGATACCATCATAAAATGAATCTAAATGTACAAGCATTCTTAATATTTTTTGCAGCTTCAGAAGAATTCCACTTAATATCAAAAGGAGGTCTGTCCTCCCGACTCCCTTTCAGAAGCATGTCTCTACATTTTAAAAAGGATTTCTGGCAGCCTTGAATTTCTGTTTCTTCTTTTTCTTATATTTTCACTAAAATAGTCCAAGGAATCCAAAAGAATTCTTGATCGATTTTTTTCTCTTTAAAACTAAAAAAAAATAATTTAGTTATTTTTCCAACTTTAGATCTAGAAATTCCATTAATATATTGTCTTATCAGTGTGTATGACCTCAAACCAGGTGTGGCCTGGGAGGCAAACCTGCATCAGAGGATAATTTCATTTATTCTCCTTACAATGCCCCCTACAGGTATCCCTGAGTGGCTCAGCAGGTTTAGGGCCTGCCTTCTAAACCTGCTGAGGGGGCATGATCCTGGAATCCAAGATCCAGGATCGAGTCCCACATCAGGCTCCCGGAAGGAGCCTGCTTCTCCCTCTGCCTGTGTCTCTGCCTCTCTCGCTCTCTCTCTGTCTCTCATGAATAAATAAATAAAATTAAAAAAAAAAAACAATGCCCCCTACTGCTATTACACAGGATTGAATACTCTAAATACTTACAAACAACTGCATAAAGACAAAGCAGAATATGCAAAGGTACCATCAAAATATGTGTGAGACACTTTGGGCTCAAAGATTCTAGGTGCAAGTTTGCAGCTAAAATCAGGCTATGTAAACTAATTCATCCTCACCGTCATCATCATCATCTATATATTTAATAACAATGAGGTAAGCTAGTACAGGGTTCCACTCAGGGAGATTTGGGTGAACTCTAAATAACAAGCAATTAGTCCCACTACTATTTAATATACTTAATTCCTCTCTTGATCAAGTTTAGTGCCATGGTTCCAGACTTTTGTGGAGGTAAGATGGAACAACCACAGACAAGATAAAGCTAACTTTATATTTATGTATAAGATCATGTGTTTACATGTCATTACATTATTTGAAGGCCATTGGTGGAATCCAGAAAGATTGTAATGATTTGCTTTCCATCTTTGTCACAATGGTTTTGCTACCAGAACACAGGGTTGTGAAAACCACCACTAAATCTAAACCTAAATGGGAAAGGAAAAGATTCATACCAACATCATCAACACTGGACCCATTGGTTCAGGCAAGTTTGCCATTACTGGCCATCTGATCTATAAATGTGGTAAATTAACCCAGAATCATTGGAAGAATCTGAGAAGGAGGCTGCTGGGATGGAAAGGCTCCTTCAAGGATGTCTGAGTTTTGGATAAGCTGAAAGATGAACATGAGTACTGTATCATCATTGACATCTCTTTGTGGAAATTTGAGGCCAGTATTATATGACCTTCACTGATACCTGAAGACACAGAGACTTTATCAGGAACAGGTTTACAGGCACATTTCAGGTGGATTGCGGTGTGTCGCTGCTGGTGCTGGTGAATTTGAAGCAGGTAGCTCCAAGAAGGTCCAAGCAGAAGAGACAGGGGGAAATTGTTATGGAAGGTAGCACCAACATTTTAAAAATTGGGTATACTCCCAACATAGTAATGATTTTACCAGTTTCTGATTGAAAGGGTGACAAGATGCTGGAGTCAAGTGCCAACATACCTTGGTTCAAGGAATGGAAAATCACCTGTAAGGATGGAAATGCCAGTGGAACCATGTTGGTTGAAGCTCTGTATTGCACCCTGCCACCAAACTGTGCAAGATTGGTGATATTGGTCCCGTGCTTGGGAGCTGAATAGAGACAGGTGTTCTAAAACATGGCATGCAAAAAAAGCAAAAAAAATAAATAAATAAATCAAAGACCAAAAACCTGGCATGGTGGTCACCTTTGCTCTAGTCAGTATTACAGGTAAAGTCTGTTCAAATGTGTCATGAAATGTTGAGTAAAGCTCTTCCTGGAGATAAATGTATGCTTCAATGTCAAGAATGTGCCTGTCAAAGATATTCACTGTGACATGTGGCTGATCATGTGGGACATGACCCACAAAGGAAAGTAGCTGACTTTAAGGCTGAAGTGATTCTCCTGAACCATCCAGGCCAAATTGATGCTGGCTATGCACCCGTGTGGGTACACATATACATTTATAATCTAAATATGATTGCACTTACAGCCTTTTTTTCTAAATATAAACTATAATGTGCTGTCTATTTTGTATCTGTTTTACATTTAAGGAAAGACCAGACTTCTTTAAAGAGTGTATTTAGAAAGTATCATAGTATAAAAAATTGTAGCACTTTGATTTTTTTATATAAAAGACTTATGATGAAAAGATGAAGTCACTTATGAGGGTTATATTCTTTTAGAAAGTTGATTTTTTTCTAAAAAGCATCTCTGAACTGTATAAGGTTAATAAAAATTCCTTTAAAGCAAAAAAAAAAAGAAAAAAAAAAGACCAGCAAACATTACACAACTCACATTGCTTGTAACTTTGCTGAACTGAAGAAGAAAATTTATTGCCTTTATGGGGAGAAACTAATGGAAGATGGCCCCAAAATCTTGAAATATGATGATGCCGCCATCATTGAAATGGCTCCTGGTGAGCCCATACATGTTGAGACCTTGTCTGACTATCCTCCTCTGGGTTTTGCATTTTGTGATATGACATGGGCAGTTATTATTGGTGTCATAAAGGCAATAGACAAGGGGCGCCTGCGTGGCTCAGTTGGTTAAGCAGCCAACTCTTGATTTTGGCTCAGGTCATGATCTCAGGTTGTGTGATCTCAGGGTTGTGTGATCATCAGGGTTCACTTTCAGCAGGAAATCTGCTTGAAATTCTCTCCCTCTCTCCTTCTCCCTCTGTCCCTCACCTTGCTTGCGTGCTATCTCTCCATCTAAAATAAATAAATAAAAAGTAAAAAACAAATGAAAAAATAAAACAACAGATGAGAAGTTTGCTGGAGCTGGCAAGGTTCAGAAGGCTCAATGAATATTATCCCTAGTACATGCCACCACAATTAATCAGACTGGTCTCAGAGCTGTTTGTTTCAGTTGACCATTCAAGTTTAATAGGAAAAGACTGATTAGTGATAATGCATCCTAAAACCTTCATAAGGAAAAGAAAATATTTTAAAGACCGTGTGTGTGTGTGTGTGTGTAAGAGAGAGTTTTATTACTTTTTAATATTAGTACTTCTTAAGGGAAACAACCTGAACAAAAATCCATCATGGAATTTTGAAACTTAATGAAACAAAATTTAATGAAAAGCCTGCTTCTTCTCACTGTCAACACTGTAACTTTCTACAGCATTAGTTAGGTGAGAGAGGAATTGCCAGTGGTCGATTTCTGGTATTTCACTGCTGAAACTCCAGAATTTGTAATTTCTAGTTAACATTTTTAGGGGGTGGGAATTTCAAGTTTATTGACCTTTCCTAAGAGGAGGAATCCTCTATGTTTCAAGCACCTGGTGAAAAGCTGAGAGGGACTCTGTTGGTTGCAATCCTTCCTAGGTTAGGACAGACAAAGAGTAACTTTCTTTATATGTAGACTACCTTGTCAGAAGCCCAAATTCTGTAATGTTAATGGCCCTGGGTTGCATATGCTTTTTTATTGTTACATCATTGTTGGGTAAAATGTTGGTATAATCTCAAAAGTTTTTTCTTTTCTTCCTTTCCCAATAGTTGTGTGATTTTGGTATAAATATAAATTCCTTGAAATTTCTTTTTTTTTTTTTTAATTCTTTGAAATTCCTAAATATAATTCTATCAGATACAGGACACAAATTAATACATATAAAATGATTTTGTTTTTTGTTTTTTGTTTTTTTATAAAATGGTTTTAGATGTAAGACATCACATCTAAAAATATAAAGTGGGAACTAATTTAAAAAATTAAAAAGTTAAATATATAAAAATAACATTGACCCAAATATTCATAATTTTTTAAATTACTCTTTACATAATTGAGAAGATAATAAAATGTCCATCTTGGAAGTAACCCAACTATCCTACAAAAGTATAGAAAACAGTACTAAAGATATGTTAAAGACAATATTTCCCTTAGTATTAAATATCCTTTTCTAGTTTCTTAATTGAAGTTTTTAAAGAGTTTACAAATGTTTAAAGCAGAGTGGATGGATTAAATATATCTATTTTTAAGAAAGTAATGGCTTTTTTTAGGTGTTTTCAAATAAGCAAATGTATCTTATTTTGCATGTAAAATAGCATTTCTATCAATCCAACAATGACAGGAAGTCTTCAGTAGAAAACATTTATCAATATAGTATCTTTCTCTTTCCCACTGAGAGAATTTTGAGAAAGTCATCAAAATATTGTCTTCAGGTAGGCCATGATAGTATCTTACTCTAAAATTTTCTAAACCTCAAAATCTATCTATTCTACAAACTATTTCTTATTGCTCAGTAGCAATATAATATATATATATATATATATATATATATATATATGCATTTATATATTTACAATGAGTTTCAAAGTCTAGGTTTTGAAACTGGAAATATTTTATTTAACTCTGATTAGTTTAGTTTCAGTTTCCCATAATTAGCTACATGGGAAATAATGAAAAAAAGAATAATTTTACCAGTTTATCTTTGGACATGACCAATACAAATATCATTTATTGTTTGGATGACATAGAGAAAAAGTTCCCATGTAATTGTGACTTAATTCAACTGCCATAAAATTAATAGAGCAAGATACTTCTAATGAGCATGTTATTTAATATGGCATATTAAATCCTTTTTCCTTCTTTCTCCCCTCCCCTCCTTTCTTCTTTGTTTATAGAATCATAGAGAAGGAATGGATTAAGCATTCAACTCTTGATTTCAGCTCAGGTCATGATCTCAAGGTCATGAGATCCAGCCTTACATAAGGCTCCAGGCTGAGCATGGAGTCTGCTTGAGATTTTCTCTCCCTCTCCATCTGCCCTTACCCTGATTTGTGCTCTCCCTCTCTCAAAAATATACATATTTTGATATTATATTATAATATATATTATATATTATATCATAGTATATTATATATAGATATATATTATATATTATATCATAGTATATTATATATAGATATAAATTATATATAATAATATATTATTAATGTATTATATACATAATAATTATAATATATAATATAATATAGATATTATAACATATTATATATAAACAATTAAGCTTTTAGGGTCATAAGGAGGATTTCAATTTCATTTAATTGTTTCAATAATTCTATAAAGAATTTTTGCTATATTAGAAAGGACAGTTTAGACCTTTGGAATGCCTATATAGACTATCATATATACCCCAGATTTAAATAAGTACTTTAAATTAGTTTAGAATAAATGTATCCCTAAGTCCAGTTACTGAATACTATTTTTTATTTTATTTTATTTTATTTTTTTACTGAATACTATTTTTAACTAAATGACATGTCTAAGTCACATGAGATTTTGTGCAGAAGTCACCAACCTCCTGTTTATTTTCCAAGGACACTTACACACTCCCTTGAGTACTTATTATTGTTGAACAAGAGGAGCTGGGGAAATTGTTAATTTACATTGCCTGAATTTTGTGACGGCTGGATATTTTCTCTCAGTGGAGGTCTGAAAAACTCAAGTATTATATCTCATGAATGAGTTTTGTTTTTTTTTTTTTTTCCCCCAAGCAGGCATTTTGATGAATAGCATGAGCAGCTAAACATCTACCTGTATACAGGTTCAATTCTGGTTTTAACAGTGAGTAAAGATAAGGACATTCTGGGTGCACTCTCACTGGGGAGCAGGGAGCCTGGTTGAGATTCTCTCCCTCCCTCTCCCTCTTCTCCTCTCCCTGCTCATGCTCTCACTCCCTCTCAAAATAATAAATAAAATCTTTTTTTAAAAAGGGTAAAAAAAAAATTGTAAAAGAGAAAGCAAAAAAAGAAAAATCAAGTTGTAAAACAATATGTATGGAATGGTTTATGCATTTTTCTTTTTAATAAACCAAACAGAACAAAAGGAAAAAAAAGAGAAGGATATAAATGACATGTTGGCGATTTGTACTATGATCTGAGAGAGTGGAAGAAAATTAAAACTAATAGTTTTCTGTATAGATCTGTTGCATTATGAGCATTTACAGAGAACAGTCAAAGAATTTGATCTCAGAGACTAGCTCTTGTCCATGAGACATATAATAGAAAATTCTACCATCCCTTTGCCTTTTGAAACATTGAAAATATCCAGGAAGATTGATTATTTTATAGGAGTAGCAGGTTGCAAATGTGAATATAAATATGTAGGCCACATTTAAAATAGCATCTGGAAAGCAATTTATTATTTTTTTAGAATATGAAAGTATTTTTCATGTCACTGTTATGTGGCATTGACCTCTCACCTGACTACAAAGGTTTGTATGGAAGGAATGAGTCACTGATGAAACTTTTCATACATGAACTTTTCATACATGAACTTTTCATACATGAACATAGGGGTACATTCCTGATCCCATAGCATGGACCTAAACACCTTAAATTATGATTAGCCTGTCAAACTTCATTAACAGAAATTATTATGTGTAATGAGGAGACCTTATTACAGGGTGTAGTGACTCTTACCTCATACAATTGATTGTACACAGTTTACAGATGGTACTTTTGAAAATACTATCTAAATGACTAGCAGAAGTGAGAAATGTGCTGTATCTCCCCTATGAGAAATAAGCCCTGAGTAGAGAAATATGGAAGTTAAGTCTCTAAAGTTAGATTTGAGAACACTCCATAGAAGGTCCCCAGATCATAGAATGGCAGGAAGTTTGGATATTATTTGTTGGACTGGGGGAACCCTTAAGTATAATTAAGGACACAGTAAACACTTTATCAAAGAAGTTTAAACAAGCAGAGGTATATAAGAATCAATGATTGGGGGAATACTGGTGACAGAAAAGTTAATTAAGGGACTATTAAAATGGTCAAGCATTTACGAAAGTCTGGCCTTCAGAACCCTGTACCCAGATATAAGAAAAAGTTGAAACTGAGAGGAATAATACTAAAATAAATAAACAACCAAAAACTTAAACTCTAGAGGGAATTACAGTCTAATCAAAACTGAAAGAAGATACAATATACTGCCTTCCCAATCAGACAAGGATATCCAGAAAGAGCTAGTGAAAATAATTAACAAGTCAGTGTAGCTCCAAGTGACTTCTCCAGGAGATTGAGACATAGAAAAGGTTCTGTTCCAGGAATTAATAGCAGAAATGTTCCACCATTGACCAGAAAAATCACTTTAAACAGAATCCTGTTAGAGCCATCAAAATTGCTGGTGGTGAACTCTGTGGTCTCAGACACAGCTTCCAGCATCAGCATGAGTCCAGATCACAACGCTTGTTCACAGTACACCTTCTCACCAACTTGGACTTGATAAGGAGCCTGTGAATAAGAAACACAAAGTCAGAGAGACACAGAGGGAGGGAGACAGGGAAAGACAGTTGAATATTTGAAGATGTTACATTGCTGGCTCTGAAGATAAAGGAAGAAGACCAAGAGCTGAGGAATGTGGGCAGTCTCTAGAAGCTGGAAAAGGCAAATAGATGGATTTTCCCAAAAAGCCTCTGGAAGAAACATATTTTGATTTTAGAACTTCTGACCTCTAAAAGTGAACGATAAATGTATGTTGTTATAAGACACAAAGCTGTTCGAATTTGTTGCAGCAACAATAAGAAACTAACACCACTAGGAAGAAAAGTCTGTGAGCTATTCAGTCTCCAGTCTCTTGAACCATTTTCTTAAATCTTCATTGGCCTCTTTCTTTTATATTTAATGCAGAGCAGCAAAAGTGCAGGGGGAAATCCATGAGAATGGCTGAAATTGGGGACAGTGTAAAAGGAAAGGAAGGTTTGCATTTGAGGATTACTGGGGAGATTGAATTAACAAAATTTGGGAACAAGCATGGAGAATAAGAAAAGAATAAAAATAAGAATAAGAAAGAAGAAGAAGAAGAAGAAGAAGAAGAAGAAGAAGAAGAGGAAGAAGAGGAAGAAGAAGAAAAGTAAAAGGATGCATCTAGGCCAATGGTTTTAAAATCTCTTTTATGACAAAACTAGCAATCTCATACTGAGAAAATATGTAAACATACAATTTAGGTTATAATCGCTGTGTTTTCACAGATACTTTAACCAGAAGTCAAATTTATAGAGGAAATTTATGCATTCTGAAAGATGGCTTAGATTATGATACTTCTTCCAATCCCACAATTCAATTATAACTATAAAACCTAAGTTTTAAGACACTAATGGAGCCAATGATGGATCCAAAGAAGGCAGGAAAAAAAATGATATTCCTGTAGGGCGATGATGAAGGGGATGGTACATGGGAATCAACTTGTCTTTTAAACACAAGATGAGGCACTGTTAGAGCATTTATGAGGAACTACTGACAGATCATTAAAAACACAGAAGTGGCACCTGGGCAAAAGTTCCAGGCTATAGACAATATTGACCCAAAACAGCTTGTGAGCAGTTAAGATTTCTATGGGAAAAGTATAAAAGGAAGAGTGTCGACAGAGGGATCAGAGTTGTGGAGAATATGCTTTCCATATTTATCATTCTAAGGAAAGGAGGCTGAGAAGGATCTAGAGAATAAGCAAAAGTAGGTGACATCACAGGGATCAAATGTAAAGGGAAATTCATGAAAGATTTCACAAATAACTCCTGTGAAGTACTTTTGCTTTAGCCTATTAATGTTAGTGGTGGAGGTTGAACTCTGGAAAGCATAATAATCAAATCTAATTCTTAAGAAAGTATAACTTTGACGTTGTTAGAGGGTAGACTGAATTCGAAGAAAAACTGAAGTCAAGGAGGCCAGAAAATCAGGGAATAATGACAAATATTTAACATCTAAAAAGCCTAGTAGAAAGCTAACTTAAAATCAAACTTTGTATTTTATTTTCTTTCAGTGATGAAAGATGTATTTTTGAAAAATATGGCTTGATTTGGCTTTGCTTTGGTAACAGTGTATATGTATATGTATATAGAATTAAAGAAAATAGGTTGCAGTGAAAATCAATGTTATACACAGATGATGAAAGATGCTTTAGGTAGAAAGAATACAGAGACATAGAAAAATTAAGGAAACAAACTTCATAGGATTTCCAAGAAAATAGGTTGTCTTCTTGTTTAATTGTTTCTGGTTAAAAAAGAATGAGAAAGAGTATTATTCTCCAGCCTTGAAAACATGACAGTGGGAAGAATTGCTCCAAAAAGAATTTTCCTCGAAGCTCCATAACTTTGAACATTTCAGATATTTTAAAGTGTTTGCCAACTTAGCATACAACTTTGCAGTACATCCTTTGTAGCAGAAATGCTGCTACTTAAAATGATTCACTTAGAGCTCTGTTTAGAGTGAAGAACACATGCAAATTTTTGAAAATACAATATTAGGATATCCAGAAAGATGAACTGAAAGGCTTGAGAGTGTTTGGATTGCTTTTATTGATCTAAGAGTAAGGAAAAAAGAATAATAAAGAAATCACTAGATATAATCACTAGAAGTTAATACAAAAGGGAAGCCACTGATTTATCAAAATATTTGGAAAATTGACCTACCTCAGCACCAGAGGAGCCTGATATGCTGATTGTCATTTTACAAATGTTAAAAAAAAAAAAAAAAAAACGCTTATGCATGTGAAGCAATTTATGTGGCAAAACCAAGGTCAATTGTTCGAACAAATTATGCCAGATGATAAATGTAGTAAGTGGCCAAATTGGGAAATTAGGATTGTATCAGCCCCCCAATAAGGCTGTGGTAGTAGTGGCAAGATCGGTGGTAGAACCAATAGCACCAGTGGAAGTGGTGTCACCTAACAGATAACATCTAGGAAGCATTCATTATGTTGCAGGGATTCTTCTGAGCACTTTACATGTTTGAACTCTTTGTTTATGACGACAACTATATGAAGTAGGTCTCGTTCTTATTCTATTTTACCGAAAAGACCTGGGATGTAAAGGAACTAGCTCAAGGACACACATTCGTGTTGCATCATACCAAAACCCCAAAGTTGACCAGTGAATGTAAAGCGAATCAGTCATCCTGGGATGTAAAGGAACTAGCTCAAGGACACACATTCGTGTTGCATCATACCAAAACCCCAAAGTTGACCAGTGAATGTAAAGCGAATCAGTCATCCTGGGATGTAAAGGAACTAGCTCAAGGACACACATTCGTGTTGCATCATACCAAAACCCCAAAGTTGACCAGTGAATGTAAAGCGAATCAGTCATCTTAACTAGGTTAGTTTTTGATACCTAACAACTCAAAAAATTTCAATGGCTTAGAAAAGCAAAAGTTTATTTTCACCTCACGCTCTTCGTGCAGAGCAGCTGTATGTGGTTTTGTGGTTCTTTGTTTTTTTTCCATCTTTTCTCAGATTGCATTTTCAGACAGCCCTTATCATTATTAGTCCTGTAGAAGAGAAAATTATATGAAGAGTAATAGGTAAACTGCATTATAGCTTCTGTAACATTTCTTCAGAGGTACCTCATGTCACTCCCTCTCATATTTCATCTGCCAAAGTAAACTGCATTTCTAAGCCTGTCAATGGATGTGAAGTATAATATTTCCATATGGAGGGGCTCTGGAGTAAAAAAAAAATGTATAGTGATGGGTAGTAAGTAGTTGAGCTATCTTCTACACTATCACTATCACATAGGCCCACCAGCGATGTGGTTTTCATTGTGTTAATTTCAGTTCCTCACAGGAGGTGATCAGTGGATGGTTTGACCTGGTTTCACACCAGAGTATTAATGTTATGATCCCTAAGGTTGATTCTTGGTTTGTCAGTCTTAAACAGGTAATGATTCAAGTTGAATAAAAACTATTAAATTGAGAGCACTCCCAATTTCTGTAAGCTATCTATAGATTTGAGAGACAGATCTCTAGAATGAGCTAAACACCATGCTATATCAGATTAACAGAGGAAAATACCTTTTTTTAAATGTACCAAATCATACAATACAAGAGTCTTAGGCTGACCTGGTACGATGTCAGGAGGTGTGCCAGTGGAGTCCTTTTTCAACAAAGAATTTGTTCTTCAGCTTCAATGAGTGCAGTTAATCTGACACTGTTGGCAGCCTAGGACCTAACTCAGTTTTCAAGGCAACCACATTTCATCTGAGCAGCCCAAATCCAGACTAGTTTGGAGATACTATGGATTCGCCATTTTTATTCAATACAGAAATTATCCAGTGGGTAATCTTTGCTCTAGACTTTCTAACTGGGTTGTCTTGTATGTTGTAAGGTCTGCATCACGGTCTGAGATGATCTTTGTGCCAACATCTTCATTCCTCTTTACTCTTACAGGTTTCTGATCTCCACTGTGGTCTGATGCTTTTCTATCATCTGTTCTGCCTCCTGCCCATTTAGCTTTCACGGGTGTTTTTTCTAACTTTTTTCCACATTGACTTCCTAGAGGACCAAAGTGACACTTCAAGAGAAAGAACTTCTAGGGAAGGATAGGTAAAGCAATAAGCTAAGAAAAAAAATAGAGGTTGGAGATACTGAAGTAAACATTGAGATTGTTTAACTTATTAATGTATAAAGATTGTGTTATGAGGTGGGCGTCAGGTCCTGATCTGACTGATCTAAAAGTGGTCCCAATATGAATTGACTGGGGAATCTTCTAAAATCAAATGGGTACATTAGATAATATTCAGAAATAGTTGTAGGTGAGGACAAGAAGGGTCTTATTATAAAGCATAAAGAGTCTGGACTATGTGCTTTAGAAGACTAGAACCTGTAAAATAACCAGAAATAAGAAATGAAGAGTAAGGGAGGTGTTTATAGGAAACCAGATAATAAAATCCGGTGGCATGATTTAGTCCAGTGGCAGGGGAAATAGAGAGAATGAGTAGACTTTATGAGATGTTTGTGGGGCAGAATTGACAAACAGAGATTTAATGGAGTGGGAGAGGCCATAGAGCAAAGAAAAGAGAACAGGAATATTTCTTGATAACATTCCTTACCTACTAAGAGAAAGTATTTTATTGAATTCTCTAAAAAGAATCAATGTAAATACCCTTATGAAAAATATAAATGTTAGTTTGACAACCATTCTGTGGCCTTGGGAAGTTAAGTCATTTTTTTCCAGGTCTGGCTGAGTGATATATATTTGTACAGCTTCTGTAATAAATGCTATTGATGTGAATAATGGAATAAAAACCAAAGATAAATCTGTATAAAGTTAATTGCTATAAAGTAAATTGTAAAGATTTCCAGCACTAACAGGAACACCGTATTTTGTTTTTTTGTTCTTTTTTGTTTTTGTTTTTGGAAGATGCCTACATTAGCTCTCAATGGAATGTAAACAGTCTCCAAAGCCTAAAGATTGAGCTGACTCCAAGTTTTCTGGCTGAGCATTGCAGCTATATAATAAAGACAAGAGGCATTTGATAGAGGTAAACATGAGAAAATTCTTGGGCAGGACTGATTGCTTTGTGGGAGGGATAAGAAAGAAAAGATGATGCACCAGAAATATTTCAGTGGGGATATTTGGTGAAGCCAGGAAGATTGACTGAGGTTTTATTAGATTGTATAATTGGGTTATTTGCTATATAAAATACTTTCATCTCTCCTAATAATTTCCAATAACATCTGAAAGCATGTGCACACACAAGTACTCAAAAAAACTTTGGATGTTACTGGAATTATTCTCCATAACAGTAATAGGGTTGAAATCTGCTTACCTTGGGGCAGAAGGTAGAGGGAGGGAACCCTCAATACCTGAATCACGGATGAGATTATATACAGTGCTTGGCTAACATGTTTCTTAAGCCAAAGCAACTTGTCTTCACATTAGGCAATGTATTGCCTTCCTTTACTGTTTTTTAAAGAATCAGTTTAAAAGGGCGTAGTTGTGAATCTCATACACATATGAAATGAGCATGTCAATGATTTAATTTAATCCACTTATTAATAAGGAAAACAGTAAGATGTTACAATGAGTTCAAAAAACTCACACCTTTGTATGAGGTGAGGGAATACTGCAATGAATTTGCAAATATATGCAAAAATTGGTTTATTCACAAAGCAATAATCAATTGCATTCTGCAGGACACAGCTGCTTAGCATTTCTCTGGACAAAATTCATTTGTAATACTATCAGTTTTCTACAATTTACAGAGTTGTAGAATTTCTTGAAAACACAGCACAGGGACACCTGGGTGGCTTAGTGGTTAAGCGTCTGCCTTTGACTCAGGGCATGATCCCGAAGTCCTGGGTTCGAGTCCCACATCAGGCTTCCTGCGTAGAGTCTGCTTCTCCCTCTGCCTATGTCTCTCTTCTCTCTCTCTCTCTCTCTCTATGTCTCAAGAATAAATAAATAAAATCTTTAAAAAAAATTTAAAAAACACAGCACAAATAACTTGAATGTGTGGCATAGAACCTTGATTAATTCTTTTAAAATCTTTTTGTCTATTTCAAAGACCTCCTTACACTTCAAATCTGCAAGTGGCAGAAATAAAGAAAAACAAGTAGAGTCAGACCTCCAAGATGATAAGCAATAAGTTATATGAATGAAAGGTCTCACCTTCAGGTTTAAACATAACAGCATAAAATAAGTAGAAAACATTCTTTACTTGTGTATTCCTTCTGTATCTACATCAGTAATAAAGTCTACTGATTTTAAAAGCTACATCTTTGTCCCTCCTTGCCCCTTGTGTGAAAGCAATATAAAATTAATTTATGGCCAATAGCAAGTTAATAAATAAGTCACAATAAAAATCTAATAGAAAAAGCTGGAAAGAGTGGACATTTGAAAATGATTAATACCTTAAGGGAATAAGAAAGAATAATAGATGGAAGATTATCTGGGCACTTACACTGTTAGAGAGTTAAAATGGAAAATTCAATTTTAGGTTCTGAATGCACTGGTATAATATCACATCATGAAATATGAAGAAACCATTCACTTTGGAGAATTTGAGCATGAAAATCAAATAGTTGAATGCAAGTCAATGTGATATAAAGGGAAGTGGAGATTACAGGACTAGAGGGATAGTCTCAGAGATAAATACATAATTGAAATTTTTTTTAAAAGAACCCCAGTGGAGTTTATATTGAAGATGGATGAAAAAGTAGGAGAGAGAGAAAAATTCGTATAACAGTGCCTGGACTACTCAATTTTCCACTGTCAATGGGGTTTCATACAAAATCCATGTACTTTATGCTTTCACAAAATACTTGACAATAATTTGATGAGAATGGATTAGAAACTTCATTTCTATATGACCAAATTCATTAAGTGCCAGATTTAAAAATGAAGGAACTTGGAAAAAGACGTATTTTCTTCAACATAGCTACATATAATTTAGCACTTTCCAGATTTCATTTATAAGTTATGGAACATGGGGCTAAGTGATTTTCATTTCTACGAAAAAAATGAGCATTTATGTCAACTTCAGAAATTAAAAAATATTTTAAGGAAGTTCAAACTTCAATGAATCAGTGATATAACTTTATTAAGTTAGCATTTGTTAAGTAGATCTCAGGAGTGTCATATGGTGAGCCACCCTTCCCTCATCAATAAGATGAGCAAAGAAACTGACTTCATTCTAACACTACTGCCAGCAACCTGGGAGAGAGGGAAGACCCAGTTTTTATATTCAGCTCTTCTGACAAAGACTGGGGTGGGAGTTGGGATATTAGGCCACCTTAGTTTACTAGTTGGCTTTACTCAAAATAAAAGTAAACCTTTATTTTTTTATCTTCAGGATGTAGTTTTTACAAATTGGAGTAGGCTGCTCTTTGAAGTTAAGTTTTACTCTCCTACAGACTGGCAAATGGAGGCCCTGTCTTCCTTGATGATTACATTTCAAAGGGATGACTCCCACATGCTTGAGGAGGAATGTCATGGATTATAAAACTAGCCAAGAGGTCTTTAAAAAGATTCATACCTCAAAGGGGCAGAAGAAGAATTGATAAGTTTAAGTTTTGTGATAAAAATACCATTTTTACTATAATATACCCATATTTTGCAGCAGACAGATCTCATTTTAATTGATACAATAAACAAACCCCACTTATTTTGATTTCAATCACCAGAAAAGGCAACTCAGACAATATTTTTTGAAAAGGATTCACTTACCCATTGTAGACATATTTGATCACTTTCAGTGAGCCAGCCACTGTTCTAGACTCATCAGAAGGACAAAGTCCTTGCCCATAGAAAGCAATATCCTAAATGGGCAAATAGATATAAACAAATATGTTGCCCAAATTTGAATATTATGAAAAAAAAGAAGGTGATTATGATGAAAAAAAGAAGGTAGGGAAAGCAGGATAAGGAGTGGCTGGTATGAATGATGCATTGTCATCAGTTTAAACTTGACCACCACAAAGGTGATATTTGAGTAAAGCTTTAAAAAGTGCAAATCTTTAGGAAAGAGAATTTCTAGGTTAGTAAATCCAAGGCAGGAGTGTTCTGATATGTTTGAAGGACAGTGAGGAAGCTAGTAAGCCTGGAAGAGAGGAATCTCTGTGTCAGAGTTTATGTCATCAGGTAAGTGATGGGGGTGCTGGTGTTGTGCTAGGGAAAAATGGTAAGGGGATGGTCAGATCCTAAAGGACCCGGTAGGCTTTTGTAAGGACTTTTGGGTCCTCAAAAGTGAAACCATTAAAGGTATTGAATAGAGTAATGACTCAACCTCACTTATTGAAAATAATTGTTCTGGATATTGTGCAGAAGATAAACTCCAGAGAAGCAAGAACTGAGATTAGCAGACCAGATAGAAGGCTTTTGGAAGTAACCAAACTGATAGGTGGTTGAGTCAGAAAGATCATAGTGGTGGAGGTGATAAATCAAGATTCTGATTATATTTTGAATTTAGAATTAATAGTCTATAATAGATCATGTGAATGGTGAGAAAAATAGAAAAACAATGCATGTGCAGAGAGTTTTGAACAATTAAGATAATGTAATTCCTATTAATTAGATGGGAAAATGGTTGGAGAGGTAGGTTAGAAAAGAAGATCAGGAGTCTATTTTAATTATTAATTATGTTATATTTGAGCTAATATTTTAAGATGGAATAATAGAAAACAAATGGGAACAAATATAGACTCTCATCTACAGGGATTTTTTTTTTTTATTCTGACAAGATCAAGAAGAAAGTGTTCAAGAGCTGGGGGAAGAGATGAGGCATTGAAAGGTTTTCCAAACTAATTCAGTAGAGAAAGAAAGACAGATGATAGTGCACTGGGGAGAGGGGGTAACTGCTGGAGTAATATCTATGAACCTAAAAGATCGAAAATGATAGAGAGTAGAGAGATAATTGTTTATTGGCAATTGCAGAAATAGGAATAGAATATCACCCAAATTGATCTATTGTTATCATTTGGCTCCATTTGTTTATCATTAACTATTCCTCTTTTTCTTGAAAAGTATAAATATTTCCATAAAAGTAGATACAGGTGTAAGTATAGCTGTAGATTATAGGTATAGGTATAGATATAATTTTTCTGAACTATTTGAGAACAAATACCACTTTTGTTATCTGTTTATTATTGAGTATGTTAGGTTTAAGTAATTGACATTATAGCAGCCAAAGGTTCAAAATACTCCTTCAAAAATCCCCCCAACTTCCCCCCAGAAAAGAAAAGACAAATTAAATTAGGTCTATAGATAACACAAAAAACCCACAAGATGGCAGGAGTGCCACATATATATGTAAGTTCCCTGATTACTTTCCTTATTTTTATCCTCCCATTTCCTCATGTAATGTAACTTGATATTTAATGTTTTGTTAGTTTTGAAATATATATGCCTCAAGACGCTTAAAGGAAGATGAGAATATATAAATAGCCAAAAAACAAGAAAAAAAAAAACAACAGAGAGCAAAGTAACATATCCAGAGCATCATAATAGTAAATGATTCAAAATTAATCCTATAAAACGTATCTTGTGTTTAGATTGAGGGAAAATGAGGTCAGGAAACTATTAGAACAATATATTTTAGTGTATAATAAACAAAGTTCCTAAAGTTCTAATTATAAGGCATAGGTCTCAAAGACATCATGTCATATATTGTATAGATATATCATATCATATAAATATATTACAGCATATAATATATAATAAATATATGTACACAGATGTACACTTATACTAATATTACATCTATGAAACTCATGTCTTATAATTTTAACTTTAAGAGATCCTGTTTATTTATATAAAATCCCTAAGGGACATTTGCATCTTTGCTTTAAAAAAGATGAAAACTGTAATAGTCATTTTACTTGCAGAAATTCTAGAGTGGGCTGCAGTTTAACCACACAAGAGCTATCCAATTTACCAGACTGACTTCAGATTCCACTTCTTGCTCAGTGAATCACTTTCTAGTTCTGGGTTTCAACTGTGAAATGGGAATAATTATACCATTTCCATAGGGTTTGTTATAAATGACATCACAAGTAAAACACCTCATGTATAATAATGGAAACAGATGCTTCCTGACATCCACAGTTTTTTAACACTATTGCTGTTTGTCTTTCCCTGCAGGACAGAAAGCTTCGTATACTGTTCTGAAATCTCTCTTCCCTATCTGTATAAAACATGATGTTCTTTGTAAAGACTCGTTTTTTTTTTTTTTCTTTATGTGTTTAATTATGCATTTGTTATATCAGGCATCTGATGATTTATTCCCTGTGGCATTATTCAATATATTGTAAGAAAAAAAGAGAATAGAAAAATGTGTTTTATCAGCAAGCAAGATGTCCTCTTTATCCTTGCATGTAATTTGCTAAAGAGCTGACAAAGTCAAAGCACAGGCTGTCTCTCACCATATTCTGCAGACAGCGTTAAGACTGACACTGAATCTGTGCTTTCCAACTTGGATCCAAGTGTGAAATTTGATGAGGTTATATACAAATTACTATTAGTGCACCAGGAAGAAATAGGGTACCTACATGAAAAGAGGCTCAGTGGATGTGTGCTTTCGACAAAGGATGGGAGCAAAGATGTTGCAAGGATGCTTGATAACCAAATACATGCACACTTTAACAGCTTCAGATAAATCTTACACTTGATATCAGGAAAGAAATCCATTGAAACACATCAAAGAAATGTAAAAAAAAAAACTCATGGGCCAGAGATGGGAATAGAAAATAATAAAGATAAGTGAATATTATAATAAAGACATGAATATCATTCATATGTAAGATTTGTGAAGAAAAAATGTTAAGTGACAAGGTACAATCATGCTCAGAAGAGGAATATATTTTACAAACATGAAAGGGAATACAGTGGAAAAAGGAAATGAATAGGAGAATATGCTGAACAGCTGTATGAGTTAAATGCTGGTGATGCTGATATATATGATTTAATTATAAGTACATTTTATAATGAACGTCTTTGATCTTATGAGTAAAAAACCATAAGAGAATGTTGAGCATTATTTAATTGTTTAACTGTTCAATTGGTTTCAGTAAGTCAATAGGCTTGAGAATTGTAGGGTTTTTAATCCCAATTGATGAATTCCATTCCTCTCTACTCAATCACTTTTTAAGTATAGAAATTTGTGTAGGATGATAAAGGTATAGACATGCTTAAGAAATTGCAGCTTGCTATTAAAATTTGATTTAGTACTTATAGAGAACAGTGTTTATTTTTCATTTTCAAAGCTCTTTGGATATCAATAATAGTTTGAAAAAAATCACTTGTGATTTATCCAGTCCATATTTCCAACTGCATACAGTTGAGTTTGAATAGACAGTCTGGATTTTTCAAGCCCTGTGAATTAGGGCAAACCACTTGATAGAGCCTTCAGCATAGAATATATATATATATATATATATAAAAGGGGACTATGGGGGCAGCCTGGGTGACTCAGCCTGGGATTGAATTCCACTTCAGGTTCCCTTCATGGAGCCCGCTTCTCCCTCTGTGTCTCTGCTTCTCTCTCTCTCTCTCTCTCTCTCTCTCTGTGTGTGTGTCTCATGAAAATATAAATAAAATCTTAAAAAAAAAAGAGGGACTATGGCTTTAACTTTAAAGCTAAGAGAAACAGTTTTGAAGAGGTAGAAAAGAGCATGCAAGGCTGGAGACCCTTTGAGAGAGCCAGTAGTTAGAGATCAAGTTCCGAAAGGACTCAGCATATTTGGTCAAGGTGTCAAGAATCAATAGCAAATCTGAAAAAATGGTGGCACATCGGCCACAGGGCTTCAAATATGTAACTCCGGGAAGGTGTAAGGTATAAGTTTTGAGTAGTCTTAGATGATTTTAGGTTATTCTAGGAATTTCATACAAGCAAGGGCAAGCAAAAGTGAAAATTCATTAAAAGAAAGAAGGTGAGCCAAAGGGTTGAAATGAAAAACCAAGGGCAAGCCATCCCCAGACTTAGAGTACAGGATAGTCTGGAGAATAGAATAAAACTTATCCCCTGCAAAAATAGGAGCTATGGTTATGAAACAGATTATTTGGATGCCAGACATCAAGAGACTCAGACAGGGGTTTAATTAGACACAGTGGAAACTCCTAAAGTGGGATGGATTCCCAGAAGCAGCTCACAGATAACTGGTTCATCTAGGCTTCAGGACAAAGAACTGGATTTTTCACCCATACTTACTTGATTAACTATACAATTCTTAAGTTCTAAGGGATTGTCTTCATTTTTTCCCCCAAGTCAGTAGAGGTGATGGACAGGCCAGCCGACTCAGACCATCGTCTGAACAGATGGTTGGGGATGAGTCAGGTAGAGGAAGCACAGGTTTTGTAACCCTGAGATGCTATGGTCTCTGCGGTTCTTGCCCATAGTTTGCAATGCCTTTATGGAATCACACCCTAAACAATAAATCACATTTTTACTTCCTTTTCTTAAAAGTCCAAAACATGTTAAAGAACTTAGTTCATGGCAAATCTTATTAGAATCATTTTCCTTTCCCATTATCTAAATACTCATAACTCCTGGGAAGAAATTTCTAGCTGCCTTACCCATTCACTTCTGTCTCTGCCTTTATCTCACATCATCAGCATACTACTCTCTCGTCTACATCCCTTGACATCTCTGCTCATGTGGTTCCCACCACTGCAAATAATCTCAGGAGTATGATTGACCATCTCTGTTTTTCTCATAGACAAGACCTGTATAGTTTTCTGTTTTGACTGCATCCTCAACATCTTAATTTGATTGTACCAAATCCTACTATTCTAAAAATAGTAGCACTCTCCTCAGTGGGAAAGAAGAGGCACAGCTAGCAAAATCAAAGCAAATTTCCCTAAGGAGAGAAAGAGAAAGGACTAGAAGTCCCATCGATTTACCTATTTTTTTCTTATATTACCTATTTTCTCATTCCTAACACATTCATTCTCCACCTCAGAGTCACTTCTTCAAATTACATCCCTTTGTTTCAAATAGCACATATTTCTATTTGGGGCATATGACTATACAAATCATGTTTTTCCAAAACATACAAATTCATTTTTAAAATGATTTAGTAAGTTTAAAAAAGTTTTCTCAGGATAGGCAAGCCTTCAAAATCCACTTTCTCTAAAGTAGTTGGCTTCTCTATATTCCCAAGTGTGTTCCCTTCACCCCACAGAGGTTTTTTTTTCACATACTTTATTATCTGAAATTCTTCCTTTGACTTATTTGCTTAAAATGTAATGTTTATTTCAATAGAATACAATCTCTATTAATGGCGTTTATATTATGTCATTCCAACTTGTGCTCCAAACTCCAAAAGTAGTTCCTGAATAACATAAAAAGCTGCTAAATAAATATTTATGGAGCAAATGAGTCAATGTCAGATTAGATGCCTGTACTCTTTCTCTGGAATACAAAGTTTTATAATAATAATAATAATAATACTTAATATATATTGAGTGCTTACTATATGTTAGCCATATTACATGCATTGACTTATTTAATCTCACAAAGTTCTAAAAAAATGGGCATTATTATTATAATTTCAACTTAATATATGCATGTTTTGAAATTTTTAGAATTAAGATGCTTGTCAAAAGTCATGCGTCTAATATGTAATGAAAGTAGTATTGAAGTCCAAATCCTTTTTTTTAAGTCCAAATCTTTTAAACTTCAAGTGTATCTTAATCACTTTAATGTAACTCTTCAATTCATTCTTTTAAGTAGCAATGTAGAAAGTCTAACTTTCTGTATTAGTTTCCTTGGGCTGCCATAACAAAGTACCACAAACTGAGTAACCTAAAACAACAGATATTAGTTCTGTCACAGTTCTAGAAGCTGACAGTTCAAAATCAAGATGTCAGTAATGTGTATTCCTTCTGGGGACTCTGAGGGAGAATCCCTCCCATGCCTGTTTCCTAACTTCTGGTAATGGTCAGAGAGTCTTGGTGTCCCTTTGCTTTTAAATGCCTTACTATTTGTAATTCTGCTCCATCTCCACACAGTATTCTCCCTTTAGCCCTATGCCCTTACCTAGCTGTCTCCTTATAAAGATATAGGTATATTGGATTATACTGACTTCATCTTTTTTTTTTTTTTTTTTTTTTTTTTTACTGACTTCATCTTGATTAAATCTTCACTTGATTAAATCTGCAAAGACCCTATGTTCAAATAAGGTCAACATTCACAGGTATGGTGGTTGGGACTTCAATTTATTATTTTTTTTGAGGGGGGCAATTAAACACATGGCACTTTCCAAAACTAAAAACTGAATCCATAATACTTGTATCCCTATTACTTCAAAAGACAGCAAAGGCCAACTCTATGTATCATACCATAGTAACATCCCTAGAACATCAGTTAAGGTTGAAAATTGTGTCGATATAAATATTGCTTATTAGAATGAAGGAACATTAAGAAATTCAACCCTGTAGGAACATTAGCTTTCTAGAATTGTTTATACAGAGTCTAGATGAATACCCAGAGGATATGTTGTAGAAGAAATTCATTAGATTCATATATTAGATAGTTGGCTATCCAGGATGATTCTGACTTTATATTAAGGATGTTTGATTCTTTGTTCCTCCAAGGCCATGGTTTTTAACTGCATTTCTCGGAGCCTGAGGTTTTCACCAAGGAAATGCCAGGGTGAAAGTAGCCCACTTTGCCTGTTTTGTACATTAAACTTAGTTTATGGAAATGTTCCAATGGCAAAATACTTTACAAAAGCATTTGCTCTTATGAGAATGCCCTGATAAACAATAGGTGACAGAGGCTTTTCTGTCTATATTATAAACAGGATTGGATATATGGCATCAAAGGTGCCTGTGTGTGTGTTAAATTTTACCTTTTACTCAAACATGTAGTAGCTCAAAGTATAGCTATTGTGCTGAATGTGGAATTTTTATTGGAGAAGATCAATACAACCTCTAGCACTGGGTAACCTCTAGTCTAGTGAAAACGTTCTTATATGTCCCTATTAACCAGCAAAATCCAAACTGTTTGAATTTACATAGGAATACAGTAGTCTGTTTTTCTGTCTTGCTCTATGGCTACATTAACTCTCCAGCTCTTTGCCAAACTAAATTTTAACATCTTGAAATTCTGTAGAACATCAAAGTGATCAACTTTATTGATGACATGTTACTAACTAGACATGGTGAGCAATACTGATATGCGTCTAGCTACCTAATAAGACATTGACATACCAGGGCATAGGAGATAAATTCTATGAAGTTTCACGGGTAAGTCTAGAGGATTACAGTATTTCAGGACAGGTGAAGGCATTCTTTCTAAGCGAAAGACTATGTTGTTCCTCTTTTACCGTCTATTGTTAAAGAGGTATGATATTTAGATTTTGAGACACTACATGTCATGCTGCATTTGGTAAGTCTGTTCCTATCTCTTTATCATGATTTAGATGCCTACTAGCTTTGAGTCTAGACTGTGATGCAAGTTGCTCTGCTGATTAAGCCACATAACGCATAAGATCCACTGGATAAGGATGCTGGATGGGGTGTCTGACAAGTTTTAATAGAATAACTGAAGCAGAGATCCTCAGGGTTCTGGAACAAAGTTATGTCTTTTACAGTGTAAACTATTCGCCATTTCAAAAGTGACTTCTGGTGTGCAACTGGGACTTAGTGGAGGCTGAATGCCTGGACATAAGACACCAAGCGAGGAAGTGTGGGACTTGACATTTGCACTAAGTTATACTTTTGTGAGAGGTAGGCGACAACAGAAATCCATTGTACTATAGATTCATAATCTGGCTTAAGAATATATATATATATATATATATATATATATATGTATGTAAATTACAGCTACAGGAGCCAATACTACAACAGTATCTCCCTTTTCCTACTGACGCTATTCTATCAGTTCACATCTATGGTTTTCTGGAAGGTTATGATTAAATGGTGAACAGCAACAACATCAACAAAAACCTGAGGTCTGGTCATTTTTTTTTTAAGATTTTATTTATTTATTCATGATAGTCACACAGAGAGAGACAGAGAGGCAGAGACACAGGCAGAGGGAGAAGCAGGCTCCATGCAGGGAGCCCAACGTGGGATTCAATCCCGGGTCTCCAGGATCGCGCCCCGGCCAAAGGCAGGCGCCAAACCACTGCGCCACCCAGGGATCCCTGGTCTGGTCATTGATCTTAGTGCTGCCACACCACAGCCCCACTCAGGGGCAGCTCTAAAAGACATGGTGAAGAAAAATCCTCTCAGAGGGCAGAGTAGAACACTAGAAAGTAAGACACCTACCAAATCCAAATACATAGTTAGTTCCAACTTTTTGGAATATCAACATTAAACATTAGTTCAGCAACATGACCGAGGGCTAAGTATGCAAAATTCATTCAAGATTAGATATTTGGCATCATGGTACATCAATGGTAGTGATTTCAAGGCCAGAGATTGCCCACAGCCGTTATCTGAGGTAACTGTGAAGTCAAGAATTGATAGCCCAAAGGGAAGCAAGGTGCCATTTCATTAATATTGAATTTTCAATGTGTTACTTTCCTTCAACCAATCTTTAATGAGGTAATTTGTGACTGAAGATCCAAGCAATGTTTCCTTCTCTTTACATATTTGTTTATTTTAGGGCCCTGCCATTAGAAGACATGTAATAATCTTGAGATTTCACATTAGGCGCTGCATGCAATTTACTAGCTGTGTTGACTTTGTGCAATTCATATAACCTTTCTGAGCCCCAGCTTTCCGTCCCTCTAAAGTGAGCATTAAATTGCTACCTATGTCAGATTGTTGTTATGAATATTAAATCATATATGTGAAATCGCTTATAAATAAGAAAGTGCCCTCCACCTCTATGTCACAGTGTTTCTTCTACTTCTGGGGCAAACTTGAGAGTCTCCACAGCATGAAGATGTACATTGTGTACAGCATGTACATTACAGATTGGAAAAGTCACCTTCGCTCTGCCTGTCCTTTTGTCTGCCTTATTCATCTTTGTCCCATTTGCAGAGCATGATGCCATCCAACTGTGCGTGGTTCTACACCTCGATAACAACTCCGCAGAAAATGAACTTAATGTATGCCGCAACATGTACTGGGAAATAAATGGAATGTGACAAGGGAAATGCCAGTTCTGCCTCACTCCCAGTAAAATCAAGATGAGTCAGCGATGCCTGTAAATGAGGCCAAATGAAGGGTTAACATGGAAGACAGCCCCAGTAATTGGGGACTTCAGTAGGGCTACTTGCAGTCCCTACTCTGGAGATTCATAAAAGGAGTGAAAAAGATGGGAAAGATATTCAAAATTCAAGGCACATGAAAGAATTAATCTTTCTCTCTAGTTAAACAGCATTGGATCCAAAGGCTGTTTGACTCCGCTGATGTTTGAATTGCATATTTAAGGATTTACACCAAGGCTACACAGGCTATGAAAGCAAAAGTAGGATAAAATAGAGAATAACTACGCTAGTGATTCTACTGGTTAAAAATAAAAGTGGAAAAAGGGAAAAAAATGGAAATAAAAAATAATAATTGTCTGTCATGTATGCTATTACATTGGAAGCTAACACATGGAATTAGTCAACATTTTATTTATTTCCATAAAAGATATTTCTTCCACCCAAATATTTTTTTTCGTTCTTTCATGAAGCCATTAAAAGATTTTGTAAGGCTTCTATGTGCCACATATAGCAATAGAAGCTTGTGTATATGCTACCAGTTTTTCACATCAATTATTTTCAACAGGTACAATATTTCCATTTTATCTCTAAGGAGTCTGACATGTAGAGCAGTAAAATAGCATGTAAATCATGATACACTCACTAAAGAAATAAACTAGGATTTGAACATGCCTCCCCCCCCCTTTTTTTTACTTTAAAATCAACTTCCCTTTATCTGTCATGCATCTAATTTCTTGGTTACAATGAATTGAATTGAAAAACTTCAAAGAAGTTTCATCAATTTCTTTTCTTTAAAGATTTTATTTATTTATTTGAGAGAGAGAGAGAGAAAGACAGAGAGAGCACAAGTTGGAAGAGGAATGAACAGACTCCCCGCTGAGCTGAGGGAGGTTGAGGCAGGGCTCCATCCCAGAATCCTGAGATCTTGACCTGAGCCAAGGTCACATGCTTAACCCACTGAGCCACCCAGGCAACCCAGCAATTTCTTAATAACTTTTAAATATGAGAGACATCAAAATGTGGTATCTGTTTTATAACCTAAAGAAGGGGAGGAGGTACTGAATGGTGAATTTTGTCTTCCTGTTTGTGTCTTTAAGAAATATTTTACTAGGTTATATATTGGTTACAGCTTTTGGAGCTCCTAGTTTGGAGGTAGCTTCTACAACTTCTTTTACATCGTTTTACCTCCTAAATTATGCTTTCTCATCAGAAATATACTTTAGGATTACTTCAGTCTCATTAAGTAAAGATTCCTGCACCCACTCCAGACTAAACTAGAATCTCTAGGGTGGGTCAGGGAAGCTGCATTTGCAACAAACACACCTGCTTATTCTGACACGTGTGCAAATTTGAGAATCAGTGGCCTAGACAATTCTCCATGCAAAGCTCACCCACAGTGACTGGAGGCAGCAGCGCTGGCATCTTCAAGTCTGCAGAATTCAGTTCAGAATTCTGAACTTCCATCATCAGGTCAGGACCTTCCACCAACCACATTACACAAAGTGGCACTGTACCAAAGTCCATCCATTTTGATCACTTTCATTCACTCAAGTCCCTACTCCGATCCTAAGTTTTGGCCCCTATGGACACTGGAAGCTCTGGCATACTTCTTTCTTCTCAAACCTCAAGGAAAGCTGCAATTTCTGCTTTTTTCTTTCAATACCCAGTCCTGTATATGATCCTGATTCCAAGCCTGGATTTTTTCCCTGGTTGCCCTCCCTCCACTTCTACACAAGAAATCTCTTATCCCAGAATAAATAGAATCATCTCTTTCTCTTGATTCAGGGATTCAGATTACAGATGCAGGATATTTCTATACCTGGTAAATGATGACTTAATACCTTGCTGGAGTCAGGACTAATTATGCACCATTGAATGTGGTTCTGATAAGGACTGTGCTAGTGAAAATTGTGATAACGAAATCAATGATTACGTTACTTTTTTATTATAGGTTTTTGATTTTTATATTTGAATGGTATCCTGCTGCTCCATAAGGGGAAAAAAAATGTTTGGGTGCCTCTCTGAAACACACAGCATCCTGTAAGTCTAAAAAATGATTTGTGCTAGCTAAACAAAAGATAACGAAACTTTCCTAGAACATCTATTATTTCATGAGGTTTAAAAGAACGTTAAAAATCAACCTTGGGGGCAGCCCCGGTGGCGCAGCAGTTTAGCTCCGCCTTCAGCCCAGGGAGTGATTCTGGGGACCCTGGATCGAATCCCACATCAGGCTCCCTGCATGGAGCCTGCTTCTCCCTCTGCCTGTGTCTCTGCCTCTCTCTCTCTTTCTCTCTTTCTCTCCCTCTCTGTCTCTCATGAATAAATAAATAAAATCTTTAAAAAAATAACCTTGGGAACCAAAGAATTAATACTATATTCACAAAATACAAATTATACAATATTAACTGGAATGTTTCTTGACATTTTGTATACTTCAAAAGGTACAAAGCACTGTTGTGAACAATGGGAAAATTTTCCTGCACATCTCTTTTTCATTCAATCTGTGTTTTGATCCCAACAGAAACAGCATGACTATTGAGATATGCTCTGGAGAAACAAAGCATTTCAGAGCGAACTCTAAATTCACTTCTACAAATAATAATAATAATAATAATAATAATAATAATAATAATAAAATAAAAAATAAAAATAAAATAAATTCACTTCTACAGGTTAGGAATGCATCAGTTATCCTTCCGTCACCAATTTCAGTATGGTACTTTGAGGAAAATGGGACAAGCACAAACTTGATCGTTAAAGTTGACTTTGAATCTTGACTCAAAGATTTATAAATTGCCAGAATTTAGAAAAGAAATTAAACGTTGGGTTCCTATCTAATTTTTATATGATTTCCAATTTGAACTACTTTTGCCTTCTTTTTTAACTGACCTCATTGAAGAGGACATGGGTTCTGATGCTTCACTTACCAACTGAACTGATCTTTCCTCTTGGCTATCTTTCTTTAGAAAGTTCACAGTTGTATGGGGTTAATGCTTTTCAAGGTAGCGTGGCAAAGGACTAGTTATTTCCCTTGTTTAAACCCCAAACTATCATGGACCAAAACTTTCTCTTTTTTTCTTAAAGATTATTTATTTATTTATTTATTTATTTATTTATTTATTTATTTATCTATTTATTCAAAAACAGATAGAGAGGCAGAGACACAGGCAGAGGGAGAAGCAGGCTCCATGCAGGGAGCCCCACGTGGGACTCAATTCCTCCAGGATCATGCCCTGGGCTGAAGGCAGCACTAAACCACTGAGCCACCCAGGCTGCTGGACCAAAACTTTCATAAAATAAAGTAAGTATGAACAATCAGAATTATCAGAATGAGCTCAAAATGATTAAGTTTTCGGTGCCATTGCAGTGTGGAATTGTTGTCAAAGTTTCTTCGTGCTTCATTCCAATATCTGTACTTAATTTATGGATAGGTTCACAGTGTATAAATGGTACTGGTCTTGGAAGACACATTGTTTGAAATACTTACTGGATAGTAGTGTCATCTATACTGAGTTTCATAGCCCTCACTGCCTCCTTAGATATCTGTTCTCCCTTTGACTATAAACTTCTTAAGGGCAAGTTACCTCTTCATCTGTCACAAGTGGCCAACTTTCAGTGAACCATATGGTAAATATTTACCAAAAATGTATGTTTTGGGATGAATGGCACTGTAAAGTATTGAAAGAAATGTCTGATCAAAATAGCTGCTTCTAAGACCTGCAGGAGATAACTGTAAAGTTTGTGGCACCATTGTAGGTGCTCGATAAATGCTTAGCTTGCTTCTCCAAAGGAGCTCTGCCTGACTTCTCAACTCTGCTCCTATCACCAGTTTTAACCAGTTTTACCTGGTGTTTCTCTGAGCTTCATACCACTTTTGGAAATGCAATCTGATGCAACAAGACCAATGGAGGACTTACACCCTGCTTATTCCCAGGGATGGTGCATGTTTAATTGAAGAAGATACCTTACAGACACGATATGGCTTTTTATCACTCTGTGATGGGTGAATATTAGAGCTGGAAACCTCTTAAGCTTATTTCAGAACAAACCTTACCAACCTGTCATTCAGGATCTAAAAATGAGCATGTGCTCCCTTTCCAGATGTCTTTCTTCCTTCATCCTGAGCCATATATTATCAGGCAATGTCTATATGGGAACTAATTGACCCATGCATTCTAAATATTTACCATAGAAGGTGAAGAGATGGATATGCCTGCTGTAACTGCAGTGGTCCTTGTCACCTAGGAGGATGAACCATCTCCATCAGTAAGAATGAAGGAGATTGGTATATTTTACTATATACAGTGCATAATATATATATATATATGTTAAAAAAGACTATATACAGAAGCATTTATCAATATTATTTTAAAATTCATCTAGTTATGGCAAGTTAAAGTTATTTGCTTTATAAGAATTGTATAAATAATTTCTCCTTTGAAATCTACAAGATATATAATAAAAATAAATATGGTATGATTAAGCTGGAGTCCGTATTGCTATGCCTGGGGCTGGGTTCATTATTCATAAAGACTGATTAGCTAAATTTTCTGGGAGAATTTTCTGGTCAGTAGAGGTTCTCAGTTTCATGATCCCTAATCAATCACAATGTAGACATCCTAAGCACATTAGCTATTTTGGAAAATAGTCTGTGTAGCCTAGTTAAGAGATAATTCCAACATATGTTATAAAGAACAATTAATTTTCAGAGGATAAAGAATGAAGTAAAATTGAAACAGTGCATAGGTTATATATTGAGAGGTAAGTTTTCATGATTTAGGAGATTTGGAAGGGTTTTTTAGTAGCATTGCTGTCTATGCTGACAGAGCCCTATACGACAATGTCAGAGAAGAAGGAAAAAGTACATAACCCTACTTCAGGCGTGATGGGCTCAAGTTCTATGGTTAACTATGGGATGTATGATAGACTTTATGAAGAATCAGCACATGTTAATATATGTTTTGTTTTCCAATAATAAAGTAGGGGAAATGAGCTCCTTTGATAGGGACTAATATTGTTTCAACGTCTAACACCCTTCCTTGAGATACAGTATCTGGAATGAAATGCCTGCCCTGTTCTTACATTTGGCCTGGCTGTGCCATGTCAGAGGCAGAAACTGACTCAGCTCACAATCTCTGAAAGAAAGAAAAAAAAAAAAAAAAAAAAAAAACCTCAAGTTGAGTGAAACAGAGAGGTCAATGACAATGTCTTATGGCCCATGAAAGTGACCTTGCCAAGGTCACTGGTTTCATTCTGCACAGCCCACTTTCTCAGAGTCTTCAATTTCTATCTAACTAGTAGGCATTTGTAGCAGTAATACAGTCTGGTTCAGAAAATGAAAATTCACTTCTTTAAGAGCAGAACAAGGTTTTAAAAGGCTATAATAAGAAAATACTTCTTCACCCTTTGTACTAGTTCAGATTAGTGCTTATATTCTCCAGAGAAACATAAACCAAGAGAAGCATAAAAGACATTTTTCACATATGTCATGCTATACAAGACATTTGTTCCTTTTTTTCTTTTTCTTTTCTTTTCTTTTCTTTTCTTTTTCTTTTTTTTTTTTTTCTTTTTTTTTTTCTTTTTTTTTAGAAGGGCAGAGTGCTACATTCAGGACCTCGTTTGGATGTTTGGATGTGTCTGGAGTCTTAGATGCATGACTACCTTATGTTCTATAAATGGACCTTGAGAACTTTTTTGGAGATTGTAGCAGGGCAATGCAGCTACTCCTATATTCTTGACCAAAGAATATTCCTCCTCTGTCAGGGAAGGTCGTCTTCTTCAACTTAGCATGAACTTTGGGGATGGATACACATGGTAGTATAAGGAAGGAAAGGGGCACCCACTTAGTCAATTCAGATCAGCTGAATTGACCCTGACTGTCAATGGAGCGATGGATATTGTAGCTAGATTGCCCTAATAGCCAAGACACTTGTTCTTTTTGCTCATAAATCCTCAATTAAAAATTAGTTTCTGAAAATACTTAAAAAATTGGTGCACCTGGATGGCTCAGTTGATTAAGCATCTGACTCTTGATTTCACTTCAGGTCAGGATTTTAGGGGTATGAGATCAAGTCTGGCATCCGGCTCTGAGCTAAGCATGGAACCTGCTTAGGATTCTCTCCCTCCCTCTCCTTTTGACCCTCTCTCTCTCTTTAACAACAGCAACAACAACAACAACAACAAAAAGAGAATAAAAGGAAAAATAAAGGAAAGAAATAAAATTAATAGCTGGTTGATTATTAAAAAAGTATTAAGACCTGACTTACATTTTCTGATGAACATTGATTGATTCTAGTTTTATATAATTAGCTTGTGATTTTTTACTAAGTAAAATAATGATATGCTACAGAGAAATGTAAAATTCCTCATCTTTTATTAATTTTCATCTTCCATATATATGTACACATAAATATAAAATGTAGTCTTTCAAAAGGTTCTTATTGATATTTTAAGTTTTATTCACATATCGAAGATTGATGTTTAGGTTTGGAGTAATAATATACTTTGTTTCCACAAATAATAATTTCCTTCATATACTTCTACTAATTACACTTCTAGAGTGATATAATCTTGTTACAGCATGTAATATATAATATTAGACTCTGTAATATCATTATACTTGTTTTTTATAGTTTCTAACTAGTAAGGGACGGAGACCTAAAATCACATATTGATTGAATTGCAGTATCAGCTTTGTAACATTGGAATCCAGGCTGTTTTATGTAAATACAAGAGAAAAATAATTTATTCTAAAGACAAAATGAAGCAATCAAGTCTTTCTCCCAACCTCCAGCTAAAATAATAACAAAGTTTGCTTTCCTTCATTCTCTTCAATTTTAGAGAAGTTAGAGAAGTTCTCTAAGTTCCTCTTAGAGAAGTTATTCATTATTGTCTGAATATTTAGAACTTAAGAAAACAAATGCATAGAACAAATATAGACATAAGGTCCCTATTATTTATTTCCAGAATGAAAATTATATAATATAAGTAATCATATACTATATTAATGAAATAAAAATTAGTTTGTTTTCAGATATATTTCACATGGGGAATGAAATAAGTAGATTATTCAAAATATACTTATACATATGTGAGCAACAAATATGTAGATAGAATTACAATTTACACATGATCATGATGCATATTTAAATTAATCAGAATGTCGAGTTTCAAAAAAAAAAACCTCAAAATATAATTTATAATAATATGCTCTGAAATGTAATTTTATATAATTTGCTGCTATGAGGATAAAACAATTTGAATTATTTTAATGTGTTACAAGTGTAAAAATTGAAAACCTTTAAAAGATTAAATGTTAATGCTGTTTGTGAACATAATGCATTTGCAAAGTATAGAAGCACTTCTCATTATCTTATGCCCAAGAGACCTAGGGAATTTCATTATATAGACGATTTCACTTCCAGAAAATTAGTATAATCATAGACATTAGCAAAAAGACAGGCTTAAGAAGTAATTTAGTTCATTATTATAAAAAGAACTTCATATCTTAAAATCCTTCAGGTAATTCTAGTTTGGATATCATAGGTAGCACTATTTTCATAAATTAAAACAAAAAAAACAACTTCAAAATATTTTATGGACTTAGTTTCCATTTTATATAAAGTAAGACTAAAACGCAATGGCACATCGTATTTGTCAAGTTTCCACAAGCTTGTTCCCATGTCTTTTTACATACTGACCCAGGATACAGACACTCTTTTTGGTATTTTGCCAACTGGTAAGTTGGCCTGTTCATAAATGAATACAGAATACTAAATATTTTGAAAGTTCTTCTATGAAGAGTTGTCAATTGAAAATATACTCAGTGTATAAAGCATAAAAACCATATTTTAATTTATGCCGATCCTCTGTTAATAATAGCATCCTCTTACATTCTGCTATAGAACACCACAATGTTAATTTAATAAAAATATTCCAATTGACCCGTATGAGTTATTTTTTCTTTCTTCCCATTGACTGCTTGGTTCTTAACATATGTATTATTTTTTTTAAGATGTAATTATTTATTTTGAGAGAGAGAAACAGAGAGCAAGAGCAGGAGGGGCAGAGGGAGCAAACTCCATGCTAAGCACAGAGCCCAATGTGGGATCTCATGTCCCTGAGATCATGACCTGAACTGAAACCAAGAGTCGTATGCTTAATGAACTGTGCCACTCAAGACCCCCCAACATATGTCTTAATTTAATGAAAATATTATACTAATTGAAATAAATCCGGGGATATAGAAATGGCAGAACAACACTTGTTAGTCACCATTAAACCAGTATATTCTTAATATAACTCTTCACGGCAACTACCTTAGAATTAAAGCTATTATTTCCAAAAAGTAACACAACGTATCATAAATTATTAATTTAAAACAAGCATAATGTGATTAAAAATAATTGTGTATTTTTGTTTACTATCATGAGGGTTTGGAAACTTAAAAGAAATCAAGACACAAATACAACAATGTAACAAATAAAATGAATAGATAATTTTCTTCTAAAGGAAGCCTGTATCACTGATGAATGCAATAAGCAATATATATTTTTAAAGGCAGAGTCTCAATCACACATATGTTTACTTTGGGAGAATTTTCTAGACCAACACTGTCTTGACACAGATATTAAGCAGATAGTTACCTAGCTTCTACAATATGCTGGAGACTGCAATATATATTAGTGATATAACCAATGAAATTGAGAGAATAAAGAGAAGTGAAATGGAAAAAGAGGCTTGACCAACAGGAGATAGCCAGAAAATACAAAGCTTGCCAGGAGGACACCAGTAATGAGAAAACACCAATGGGTTTTAAACACAAATGACATTATTATATCACTCTAACCACAAGATGGAGTAAAGATGAGGAAGGAGGCCAAATGGCTGTGGCTGAAGCAGTTAGAACCATTAAAGAGTTGGTCTTTAATGGGAGATAACATCCACTTACACTAGAGAGGATTGGTTCAGGTGAGAAAGGTAGAGTATTTAGAGAAATATTTAGGTGATAAAATTAAAAAGACTTGATGGCTGATTTGAGGAAAGAAAAATATAAAGATTGTCATTTAAGTTTCTGGTTAATGTATATGGTTGTCATTTATTGAAACAATGAGCACTGGATAAATATCAGATTTTGAGGTAGAGAGGTAGGTGAACATGGAAGAAGATTATTTGATCAACTGAACATGTTGAGTTTGAGTGCATTTACCAGGGTCACCAGGTAGTGTAACTTCAGGGTTCATCATTCATATAGAATATAATGTTTTCAAACAACAGGGTTTTTGTTGAAGACTACTCAGACATTCAAGTGGAAATTAGGAGTGGTTAATGGGTCTGGATTTCAGAGGGCAGATTAGAGCTGAATATAACTGTATTATAGTAAATCTAAGAAACCAGGGATCTTAAGATGCACACAATTCATGTCATTAAGAAAAACTGTCAATTGAAATGTCCTATTGTAGGACACATTCTCCTATCAGATATGGTAAAATGTGAAAATAAAGTTTGCCTTAGGAATTATTAATAATGAAGTAAATTTGGAATTCACAAGCATCTGGGGTATTATTATCTAAATACCACATGCCTGGATGGGATAGCTATGGAGTGCAGATGGAGAGTAAGAAAAGCCTGGAAAAATGGCATAAGAAAACCTAACATTTAATGATCTGGATGAAGGTGAATTATTCTACAAAGAAATAAAATTTAAAAAGTTAGGTCAGCAGGTCAGTAGAGAATTTCATAAGAAAGAAAAAAGTTCTTAGAAAGAAGAAATCAGTAGTACTATATACTACTGAAATCTTTATAGATAGTATCAAAATGGAAATTTTTGGTTACCTTAGAAAGAATTACTTTGGTTGAGTGGTGGAAATAGAATCAAATGGAATGAGTTTAGGAATTAGGGTACTGAAGCCATGGAAATGGAGGAGGGAAGCCAAATTTTTAAGAAGTTTGGTCATGAGTGGGAAAAGAGAGAGAGACAGGAGACTTCATTTTTTAAGATGAATAATGTTGGGGACATGTCAAAAAATAAAAACAAAACTATGAGAAGGATCCAGATAACTGTGATGAGGTGAAGAATTAGAAAGGGAAACAAAAAGGGTAAATAGTGTAAGATTTCGTAGAGGGTAAATTCAAATAGGTTACAAAACACGGGTTAAGAGATTAGTCTTTGGCAGTGGGAGGGATAACTTCTGATTGTCTTTGGAAGCATGGGGAAGGGCAGGTCATCTGGAACTGGAGTTTGCCAGATGAATGCAAAGACTAAAGGAAAGAGAAGTTAATGCAATTCTATTCAAACTGTGGTCCACAAACTGGTTTCTGTTTTTCAAATGGTTTGTTACCAGTCTCTGGCAAGAAATATACAGAAAATGGGAGTAATGTTTACAAATGTTATAGCACATTAATAATAGTTTATCTGTTGAAACTAACAGTACAAATTGGTGTCTTGTACACTGTGTGTCATTGTGGATTTTTAAACTTTATTTTTAATAATTCATTTTATTTTGTTATATAAAAGTATTAGTCCACAATGGATTATAAATGCCATATGCCATCACTTTCATCATCATCAGTAACTACAACGTCTTCTATCAAAGGTCTCTTGAGAAGCACTAGTTCACTGTGTTTTCTGGAATGTTACTGGAATTACAAACCACAGGATCTAAGGAAGCTTGAAAGTGATTTTGGAGGAGGAGTAGTCATGACCATGGCTGCAATTGGCTCAGGTGGAGTGGTCAAGAAAGTCATTGGAGGTAGTGAGACAAAGGAAATGAAAGGCCAGTGTTTAAAATAAAACTTCCATGGAAATGTTCAGGTCACCAGGGATGACCATGTTACACAGTGTTGAGGCAAAGCACTTGATCCAGGTGGCAGTGGAGGGAAACAGGGAATTCTGTAGGGAGATAGAATGCAGGATCATAAAAGGAACAGATTTTGTTTGTAACAAAAATTTTTTAAGTTCCATAGTTTTATTAGTTAGGTGAAAGAGAGTATGTGTAAAATAAATGACATAGGAAGGGAAAGATAAAGAAGAGGCATGAAGAAATATGCAGAAGAATAATTTTCAAAATTGCATGTTGAAAATGACATTGTCATTCTCTCCTGCCTCATTTAACAGCTGAGTTCCTCCAGTGGCCCGAAGGATGGATTCAGTTTCCACAAACATTTGTTTTGTCCCCATTTTCAAAATTATGAGCCAACGTTAGAGTTATTGATCACAAAAATGACATTTTGGAGCATGCAGTCCTTATGAATCTGTAGGTAGCAGTAAAGTTGTAGCTGGTGTGTGGTCAGGACCTCACAAATGGGAGTTTGGCGATCTTTTTGTCCTCTTTCACTAAAGATGCTGGAAGCAGGGCTTCCCTTAAAAACTTCCCCGCTCATTTTATAGCTGCAGTGAGGGAAAGAGAAATAAGCCCACAGAGAAAGTGAACTTTTGACTCCTATTTACTCCTCTCTCTAAAAGTTTTATATCCTACTATAGTGGTCTCACTATAACCCCTTGAGAACTCTTTTTTGACCTTGATTCAGACTACAGAATTTTCTCCTTAAGTAAGGTGAGAGGAAATTAGCTATTGTGGCTGAGAAGTAATTGGTTGTGCAGAATCTGGAACTTTCCTGAGGAGGTAGCACGTTACCAAGTGGGGTGCAAAATTAACAAGTGTATCAGATTATTAGTAAGTATATCAGAAAACTTTAAGTATGGCAGGTCATTTATTGTTTATTAGTTTACCCTTGAGGTATGATGCAAAATGCTTTTGCTTAGATTTACCTTGGATGAATTATTTAGTAGCTTGCTAACACTTAGTTTATTGTAGCTTTGGCGGCACTGGCACGTGAAGATGTGCATACCATTATCCCTTTACGTACACTACAACATTATATTTTTTCCCTATACAGTTAGTGGACATTTTGATATATGAAAATTAAATTTACTGTGGTAGCAACAGATCATGTTTGAAGTTGTTGTTGTTTTGTTTTGGGGTTTTTTTGTTTGTTTGTTTGTTTTGCCTTACTTCCTCTTCTATTGGAGTTTCTGGTCACTCACAGGACACATTTTTATTGTGACTATTGTTTCATGAGGATGCAGGTGGATTCACGTGTTATTTTTTATTTGTTTTGATTATGTTGTTGACCATTAGACTATTGTTCTCTATGGTTTTTTTACACACATGGTAGAAAAACGAATGTGGACAAGATAAAGTGTCTGACTTATGTGATTCTGCTATTTAATGGGTTTCAACCAGGGGCAGTTTGCCCCATTGGGAATACTTCACAATGTCAAGAGAAATTTTTTTGGTTAGAATTGGGTTGGGTGGGGTGTGCTATTGGCATCCAGTGAAAAGAAGACAGGAATGTTGCTAAACATACTACAATGCCCAGGACAGAGGCCAATAATAAATTACCAGGCCCAAAATGTCAATAGCTCTGAGGCTGAGAAATCAGACTAGTTGAACAGAATACCATCTTAACTGCTTTTGCACAAAAAACATATAATTCCAGTCTTATTTAATTATCGCAATGAGCAAGCACTTTGTGATAAGGTATACCGGAATTTTTAATATTTCACCTGTAAATATATTTTATAAAACATTTTTTACTTTTTAAGTAATTATTTTCTTGAAGAAAATAGGACATACATCTATCTCTCTCTCTCCCTCTCTCTCTATATATATATACACATTCTCTCTATATATATACATATAAATATATATATATATATATATATATATATATATAAATTCCATACATTTAAACAGACCTCAGGATATTTTAGAGTGTTTTCTTAAAAATAGCACACATTTTTAGCTCTTTTAGGAAGATGTGTCTAGCTATTTTTCTCTTCCAAATAAAGAGTAAAATATCCTGGCTGGGATCTCCTGCAATATGAAATGGAAAATTTGTATCATTTAGACATTTGTGACTGCAGATTTATGAAAATACAGTCAAATGAGTGAATGCATATATTCCAGGTTTTCATACATAATATAATTTTGAATCCTGATTTTTTGGCAAGGAAGAGATCAAAAGTTTTCATGCAATTCAGACATCTCAATATGCATACACTTTTCTTCCATGTCTTTTCTTTCCCTAGGCAAGCACACAACTTAAAAAAAAAAATGCCTGTTTAATAGTTTTCAATTCTTTCTAGAACTCTTCAGAAGATGTTAAAAGTTTCTCTGACAAGGTTAGCTATTTTTCAGCAAACATAATAAATCCAGTGTATAAGTAGTCATGTACTTTTATGACACATATAAAAAAGTACTTACCTTGAATTTATGGATTTTCTATTTCATGAAATATTTGAGAGTTAATAAAAGTTTTCCCCTTTTTATTACAATATGTGATCCAAATTTATACTGGGATAAGATATCCAAGGATTCTTTTAAGGGAGTTAACATTATTGGTAAGGGGTGCCTGGGTGACTCAGTTGGTTAAGCATCGGACTCTTGATTTTGGCTGAGGTCATGATCTCAGGGTCATGAGATGGAGTCCTGCACTGGGTTCTGTGCTCAGCAAGGACTCTGCTTGAAGATTCTCTCCCTCTCCCTCTGCCACTTCCCATGACACACACACTCTCTCTAAAATAAGTAAGATAAAATAAAATAAAATAATTGGTAACTTAATATGAGGCTGATATACTCAGATATATCCAAGATGATCCATGATGATATAGGAATAAAATCATGAAACTTCTAATTATATTTTGTATTTTAAAACTAAAAATGCTGGTTAAGACTTCAAATATAAAATACAAGATCTTACCTGGTCCTGTATCATACATGCAGTAGTGAGATAGTGCCTAGGCTACTCAATCTATCTGAGGAATGCTCCAGATATCCTAATTATTACAGAGTGCCACAGAATTGCTGTTACCTTTCACTTATTTTCAAAGTAGTACCACAAACTATAATTTTTCTTTGCCTACTTAAGTGAAAGTGTCTAGTTTGAGGTAAGATATTCTTCCCAAAATGAACAACAATCTTAAAAAAAGATACTTCCACAGAAATTGTAGTTAAAAAATCATACTAAAATGCAAAAAGTGAACAGTAAAAAAATGACTAATTTTTCTTCTTTTACCAGTAGGAGATCTTTTGATTGTGAGAGAAAAACAATGATGACTAATGAGATGTGACAATATGTTAGTTGAAAATTATCATCTTGGGATGCCTGAGTGGCTCAGCAGTTGAGCATCTAACTTTGGCTCAGGGTGTGTTCCTGGAGTCCCAGGATAGAGCACTGCATCAGCCTTCCTGCATGGAGCCTGCTTCTCCCTCTGCCTGTGTCTCTGCCTCTCTCTCTCTGTGTTTCTCATGAATAAATAAATACAATCTTAAAAAAAAAATTATCATCTTATTGAATAATCAGTAATGGATTTATATCCACTGCCATAACAATGGTCTATCTCTTAAGTATGTGTGCATGTGTTTCTGCATGTGTCATTGTTTGTGTAATAAATATTATAACTAACTTTTTAATTTTTGCATCCACTAACAATTTTTCTACTTATTGTATTTAAATTCAATTAACATATAGTGTATCATTAGTTTCAGATGTAGAGGTCAGTAATTCATCATGTGCCCTCCTTAATGCGTGTCACTCAGTTAATCCATCCCCCCTAACCACTTCCCCTCCAGCAACTTTCATTTTGTTTCCTATGGTTAAGAGTCTCTTATGGTTTGTCTCCCTCTCTGATTTCATTGCACCCCCTAACAATTACATAAAACTTTAATTTAGAATCAGTTTTGTGAATATCTGTATTCTACGGTGTTAAGACAATATTTTAGAAAGGAACCCAATTCAATAACATAACCCCAAATATTATTATTAATATATACTATTAATATATAGACACTATTTCTTAAACTATATTAATAATATGTACATAAAATTATTGGTAACAATGTGGAGGGTGACATACTCAGATATGTACAAGATTCACTGTGGTGCAGGAAGAAAAAAGGGATTAAAAGCTTCTTAATATAAAATTTAAGAACATATCTGATCCTATATTCACCATGAGATGTTGATTAATAATATATAACACATTAATTAATTATATATAGCACATAATACATTATTCATTATGTATAATATATATTAATCATAATCCTCCTATTATATAATAAAAACTGGTAACAATATGTTAGTAAGAATAAGAAATTTTCCCTATCCCTAGTAAATAAGATAAAATCAAATAAAATTTTACAGTATTTTTCTAATTTTTATCTTACCAGTGTAAAATTTTTATTTCTTATTAAATATATGGATGACCTATGATATGTTATAATTCTAGATATACATATTATATATATATATATATACACACACACACATATGCAAGTGTCCCCACACACATACTATAAACTTAAAATTTTTTACTTCTAGAGATGCACTAATAAAAGTGTTTAAAATGTTGCTATAATGCTAGGAATAAAAATTTAATATGCTATTTTTTCCAAATGGTCTATAAATAATAAATTAATAAAAATACTAATATTTTATTTTCCTTTAGTAATTTTTAAAACAGAAAAAAAAGAGCTATTGATTATGAAGCACATACATGTTGAAGGGATCGTGTTAAAATTTTAAGCCACTTAATACCCTATGCAATTCAACTGTTTTTTTCAAAATTTTAACGACAATCATTAAAAATATCAGCATTTTATGCACAATCTTATATGAGTTTGTGTCTTGTTGACATTGCAGACTGTTTTCACACACTTTATCTTGTTTTAATTTTGACAAGTAAAGCAATTTTGGAACTTCTTAGATTGGGTGTGTTTTGCTCCATTTTACAGAAAAGAAATCTGAGGTTAGAAGAGAGCACTCTCTCAAACTTACAAAGTAAAGGGACTTAAAGACCTTAATTTTCTCCCCTTCTTGTTTCTCTATTGGATCCTTAATCTCTTCTAGTTCTCACTGATGCTGTATTCATAAATACTCCTCAAAGTTATAAAATTTTGGGCAGCCTGGGTGGCTCAGTGGTTTATCGCTGCCTTTAGTCCAGGGCCTGATCCTGGGAACCCCGGATTGAGTCCCGTGTTGGGCTCCTTGCATGGAGCCTGCTTCTCCCTCTGCCTGTGTCTCTGCCTCTCTCTCTTTCTGTCTCTCATGAATAAATAAATAAAATCTAAAAAAAAGAAAAAAACCCAACCTTTAAAAAAAAAAAGTTATGAAATTGTATGCTAACAGTCACTGCTGCTTCTCTGTCCAACACATGGCATTTTTGATGACAGCCAAATGACTGACAGTAATTGTTTTTAAATTGTGTTAATTACGTGTCATAATTTTTTTAGCTTCTTTTTGATGGACTAACATTTTTTTCAGAAACACCTATTTTATCATGATAGCATCAATATTAATTTGTTGGTGTGTTTGGCAGAGATGATTGTCAACCCAAATCCTTTTCCTGGACACATGACAAGACTACATTTTCTGGCTTCTCTCGAAGTCAGGGCTGTCATCTGATTGAGTTCCTAGTGGAATGAGAATAGAAAGAGTGTGTTGCTTTTAAGCTCGAACTTATAACTGAGTGGGAGTGCCTGCCAGCTGGGGAGAGACCAGTCTTCATGATGTAAAGGATGACAAGGGCACGAAGGACAGCAGTAGTGAAGGGAATAGCCAGGAACTCTGGGTTCCTGAATGGAGGAGAGCTGCCCCCCAGTCAGGAACACCTGCCAGGATTGTTAAAACGGAAGAAATGTAACGTCTTTATAGATCTTGTTGTTACAGCAGTTAACCCAACACTGACAATAGCATTTAACACAATGTTTTTAATTGGATTCTTTGATTGCCTTCTTTCACTTTTCATAATCTATTGTGCACATATATGGACATTTTCAGGACATTTTTCTGTACTTTTTTTTTAAATTTATTTATTTATTTATGATAGTCACAGAGAGAGAGAGAGAGAGAGAGAGAGGGGCAGAGACACAAGCAGAGGGAGAAGCAGGCTCCATGCACCGGGAGCCCGACGTGGGATTCGATCCCGGGTCTCCAGGATCGCGCCCTGGGCCAAAGGCAGGCGCTAAACCACTGCGCCACCCAGGGATCCCCATTTTTCTGTACTTCTTATGACTCATACCCTTAGGTCAAATCATTATGTAAGTCCTATTTCCCAATACTTTTGATAGAAAACCTCGTACAGGTTTTCAGTTTACCTCTCAGGCTTTTCTGCTAGGCTGGCTTAATGTGCTGATTTGCACAGCAAGATGAACTTTTGCCCACATTTTAAACCTGAAAGCTTATATTGTGATGAATACAGCAAACATTGGGAAAAAGCACTAAAATGCACAGAATCTGTCAATTTACCACACCCCTGCACTGTAAAGGCCCTTGTTAAGACCTCAAAAATGCCAGAAATTCAGGAAAAGTTCCTTCTTATGTACAACACATAATACATAAGATGTCTTCAACCACAGAAATTACACGTTGTAAAGAAGTCATTTTAGAAAATAGTTATGTAGAATCGACTACATTAATAACTATTTTATACTCTGCTTTAGGGTCCCTGGTTATTAGGGCGCCTTATAAGTAACTGTAGTAGTTGGAAACTGCAGAAGTGTGGTTCATTCTGGGACACACATTCTATTCCTGACTTCCTTAGTTCTCAGGGATAGAATCCAGGGCTCATTTCAAGGCTTGAAGACTTGTGCCCCTTAAATTCTATGGAGTGATTAGATCCTAAACTCCTACTTTTACACAGACCAAAATCTACTTAGTTAAATAAATAAATTCCTCACAATTCCATGGTGATTCTTTTGTTAGGAATTGCAAATAACACTCAGGGAGATGCTGCATGTTTAATATACTCTGTACAGCCAGGTTTCTGTTCACTTATCATTCTGCTCATTTAATTAACACTGTTTTTAGTAAGTTACTATCCAGTTTAACATAACTCTAAGGACAAAGAGAATTAGGAAAAAGGTATTCTGAATAATTTGGAGGAAAAAAATTATGTATATATTTAAATAGCCATAGTAATCTGGGCAGCTCTGATGGCCCAGTGGTTTCGCACCGCCTTCAGCCCAGGGTATGATCCTGGAGACCCGGGATCAAGTCCCACATCAGGCTCCCTGCATGGAGCCTGCTTCTCCCTCTGCCTTTGTCTCTGCCTCTCTCTTTCTGTGTGTGTGTCTGTCTTGAATAAATACATAAAATCTTTTTAAAATAAATGAATAAATAAATAGCCATAGTAATCTAAACCAGAAGTAAGAAACATATTTACTTTTTAATTCCAAGGATGTGCAAAATTAACCTAAGATCACTTTGAAATTGTGCACACTTACCTTCTCCTAGCCATGTCTCCTTCTTGTCTCCCTTCAACCATTACAAAATGCTAAAGTCAAAAACTTTAGCATTTTCTCAAAATTTCCAACTGTTACACTACTTATGTTGAACAGCGGACTTACAACAATATGAAAAGATATAAAAAGGAGTGATCTGGATTGTTGTAATGCATGATGAAGAAAGTGAGACAGTTGCATTGCTAAAAACAATACACATAGAGAAGAAAAAAAAACAGTTCATTTGTCTGATTAAATTCAGGCCTCGAAATAACCACCTGTGCCTCATTGGTTATACAGTAAGATATACATGTGTATATAAGATGCGCACATGATATTCAACTTTAAATAACAGACAGATAAACAATTTCATTTGAATAAGCTTATGGTTAATTAGTTTAAACTATGCTGTGTTATATGTGGCGATTTGTGATTTGGGGTGATGGATCGTACAGAAATTTAAGAATCTACCTCAGAAGAGCCTATAGAATCTGTATTCTTTTATAATTATGAATAATAAGAATCTTTTAGATTTTGTAGCATATGGTTCTTATAGAAATCCCATAAAATTGAGCACACTGAGGATTAGATAAATTCTGTAGATTGCTCCACAGTGGGTAAAAATGAGAGCTAGACTAACCTGAGGATTTTTTATTCCTGGCCCAGTAGTCTACACTCCATGACATATGCACATCTCCCTCCTTCCTATCACTGGGTTATTCCCCTTGTCCTCTTCTCACTGGTTGAAAGTAGCACAACCTAATGTAGACAGTTTCTGTCATAGATGTTTTCTAGTGAGGCAGGTTAGAACTTTTGCAAGACTAACTCTTTTATTTTTAAGGTGGTTGAAAGGTCTCCAGTTCTACCAAGTGTGTTGTAGAATGATCCAGAGTATTGTAATGTGTATCTCTTTGCATTTGTGTAGGCAGGCATGGGGGTTTATCTAGGAAGTCTGATTGTGTAAAAGAAGTTTCCCGGGGATCCCTGGGTGGCGCAGCGGTTTGGCGCCTGCCTTTGGCCCAGGGCACGATCCTGGAGATCCGGGATCGCATCCCACGTCAGGCTCCCGGTGCATGGAGCCTGCTTCTTCCTCTGCTTCTTCCTCTGCCTGTGTCTCTGCCTCTCTCTCTCTCTCTCTCACTGTGTGCCTATCATAAAAAAAAAATAAAAAAAAATAAAAAAATAAAAAAAAAACAAAAAACAAAAAACAGAAGTTTCCTGGAAAAAAAAGTCTCAACATCCTCTTAATGCTGAGAACTATGGTTCTTGGTACAAGGATGACAGAAAGAATGGCATCATACTTAACATTCAAATGATGGTAACATAAAGATTACAGTTATTGAATAATGAAATAAACTATAGTAATTTTCCTTAATTTTTTCCTATTTAATACAAAGTAATTTTAAGAGACTTTTACTTCAGGTTAATGCTTTTAAAAGAGACTTTTAGTTATATTTATCGACTAATTCAATTATTTTAGCTTCGTCTTAATATAAAGACATACATTGTTTTCTAAGATTCTCCTTCCATGAGATAGTTCCAACGTGCATATTTCTACAGATCATTGGAGGTCAGATAGTCTTAATGGCATTCCCAGACTCACAATGAAGGAATTCTCATAGATCAGAGAAGTTTTAAGTCTGCATAAATATTAAAGCATACCTAAAGCCTTCAGTATTGTCCTCCTCAAAGAATTATGTTAATTTGGGTCAAAGGCTTGTTCTCACACAATTTTTATTTCCTCTAGAGTACCTTGGAGAATACCGAGTACTGGTAGGTTTTAACAAATATTTGTTATATAAAAATGAGAGATTTAATACCAAAGTCAGCAATTTATCTGAGACTCTTTGTTAGCTATTTCAGTATAACCAACTTGTAACTTAGAGTTTTAACACTATAACCATCTTACTCTTTTTCCAGAGGCTGAGTCTTTGGAATGTTCTGCACATCTAGGTCCTACTTGGTTGATTTTGACACATTCAGGAGATGAGCCATTTGGGGCTGGCTGCTCTAGGATGACCTTAGCTGGGAAGGATCAGCTCTGTTCATGGTAGTCTCTCATCCTATAGGTTGGCTGGTCCCTGTTATTCTCAAAGATAAGTGGGCAAAATTCCAAGACAGTGGCAACCCAGAAGGCCTCCAGAAGCCTAGGTGCAGAATGCCATGCCAAGGGTACTGCATTGTTTTGTCTAAATCAAGGCAAAAGGCCTGCTCTGATTCAAGGGGCAGAGAAAGCAAGTCTACTACTAGTTGAAAGGAGCTGTAATGTCATGTACACACAGCATACATGTACAGATGAGTGATGAATGGGGGCTGTTTTTACAACCAATATCCAAAACATTGAAGTAAAAAATAAAGAAATCAGAATATGCTCAAGGCTCAAAATTCCTACATGATGAATTTGTTAGTAGCCACATTTTTCCCCTACCATCAGCAACTCAAAATGACAGGGGAAAAAATCTGCAATTCGTGTAAGCAGAATGAGCTTTTCAAATGACTTATGTTAGTTGTCAAAACAGAGTAGTTATTCACACAAACAACTTAGCAGTGGATTTATCAAAGCCCTAATTTTTGTAAACTGAGCATTGCTATTAATAGTACAATGTTTCTACTGTGAGGGCCTTTCAGTTCCTTTGCTTTATTATTATTTCTTAGCCTTCTGCAGTATCTCCTGTTTAAAATTATAACAGTTGCTACAAAAATCCCTTTATATTACAAAGAATTAATGACTCCGATAATAGTTATTTTTCTCTGAAGTGATGCACAAAACAACAAAAGTTTTTGATAAACTTTGGAGCATTATTCACTTTTTTAATTGGCAAATTTTACTTTTTAGGAGGGTTTTAGGTTCATAGCATAATTGAGCTGAAAGAACAGACATTTCCTGTATACCTCCTGCGCCTCCCCTAGACTCCCTCATTATGAACATTTCCCCACCAGAGTGATACATTTGTTACAACCAGTGAGCCTAGATTGATATATCATAATTACCCAGCATCCATAGTTTATAATAGAGTTCACTCTTGGTGTTGTACATTCTATGGGTTTGGACAAATGCATAATGACCTGTAGCCATCACGGTAATATCATACAGAGTATTTTCACTGCCCTAAAAATCCTGTGTTCTTCCTATTAATCCTTACCCTACACTTACTCCTGGCAACTACTGATCTTTTTACTGTCCCCATGGTTTTGCCTCTTCCAAAGGCATTGTAGAGTTGGAATAATACAGTATGTAGCATTTTCAGATTGGTTTCTTTCTCTTATTTTTATGCATTTCACATTCTTCCGTGTCTTTTCATGACTTGATAACATATTACCTTTTAATACTGCATAATATTCCATTGCATGTATATACTAGTTCATTTATCCACCACCCACCTACTGAAGAAAATCTTGGTTGCTTTCAAGTTTTGACAATTATCAATAAAGTTGCCACAAATATTCACTTGCAGGTTTTTGTGTGGACATACATTTTCATTGCATTTGTATAAATACCAAGAAGTGTAGTTGCTGGATCATATGGTAAGAGTACGGTTAGTTTTGAACAAAATTGTCAAAATGTCTTCTCAAGTGGCTACACCATTTTGCATTCCCACCAGCAATGAGTGACAGTTCCTGTTGCTCTACATCTTCAGCAGCACTTAGAACTTAGCTTTTAACAACCATATGTTTAAACTTTTCATTTTTTTTATGCTTTTGACTTGTAGTTATAAAATAGAGACCTTAAAAGTTATTGTTTTGTAAATCACATACAAATTAAAGAATATATATGCTAATAAAACTAGCAATTAATCATATATAAAAATCTGAATTTTTGCTAGTCAATATTTTCATTCTTATAAAACTATCCATACAACAAATAGTAATCTGAATAGAAATCCTATGACTGGGATCCCTGGGTGGCGCAGCGGTTTGGCGCCTGCCTTTGGCCCAGGGCGCGATCCTGGAGACCCGGGATCGAGTCCCACGTCGGGCTCCCAGTACATGGAGCCTGCTTCTCCCTCTGCCTGTGTCTCTGCCTCTCTCTCTCTCTCTCTGTGACTATCATAAATAAATAAAAAAAAAAAGAAATCCTATGACTATAAAGGAGACAATGATCAAACATGAGAACCTAATGTTCCATTTTGTGGGCTTCCAGGTTCAAGAGCGAACCCAGGCCTCACAAGACTTGGCAAGGGGCTGGGTCATCCAGTGTCCTGCTATAGTTAGGGATTGACCTACCCAGAAGAGTAGAGGCCTCATTCATTCTACTTAGGATCCTACCTTTTACTGTCTCTAGAATGGAGTGTCCTAGTATCTTGCCAGGAACTCACCTTTGGCCTACCATGGCCCAGAACTATTAAAATCAGTGCCAATGACAAATTTCTTTCTTCTCCATCTTCTCTTTCACCTTCCCTGTCCTTCTCCTCCTCCTTCTCATTCTTATTAGTTACTATTTAATTTCCAATCTCAGGGTAGCACAGGTTTTCTAAGCTTATCTAACTTTATCAGGGGATGGTGGAAGATACAAGAACCAGAGCCTAAACAGAGTACAGTTAATCCATATCAAGTCAAGTCTATACCAAGATGAGATTGATAAAGATTACACACCCTACAGTAGAAGAGGAGCCTATGCCTTAGAAATGTCACTGTTTTTATACTTAAGTGATTTGAGATTTTTTTAACATTTCCTTTTAGAAAGTGGGTCATTAGAGAATGTCAATTGCTAGAAAGTTAATTTTAATTGCAAATAGTGTCTTGAGGTAAAATGAATTAAATTAAAAATTAAAATATACATGTAATTTAGAGAGTGTATGGAGAAACAAAAAAAAAAGCACTCGTTTACTTCATTCTAGAAGAGAATTGGTATAATCCCTCCTGCTATAAGAAAAGTATGTATACTGCTGTTCTTGCTGAGAAAATTAGTCTTCTTCCTTTTGTATAACTGAAGACCCTCTCTTTGAAGTACTGAAATTAACTTACACCTTCCAGACAAGACAAATTTTACAAGCCACACTCAATAATAGCATTGTAGCATAATCTCTTGTATTTATAATAGTCTTCTTTAACTTTGATAGAAAACCAGAAGTGCAAGTAAAAATATGTTAATAAATATTAATAAATACTAGTTTAAATATGATAGTTTAATGTCCATTTTTTCCATTTCTAACCAAAAATAACTCAAAATGCTGATGTAAGTGCAAAGTGAGTGTTGATTTTTATTTTACTTATTTTTTATTATCTTTTTAAAATTTTGCTCTTTATATGATGGCATTAGTTGATAATTTAAGACTCTTAATTCTCTTCATAATGGAAATCATTTCTCCGGCATTATAACTGGTATAGTATCATTACCTAATGTCATCCTGGCATTTAGAAGGCATCACACAAATACAATTCTTGAATGAAACAATGAATCAATAAGAATGAATAAAAATTAAGAATTTATAAATAATGAATAAGAATGAATACATTTTAAGTCTGAGAATGAAGATTAGATTGCTTGTTTGCCCAAAGAGGAAAGATTAATACCTAAGGAAATATGGAGGAAATATTTTGTTGCTGTTTTTGTTGTTGTTTATTTCCTTGTTCTCCATGATTTTCATTAGCATTCAGGATACTGTAAGGTAAACAATGTGATTTATTGGAATATCTAGACCTAGATGCCCTTGAGCCGCCAAATGAACAAGATTAAACCTTTTCATTTCCCCATCCCTACCTAAATCAGCATCACCTACCACCTTCAACAATAAAGATCTTATCTATCAATAACTCAGCATCTAATATGTGCTTCTATTGGCCTCGCTGATGGCTTCATTGAATTCATTGACAAAAGAACCATTTGTTTTATAAAGAGTAATTGTATTAACTTAAAATAAATAGAGAAAAGTACAAGTCTTGGGCATTTGGATTCGGTGAAAATGCTGCCTTGTTTAATTTTCTATATACTTTTTAAATTTCTCCTTGGTGATATGTAGGTTTGACTGACTTTTCTTACAGCCATGACTCAATACTCTAATTTGGTAAAAAGTTAACAAATTTCCTGTCTTCAGATATCTTCCCTACACAAATTAATTTGAAAAGAAAATCGCCAACCCTTGCTTTCCTCACACTAATCATCCACAAAATGTTTAATATAAATAAATACAAAACAGATGCTAACAGAATAGTTAAATTTCGATCTTAATTATTCAGATAATCTAATTACTAAATGTCTACTTTGATCAAAATCATCAGATTCTTGTTCAAACTTCTGCCTCTGTTTTCTTGTTTAAGTACGATGTATTGCCTTGGAAGCAGTTTTATGAGGAGGAATTGCTAGAGCTTCAGAGAACAGCTCAAGCATTTTATCTGTGTTTGTACAAACCTAGACTCAGATTGAGGATCTTCCTATTTATATCTTTGGTAAAGAAAGGGGCAGATCTGAGCTGTCTCAAGAGAAATTTTGTATATTTCTCAAATGAACAGTGTATACTTACAGCTGATGTTTTGTTTTACAAAATTCAATATTCCCTTTAAGAGAAGAAATGATGATTTAACAATTCTTTGCAGCAAGCAACACTTTTAGGTGTAATAAATTCAAGCATTCTAGTAGTCATTTTGCAAATGCCTTCTAGTATTCCAGACAATGTTTTTGAATTTTTTTCTGTTTATACAGCTTTGCAAGGAGATACTTATGAGAGAATTAATTCGACAAATTATTTTTTCCCTTCATCTTGCATTTTGGTGCCTGTGGAAGTGAAACTTTCTTAGGACTATCTGCAACTTGTCTTTTATTATCAGTGGTACTGTTATTATCATATGTCATTATGCTCTTCAAGTCAGGAGGTTGAAAAGAAGAGTCAAGATATTTATTTGAAAAGATTCAGGCTTGTGCTTTAAGGCCATAAATACAACCTCCTGGCCTGGCCATGGTTGTTCACTAGCCAGGAGAGCAAGAAAGAGGTGCTGTGTTGGCAGCCTGGGTAGCTCAGCGGTTTAGCACCACTTTCAGCCCAGGGCATGATCCTGGAGTCCCAGGATTGAGTCCCACGTCAGGCTCCCTGCATGGAGCCTGCTTCTCCCTCTGCTTGTGTCTCTGTGTCTCTATGAATAAATAAATAAAATCTTAAAAAAAAAAGAAAAGAAAGAGGTGCTGTGTTTCCATTTCCCATAGTGCAATTAGCAGTGCACTGTGTTTTCCAATTATGAATAAACATATTTGTCTCGTTTTGTGCATTTTGCCCACAATGTACACGTTATAATGAAAACCACATCTTGACTATGTTTTTACCTGATAAGATCTCAGCAGGAAACAGCTCATTCAACCTTGGCATTTAAAAGATAATTGAATAATGGGATTATTGTTATAAACATAGTCAGAGTTCAGGTAAACCAGCAAGGGATTGTACAATGTTCCAGGAATAGAAACAGGAGGGAGACTTCATCAAGCCTGGACTTGAAGAAATGGAATTACAGGAATCCAGAAAGCATAGCTATATGTGAGGGTGACTTCATAGGGATTGGGACTTTCTGTATGGAATGCAGTTGACTCACTAGGTAAGTAGCTGAGGTGAATGAATACCAGAAGCTCCATTTCCTTATGTCTTCTGGATCTGCTTCTAGAGTGACCAATTGATCAAACACAACTGGAGAGAATAAATCAAACCACTGTGACAATTTATGCAGTTAAGATTTCTGGGTGCACAGAATAGGTGAAAGAAGGTAGAGAGTGGATATGGAGGGGGCAAACATATGGCAGCCATCACTGTCTACAAGGCCCAATGCTATCAGGCTATTTGTAACACATGACATGTCCTACTACTTTCTCCATCAGTTACTTTCCTCTGACCACCACAGCCTTCTTTTTCTTCCTGCCAATGAAATAATGTACATCTTAGGGCCTCTGTATATTATGTTCCATCTACCAGAAAAAGTCTTTTTCTGGAAGATAAGTTGGCTGACTCATATCATGTAGGGACATTGTGATTGTCAGTTCATCGAGGCCTTCTACAACCATCCAACTGGAAATGTCTTCTTCACTTAGTCATTCTTAACAAATCAGCCTTTTGATTTTCCTCAGACCAGATACCACACCATGAACTCACCTTGCTCATTTATTTGTTGCCTTATGCATTTAGCACAATTTAGGTCTCTAGTATAAGGACATTGCCTGTCTTGTTGATCACAGTATGTTCAGCATTTGGAACAGTGCCTGACCCATACCCCATTTAGTTCACCCATCTATCTTCCCCTTTTAATGGATAAGGAATCTGTGGCACAGGTGTGTTTAAACTAAAAGGCAGTGTGAGAATCAAGTACAAGTCAGTTACCCCTAACTCCACTAAATACCACCACCACTGCTTTCAAAAATTACAGTTGGAAAGACAGGTTTTGCTTATGACTGTTAGAGTTAATAAATAATTAGAAGTTGATTCATTTGAGGACATGCATTTAATTTATGGATGTAAGAAAATTATGAGTCAATGTTAATTGTAGAGTGGGGAAGATATCTCTAAATATCAACTCCATGTCAGTAAGCTTATATAATTGTTAAGTAGATGCCTCTAGAGTTTTAATATTTTCCAGTGTATCACATTACATATAAAAAAGCAACTTCTGTTCTACACTGTTATTCATGATGCTTGAGCAAAACCAGAAATGGCTCATTTGATAAAATGTTTCCTGTTTTATAATTATTTTTAATCAACCCTCAGTCCCCTTTGCACAAAAACTGCATAAGTTATATCCCTCCTTCATTTTATATTTCAATGAAGTCCCATTCCTCCTCCTTTCTTCCTCTGCCTTCTGAATCATACTCAGTGAAACTTGGAGAGTGATATCACACTTGGTCAAAATATATACCATTTTTTTTTCATCCACATAGTCATTCCCACTATTCTTCCCTAGTTTTTGTTGCACATAATGAAAACAAAAGCTGATAAAGATGTTTTTATGAGAGGTGAAGTGGGTGGCAGTAGAGATGGGAAAAGAACGGGAAAGTGACATAGCAAAATATTTTCAAGCATTTACAATAACAGCGTTCCCACAATTTCTTTTCTTGTAAAATTCCACTGGGAGAAACCCTTCTGTTCAGGGTCTTTTCTTCCCTCAATGTACACAATTCTCTCACTCTCCCTGCTTCTTATTTTATAAAAACAACTATGTGCAGAGGAGAAGATAAGCTCCAGTTTAATTTTTTATTATTATTTTGTCAAAATTTCTCACATTTCTTTCATTTTCTCATTTCTGTCTTTGTTGGCATTGGACAACAATGGTTTCTCTGTAATTATGTCATTCTGTTTGCTTTTGCTTTCTAAGCCTCCAAGTTTATTTGGTTTACTAGTCTTTTATTCTGTCACCTAGCTAAGGTAAGCACTGGGGGAACCAGATATTTTCATGCTCACAGATGGAGAAGAAGACACCAAGAACTTTATCTAAACTTCTGTTCTGATAATTCATCTTGTTGAAAGCTTTTAAAGTCTTTCTTAGAGAACTCTCCTCTGTCACCCAGCAACTGCTCATATTTTTGTAATTAAACTAATAATCTCAGATGAGACTTCAGTGTGTTTTTGTTTTAAATACTAAATGAAATATCGTTGGAACAACATTAATAATATTATGTCTCTGGTCATCAAGCAGTGCAGCAATGTTGAAAAAAAGGTAGAGCCAAAAACTGTTTAGATTTCAAACCCAAATATTTAAGACATTTTCTTTTAGAGAGAGGGACTAAAAGAACCTCTTGCCCCAATGAAGTATCTGTAATTTTCTCTCCTGGGATATCCACATTTACTGTCTTCCAAAAGTTGAATCATCTTATGTGTTTTACTTATATACAAAATACATCACCTTGAAATAGGGTATAGATCTAGTGGTCTTATTTTATTGGAGCTGTATCTAGCATAGAGGAAATTTCTTTCAATCTTACCTTCAGTGTCTGGTAGGTTTGACTGATGCTAAGTGGTTTATCCTTTGCTTGGATATGGGGTGTTCCTCTTGTGCTGTTTGGCTTATTTCCAAAATTAAGAATGATTTAAGTAAGAAAAAGTATGTATTTACAAAGATTAAGATACATTTAAAAGTTAACATAGGATTCTAAACTAGGTGTTAAGGTAGGTTGATGATCCATCTAGAATTTTTTGTTGTTGCATAATATGAGATAGATGTTGAGGTTCATATTTTTTGTTTACCTAATTATTTCAGAACTATTTGTAGAAAAAGCTGTCCATTCTCAATTGAATTGCTTTGATGTTTTTGCCAAATCATTTGAATATGTGGGTCTACTTTTGGATTCTCTATTTTATTCCATTAATCTATATCTATCCTTTTGTCAATTCTACACTCTCACACCATCTTGATTACTGTAGCGTTATATAGAGTCTTAAAGTAGTGTAAGTCTTCTAGACTTACAGATTTATCTTCTAGACTTCTAGATTTATTTTCTATTTAAAGATTGTTTAAAAAAATAAAGATTGTTTTGACTTATTTTGATTGTTTCCATTTAAATTTTAGGATACATTATCCAAATCTCAAAAGAAAGCACATTGGAAAGTTAATTGGGGTTATAATTATCTATACATGAATTTTGAGAAAAAATGAATATTTTAATATTACAACACATGGTATATCTCTCCCATTTATTTTTATTTGTACTGAATGCTAGGATCTCCAGAGCAATACTTAATATAATTGATGAGAGCAAATCGTTTTCCTTATCTAATGGGGAAGGTGGAAACTGTTCATTATCTCACAATTACATATAGTATCCCCAAAAGGCTCCCCTTCTACTAACATCATCCTGGGGATTAGGATTAGGATTTCAACATATGAGAGACAGAGAGAAAGAGAGAGAGAAAGAGAAAGTGCATGATGAGGTGGAGGTGAGGGGCAGAAGAAGAGGGAGAGAGAGAATCCTAAGCAAGCTCCACACTCTGCACAGAGTCTGATTCGGGGCTTGATCTGAGCTGAAATCAAAAGTCAGATGCTTAACCTACTGAGCCACACAGGAAGCCCCTTGAGATTTTTGGCTCACAATCTGTTTCTTTTCTTCGAATTATTTTGTATAAATTTCAGTTTGGGGCAGATTAACAAGTCAGTTCATCCCCTGTCAGCCAGGACAGAGTAAATACTCTAATGACATAGAGATCTTACTTTTAAGTAATATCAGCATGATTCACTATTGGACACTCTTTAAATATCATTTAGTAGGATTATTGCTAAGTTATGCCTTTCCATGGTGCCTGGAAGGCTCAGATAGTTAAGAACCTGCCTTCAGCTGGGGTCATGATCTTTGGGTCCTGGGATGGAGCCCACATCAGGCTTCTGGCTGGAGAGTCTGCTTCTCCTTCTCCCTCTATGCTTTCTCTCTCTGTGTCTTTCTCCTCTCTCAAAACAAACATTTAAAATCTAAAAATAAATGGATAAATGAGTGAATAAATAATTAATTAATTAATAAAATATTTCCCTTGCTTAATAAATTTCACATTCAGAAGCTACAAATTTTAAAAGTATTTGTCTTGCTTGAGATTTGTAAGAGAAATATTTTCTTTTAGGAGTTTCTTAAAAACATGAGCATCTGATTGAAAACACATAGTCTTTACTACTAGACAAGTCCTGATTGTAATACTTGGGCAAGTTTTAATAGAATATTAAATACCCCGTAAGTGGTAGCCAGTTGCATATCAACTCTACAGGTTCCCTTCAAATTTCCAAATCCCCTTCAAATTTCAATTCCATCAGAAGGCATATGTCTTCAATTCATGCAGTCTTTATAAATCCTCTGTTTAATCTGCTAGTTTATGTATACTTCTTAGTTTCTCCTTCAGAAAAGTCTGAAGCCTTAAAGAGATTTTAAAGCAAAAAATACCTAGAAGGTAAAATTAAAAATTCTGGAAAGAAAGCTCTAAGGGTCAAAATCAATAAATTCTATCAACCTAGAAAAGAAAATAAAAATAATTTAAAGTATTGAGAAAAACTGTAATTAAAAAGAAAAATCAAATTAAACTCTTCCAGAGTAAACACCTTCCAAGTTCAAGTACCATTGACTTTGGTGTACTGAGCTGAGTAGACCTTATGGTTGAATAGAATAAACCTCTCAACACTATTCTGTCTAAATTTCCTTGAATTTATCACAAATTGGGCTTCTCTGAATTGTGCTTATTTCTAAATAATAATTCATGCCAACTAGGCATTTGTTTAAAAAACAATATAATGAGATCTATATTTTATTAATGGTAACCTTGAGGAAAACTGCATGAGATTTACCTCTATTTTCATAGGAAAATGATAAGAATCATGAGAGATTAAGTAACATATCCAAGGTCCTGTTTGAAGAAGAATCAGAGCTGAAATCTAAAGCCAAATTTGTCTAAGTCAGAATCCACTTCTCATCTGACTTCTTAATAAATTGAAACTTCTTAATAAGTTTTTTGTGATAGACAATATGCTTCTGTTTTCTTCAAATGGTTTTGATGTATTAAACAAGAAAGAGTTTATCAACATATTTAGATTCAAAATCTAATAAAACGATATAAAGTGCCTTGAAGTAATGATTTTGGCAACAAGAAATATTAAATATTTATTCCATGGTGCTTTTATGGTGGAGACCCGACTGTTCTGATATATTATGTTTGTTTTAAAAATTGAACTTTAACAAAACTCTCAATAAGTATAAAATATTCTGCTATAAAATGTAAAATATTGTGTGGATAATGTCTAACATGAGACAAATGGTCTACCTAATTCTTGTTAGAAAAATTAGGAGAAAATCAAAAGATGATTTTGTATTTGTGTTTTGTTTAACCTGATAATTTAAACTGCTTACAGCCCTAGGGAGGCATTTTGCTGTGGTATATTTTACATAATACGTAGGCAGTCCTTTCTCTACATTTGTTCATTAATCTAAACAATGTATGAAGTAACCAGGAATAATCTGCAATCAAATTTTCTTTGTTTCATTATTCAGGAACTTATTTTACATAAGCTTTGAAATCAAAGTCCTTGAAGATTTTTAAAGGAATTATAAAATAACACAGCAATGAGAATCAAGGCTGGTTATAGCAACATTCTTCATGTCGGCTGCAAGCCTCAATTTTCCCTGTGACTATTCAGAAAGCAGTTTGAAACTCCCAGCATGCCATCTTTACACTTTTTTGTTCACTTAAAAAAAAACAACAACAACAAAAAAAAAACCCTTCTTAGTACCCAGAAAACCTTCTGATCTCAAATATGTCTAGACTTCTAGCTTTGGGTAAACATTATTTCTCCTATGGTTAAACATATGAGTTTAGATCTGAAACATAAAGGAACTATCTTCATAATAGCATTTCTTTTACACAGCGGAGAGATGAATACAATGGTATTAACTAGATATTTCTAATTCCAAAGGTATTCTCAGCAGTAAATTTCATACTTAGAAAAGCACATCAACAACAATAGGAAGGAAGGAAGGAAGGAAGGAAGGAAGGAAGGAAGGAAGGAAGGGAGGGAGGGAGGGAGGGAGGAAGGAAGGAAGGAAGGAAGGAAGGAAGGAAGGAAGAAAGGAAAGGAAGGGAGGTCAGTCAATATTTTAATTTAGGACTCCTGACAATTTCAGTTATGCCATTTTATAAACTATAGTCTTGCTTTAATTTCTCCAATCCATTTTTTAGCACCTGAGTGAGTACACAAACAATACATGGAGAAAACATCACACAATAACAAGTAAATCTTATACATGGAGATTCTCCTTTTCAGACCTTTAAAAAGCAAAAGCCTGATCATAACCACAGATGAACTGAACCAGAATTTTGTTGTTGTTGGGGAGAGGTTGCATTATAAGGATCCACAGTTCATTCTGGCTATCACAAATATTAGGACTGAATGAATTAGAAACACTTTTTGATGTCGAGGTATAAAGAAGTTGAAGGTCAAGCATTTGGGGACTCAGACTTAAGCCCCACTATTAAACTGTGGGACCAGAAGTTAAGAATGGGTCAGTATCTTTCTTCCTCATCCCTTTATCTTCAGGGCTGTCTGGGTATCAGACATAGAACAGATACTCAACTCAATATGCATTTGTTAAACAAATTAATAAATCAAGGAATAAATTGCTTTCTCTTTCTTCATGACAAAAAACTTTAGGAAATAACAGAGGCTGTTTGTGACATTTTCTTGGAAAGAACACATATTTGGTCAATTTAATAATGAGCATTTTTCTGAAGGTCAGACTGTCCACTAAATTCTGTATGAGGAGAAGCATTTGGGGTGTCAAATAGGGGTTTGTTCAGGTCTCTAGTGAGCATTAAAAAGAAAGTGGTAGGAGGATTTGTAAGAAGATGATTACTTCTCCTTGATACCTTAGAGGAAGAGTTCAAAAGGAAATTGACTTTGATTTTCTTGATTTCTTGAGGAAATAGTGTAAGCCTTTTTTTCCCCCTCTGGTGTAGTGAAATGAGGTTGCAGAGGTCAAAGACAATGATTTATGGACGTGGTCTTAGAACTAGGTGTGCTGAATTAAAGGAAAGAAAAGTACTGTATTTCTTGGTCTTTCCTGATAAACTACAGAATGAAGTGTTACTGATTCAACCCAGTGCTTTCTGATGGAGTGCTGTCAGGACACATTGTTCGAAGCTGACTATCATCCAGCAGTTTGAGATGTGTTCTAAAAACTATCAGGATTTTTTTTTCTTTTTTCTTTCTTTCTTTCTTTCTTTCTTTCTTTCTTTTTTTTTTTTTTTTTTTGTGTGTGTGAGTGTGTGTGTTTGAGATCACTTCCTTTGGATGGGATCAATTACATGAGAATGTGCTTCTTGGGTATTCTTCCTAAGTATAGCAAGCTTTGCAGTCAGATTAAGTGTTAACGTTAAGTACATTTCTCTAATCTATACAGTTTTTGTGGTAGGACTTAAAGAGGAATTAAAGTATTGTATTTTTATAAGAGGAAGTAATAACTTTACTTAAAAATGCCTTGCAAGTAATTTAGACAAATTTTGCTGACTATAAACTCACAGCTCTGTGAGGTAAAGAGTAAATTCTCAATAAAGTTACAATTTGCTAATAAGTGGACAGCATATGGTACTTAAACACAGCACCTAAATTACTACTCATATTTTTCCATCTTTTTTAGTGGCTTGAAGTCCTATTAAGGACCTATCCGCAGAATGATCGACATTGTTTTAAGAGATACTATTTATACACAGTCAGTTGAATTCTACAGAAATGCCACTGATGGTTTCTCAACATCTTGACTCAACAGCCTATGGGTAACCCAAACTGTGTATCAGAGAATTGTGGCCTGCCTGCTTGAGACAGTACTACAGATTTGCTCTCAATATGTGTGCTGGAATTAAGCTGTAGACTTTTGCTGTTCTAAGTGACTTCGCAAAACTTGTCAGAATAGCAGTAATTCAGGCTTGCCCTCAGTTCTACTGAATTAGAATCAGCATATTAACAATGATTCTAGGTAAGTAACTGGATGTATGTTAGTTTGGTAGCACTCTGCTAGGTTTCAGGATGTAAAATAAAGCATTCATCGCATAGAAGGGATTCAATTCACAGGAAGGACCATAGTTGCATTATTGCAGGATTAGACACTACGAAACAAAATTATTGGTATTGAGTTTCTCTACTAACAATTTTAAATCCAGTAGAAGCAAAAAAAAATGTTTTTCATTTAAAAAAATATCCAGCACAAATATGTAAGATAACAGAATCAAATACACTATAATCTCATTTGATATCATATTTATAAATTAGATCAGAAAACCTTAGCAAGTATAGACCAGTATCCTCATTTTATAGATGAAGAATCAGAGGCCTGGAAAAGTAAAATGTCACCCAAGCTTTCACAGCTAGTAAGTGGCAGAAGTCTGATGACCCTGCAGACTTCTGGAATCCATCTCCCCAAAAGGAGATTTTTTTTTTCTCTCTGTAAATTCACTAAATACTTTTACCTGTTATTCATATGCAAAAATCTGTGGATAAATATATGTAAATAACATGTAATCACCAGTACTTAATGATGACCATATAAAAGAAAAAAATTAAGTTACTTCCGTCCGGAGTACAAGCAAATGTACACAGAAAATATTTGCAATTATCACATAATAAAAGATTAGCTGTGAGTGATATTTTTATATGATGTATGATATGTAACAAGGGATGTTGATTAAGTATACATGTGTAGTGGAGAGTTTAATTCTTATCTTCCATTATAGGAGGATATATCAGTAAAAAATGGCTAATTTTGGGCAGCCCGGGTAGCTCAGCAGTTTAGCACTGCCTTCAGCCTAGGGCATGATCCTGGAGACCCAGGATCCAGTCCCACGTCGGGCTCCCTGCATGGAGCCTGCTTCTCCCTCTGCCTGTGTCTCTGCCTCTCTCTCTCTCTCCTCTCTGTGTTTCTCATGAATAAATAAAATCTTAAAAAAAAAAGAAAATAGCTAATTTGAAAAATAAAGTAAGAGAAAGAAAGGGGTCCCTGGGTGGCTCAGTCGATTAAGCTAAGCATATGCCTTTGGCTCAGGTCATTATCTAGGGTCCTGGAATCCAGCCCCAAGTTGGGCTCCCTGTGCAGTGGGCAGCCTGCTTCTTCCTCTCCCTTTGCCCCTCCCCAACTTCTCTCTCAAATAACTAAATAAAAATCTTTAAGAGAGAGAAAGAAAGAAAAGTAGATGCATAAACATACTATTTAGAAATATTGAGGTAGATTCAAGGATGCAGCTAAGAGAAATAAAAAACCTTGCCTCTAGGAACACAGGTCAGTAAAGTTGTGTTAATGGATGGCTGTTTTTCATTAAAAGTTTTATAGACCTACTTTCTCCCAAAGCTTTTAACTTTTAAAAATATTTTTTAATTTACAAAAGGAGGGGGAAAAAAAGAAAATACATCAATGGTTCACCTTATGGTTCAGAAACAATCCAACAACAACAACGAATGGAGATGGGTTGATTCTGAAAATAGTACTTTGCATTTAACTGGCAACTTCCGTTAGGTTCCAGATATCTGTCTGGAAATAGAACTCAAACTCATTTCCAGTCAACACCTCAAGGAAGCTCAGATGAAGAAAACGATGTTTTTGGAGGAGCTCCATAATTACCATAAAAGAAAAATATTTCTCTAAAAATAAAACCAGAAAATACTGTCAATATAAAACATTTTTTGAGTATCACTAGGGGGCACTAAGATTCCACTCAAATGAAAATAATAGCCCTGTAGCACAGTCATAAATTCTTTGTGCTCTTACTTTAACTTTAAAGGGAAAACATCATAAACTCCATGCTTTTTTTTTAACTTTAGTATAGCTGGTGGAAATGCTTTCCTTTTAACCCTTTTAACAAGGGGATGCATTGAGCTATTTTCTTTAACTGGGAATTTATCTATGTTTTCTCCTATTTCCACATCTGTCTGGTTTGCCTCTTATTCAGCATTCAAATGCAAAGTTAGTTTGCTCCATTTGTCAAATATAGAGTAATTAGGATTTTTCTCAGATAAGTGACCACCTACTAAATGACCTATCAAAAGCTCCTTTAAAATGAAGCAAAAGTATGTTTACTAAAGTTGGAATGAAGAAGGAAATGGCAGGAACAACAAGCAAGCTTTATATAAACCCACGCTCTTCACCAACCCCCACGACAATGAAAAGCACCACAGGACAACTAGGGACATGCCAAAAATCATCCTATATGTGAGATGAAACTAACGCTGTGAACATCCATTTTGATTGACTATGGAACACTAATTTCACAGTTAAAGGAAAAGTATCTTGTATTCTCTCATAGGACCTTACCAGATCAGAAAAACCAACCAACAGAGATGAACTGTGAAGGGATGAAATACTACTGATGGATTTTCATGGTCTCTTTAATTCTGGTTCTTTTTAGTATTAAGAAAACTTTAAAAAATCCCAGTAGAATGTTTTTGAAGTATATTGCAAAGGGTCCCCAATACATAGATTTTAGCCCTGATCATAGATTGTTGGCCTGAACACTTACTTGTGCTCATAACTGTCAAAAAATAAATCCAGAAAGAACAATAAAAACAAAAAGAAAAACAAGTCATGAATCAAAATATGGGCTCTGAATTTGGTCACATTGATCATTGCTTTAGGTAATTTGTGGATTGCTTCTGAATGACATGAGAAATGTCATTTCTAATCAGTTTATGTTGACTTTTCTTATTTATAAGCCTAATAAACCAAGCTAAGATCGTAGAATTGTAGAGCTGTGAAGAACTCTCCCAACAACCCTTTTATTTTACAAATGAGAAATCTTTAAGTACAGAAAGGTCACTCAGAAACCTTTATAAACAGAAGAGAATTATTTGCCATGGTAGCACAACAGGCAGAAAGTCTCCGGTCTCTTGACTCCATCCAGAATTAGTTCTCCTCCGTGCCATGATGCCTTGATGTGTGAAGTATAATTGATTCACTCTCAGTGTAATAGATTTCTTTAGAACAATTCAGAGAACAACCTGTACCCTAAGGAAAACAAGTGAAAATTGATCCTATCTGCATTTGCATGAGGAGCATCTTATTTGGAGGTGGAGGACACTATACATTGCTATAGAAAAATGGATTTCTAGGACCATTAAGGGATGAACCAAAGAAATGAGCACACCACTTATTGGTTTCTTTTTTTGGTTTTCTCTATGAGCACAACTGAAGTACTGCTCCAAAGAAGCCATATCAGAAGTGAGACAACTTCTAGCAAGGACAGATGCTTTTAAATAAGACCAATGTTGCTCAGTGTTGGTTAGGACACTTGAGAATGGTGTAGAGATGAAAATCTCAGTTTAAACCCAAGGCATATTACCTCTCCACCACTAACACAATTTGAGTTGTGTGCCTTGTTTGCATTTGGCTGACTGTCCTGCTTCAGTCCATTTTGCCATCTCTCTTTCCAATATAATTAAATTTATATGCTGGGTCCATGATGATTCCTTGTGGCTGTGTTACTTGGCAGTAAAATGTTTTGCTCTTTACATTTCATGCTGGTTCTCTTTCTGTGAACAAAAATGAAAATTTCCGGCTACATTACAAGATTAAAACTCTTGACAGAATTAAAGATTGTTGATCCTTTCTTTCCAGTTCCAAAACATTTTTCTTCTTGGAAACTACTAGCCTGAACACTAGCATCTCAAACCACAATTTCTCCAGCGATGATTTTTTTTTTTTTTAATTTTCTGCCCACTGGGGAAGAGCTTGGTAGTGTATCACCAAACTTAGCAAAAGAGTTAAGCAATATAAAATAAAATTATCTGAAATGAATGAAAGGATCTTACATAATGGTGTGCATAAGTACTTCAAAATACTTGAGATGTGCTGCACTGCATTACTGTGACCTCTAGGACATAGTATTTAAGATTTTTATAAAATAACACAGGATACTGTCACACCTTGTAAATATATTTTGTTGTTGTTTCTTTTGCCTTTTGACATTGAAGAGGCACAATACATTTTTAAAAGGCCAAGAGATTGGTTTCCTTCTCCCTCATAGCAAACATATTAAAATAGTGTTAATTTTCTTGTTTACTCTTGAATTGAGTTTCCAGTCAATTTTTTTTGTCATGAGATATAACTAAAACAGTCAAGGATGATAATATAGTGGCAGTAAATAAGTACTGTTTGGACTTTCTTTCTTCTCTGTCTCCCTTTCTTTCTTTCCTTCTTTCTTTCATTATTTTGTCCTTTTGAAATAGAGTTCTTATTTCAGTTTCCTATTTATATGAGTGAAAAGTTACATCTCCTTTGCAAGGGAATATTTTTTTTGAAGTTTATGCTTAAACCTACATTTGGAGAAGATACTCTATTTTATGTAGCTTGAGAAAGGAGCGTTTGCTAATTTAAATGGAGAATATCTCTTATTGTGTTCTTTTAATTGAGTCATTTTTTTCAGAGCTAAAAATTGGACCTAAGAAGTTTCATTCAGAGAGCTCTGTGCACGTAACTGAGGAGGTTCCTCGACAGTCATCTTCATTTAGGCTCATCACTATCAAAGCATGAAGCAGTCTATTAGTAAATGGAAAAAAAAAAACAACTTGAATCAATATCTGTTACAAGTATTCACCGTACACAGAATGCTATGTTAAAACCCACAGCTGGGAGTGACATGAGCAGATGACATAATTTTGTTTATAAGAAAATCCTAAAAAATCTACACAGAAGACTAGTAGAGTTCAAGCAAGTTCAGCCAGATTGCAGGATACAAAACCAATATTTAAAACAACAACATTGCCTGTATGGTGAGTGAAAATTAAGGCTGAGGGGATGTGAAATTAAGATAAGACTTCAGAGTATTAAACTGCTGAACTAAGCTTTGAATTCAAATCTGACTCCAAAGCCCATTTTATTCCCACCCTCCCTCCAACTATCTCATAATTCACCTTGTGTTCCATTCAATGACCCAATGCTTATTTTGAAATGAATGGAAGGATCTTATAAAAACAAGTTACCCTTCTTAAAACATTTATATGCCACTGTTATAAAAATTAATCCCATTATTCCTGGTTTGGCTCAAAAATAAAAGCCAAAACAAAACAAAACAAAAACCAAACAAACTAAAAGTCACTTTGAGGCCAGTAGTATGATAAGAGCTGTCTTTGACCTTTTTGACACCGAAAATTTATAGCGAACCCTCTACAACTCTTCAATACTGTGGGGTGCTGCATGCAGTTCACACGTCAGATTTGGCAGCGACTCTGGTACTTTCCCTCTAATGCAGGGTTTCATTGCTTTTCCTTGCCTTTTGGTTTTCTGGCTTTGCTTTATCTTTGCTAGGAGTCAGCAAGAGGATATTGAAACTGAACGAGTTTGGAAGAAAGTTGGATTGTAAACATTCTTAGAATATGAGAAATTCAGCAGCAAGGCCCTAAAGAAAATATTGAGGAAAAGTCAGGAGCAAGTGAAATCAGTCTTTGGGAAAGCATAATGGGAGAACAGGAAGGAGAGTAGGGAATCCAAAATGCAGACTAATGTACTGGTATACTGGAAATATAGTTCAACAACTCATTGTATGTACATTTCTGGCTCTGAAGTCTATCTAGCAAGATCAAAATAAGTGTCATTAAGACATTATCAATGCATACTATTATTCAGCAAAATGGTGATCTCTCTCCTTTAAAAAAAATGGTATTTCACTTATTGCATATCTTTGGAATTTAGAAGGGCTGGCCTTTACATCTCTTAACCATCAGTGGCTTGAAATGGCTTAGTGATGAAAATCATTTTGTTTTAATTAGCTTTATGAGTTTACTCTCTTTATAGTTGAAATGAGCGATGGAATTTGAATTCTAAGAACATCCATATCTGTTCCACATAGCAAGTTAATTTTCAAGTTCATCAGATGTGTATTTATATGGTGATTGTATCTGTCACATAAACATTTTGTCAATCACTCCTTCCTTCTGTTTTGATATGCTATGCATTCCATCTAAAATGTGATGAATGTTTTGCTTGTTCTAAGTAAAAATTAGTTATGGCAATGACAAGTGTTTTGCCAAACTATGTGTATTCTATTATGATGTTGCATTAACAAAAGCAATCACTGAAGTTTTAAATTCAAAAATAAACATCTAGGTCTGAATTAAATTATGAAATGGTTTTGTTTGTTCTTTTAAAATTCACTTGTTTTTTTTGGAACGAAAATTTACTTAAAACTACGATAAAGATATAAACTAGCCCAGGACTGTGAATTATAAAATCAATCAGAATGTGTAACTGACAATAGAGCCTAGTGAACAAATCAATCTATCTTGCTTTTTTTTTTCTGCACTGCTATTTTGTTCAGTTATACGATGAATAAAGGAAACTTCATCATTTTTTTCCTTTTAAATGATAATGGCATTCTCACTTGGCAGTGACCACAGAAATAATTGCTTCAAGCGAAAATCATCAATGAATAATAAAATTAGCACAAATGTAAGTAAAATTGGGATGCTGACATAGTCTCAAAATGGCTTCAGTTAAGTACATTGTAATTACAAGGGTAAAAATATTAACTTCACAGTGGAGAAACCCCATAGGCACCACCTTAACCAAGTGATCACAATTAACATAACTAGGAGTGGACAAATTGACATTATGTGCCTCCCAACATAATGAACTAAGAATACAAAATTTTCTTTGGTATTGATTGCCACAAATATATAATCAATGAACAAACATCGAACAGACCTACACTAGGGAAGGCACATTCCACAAAGTAACTAGTCTCTACTCTTTACAAGCAAGATTGAGGGCCTGGGGGATCCCTGGGTGGCTCAGCAGTTTAGCACCTGCCTTTGGCCCAGGGCATGATCCTAGAGTCCCAGGATCGAGTGCCACCTCGGGCTCCCTGCATGGAGCCTGCTTTTCCCTCTGCCTGTGTCTCTGCCTCTCTCTCTCTCTCTCTCTCTGTGTGTGTGTGTCTGATGAATAATAAATAAAATCTTAAAAAAAAAAAAGATTGAGGGCCTGTTTCATATGTAAGTGATGACAAGAAGTGCGATGTGTCTACTATACTGGATCATGAACAGAAGAAGACATCAATATGTAATTTTCTTATTTTGACCATTTTTTTAATATAAGAGAATATCTTTGTTTTTAAAGAAGGTAAAGAACTTAGAGCTAAAATAGCATCACTTCTGTACATTATGCTCAGTATTTTCAGGGAAAAATACGTAGAAAAAAAGAATAAAACAAGTACCTGAAATGCAAATATGTGAGAATTTGAGACAGGTAGATGGGAATCATTTGTATTTTTGCAACATTTCTTTTAAGTAGAATATTTTACCAAAAAATGTTAAAAAAAAATAGAGTAATGTCACAAAGGTTGAATAGGAAGTTTAACATGATGCCACAAGGAGGAGAACTGGACCTACAGAGTTTTTTCCTTTGGAATTTAAACAGTTAAAATGGTACACAAGGATATAAGATATTCTTTAAATGTGATATTTTTACAAAAGCAACTATAGCTACTTCTCTATAGTTTCTTCTGAATTATAGTCTAGAGAATGTATATATGCCCAAGAGGATATTATTATAAAGAGTAGCACTTTATTGTAAAATAGTTTGTTTAATGTAATATATTAGAATAAGTGGCTTGAAAATGTTAAATTTCCAAACCTAGTATTTTAAAACTAAGCTTAGAGTGCATAACAGGAAAAGTACTCTTCTTCATTGTTATTGTTGTTAAGTTCATATAATAAAATAATAAAACACACAATAAAGAATGCCAAACTTTACATCAACCAAGGAATTTAATCTGGGATGGTCATTCTGCTAGGTATAAGCACTATGAGAAGAGAAGAATCCTAAGACAGTACATCAGACCCTACTTAGAGAAAACAATGTAGTGTTTCAACCACCAATAGCTAGCAGTTAATATGCATTTAGTCCTTAATTTCTAAGCATTACACACACACACACACACACACACACATTTGCCTGGAATTCCAAAACAACACTCAATATATCTGGAATCTTACATGAATTATTCATTTTTTAAAAATTTCCACTGTCGAATATAGGATTACCTATTCTTATCATGTCTAAGTATTGTTTAATATTAGATTAAGCACAGAGTGTTAGAAACTCCCAATTAAAGTGGTTTAAAATAAGACAGAGGATGACATCAGTGAAATGGTGAAGGAAGGATCTGTAAAGACCATCTCTTCCATAAAAGCAATGAGAACACTAAGAAATTCTCAGAATCAGCTTTTTTGGAGCTTTGAAAATTAAGCAAAAGCTTGCAGCAGTTCAGAGCATGTTTATTCAAAAGAACAGCTGAATCTTGTAAGAATAGAGAGCTCTGTGGTGTTTTAACTTGCCCGACTCCCATTGTCTCCTCCCCAGCTATGTTATAGCCAACAACCCACAGCCACAGGAAAACTAGTTGCCCAGCAGTGACTGGAGGGAACAAAATCAGTTATAGCTTCTTTAAGGCAGCATTCCTAATTATTATCATTATTTAATTTGTCTGTTGGGTCTTTTAAAGAGCTCACTCATTAAGCTGTCTTTATGTTACTTGACTCAAAGCTTACACATTATAAATGGCCTATCCTAGGAGAGATTTTTTTGTAACACTATAAACCCAAAGAGCTAAACATTTAACATCCCATCTGTCTATGGTGGTGCATTATAGTTGGGACAAAATATAGATCAACCAAAAAGTTTAAAAATGAAAGCTAGGGATTAAATGTCCATATAGGTCGGGAAGCTCCAATGTGTTTTGGGAATCTGGAAGGGAATCTACATGCATAGGGCTGTGTACATGCCCAGGGTGTTATGCATTTTCTCAAAAGATCTAAAAGGTCCCCCTGCCATCAGCTAATCCTGAGGCTCTGTAGAAGCAGTAAATAAAGGATAAAACAAAGATGTAAACTGTTTGACTTAATACCAAAATCATGCCCCAACATGTACAATGAGCCCATCAGAAAACACTGGGTTTCAGGTAAAATCTCTGTCCTATTATTAGGTGGTTACTACTGAGCAGAAACTTGAATGGCTACACATTTCAAAAAACACAGAATTTACAGAATAAGTCCAGAAAAGTTGCTAAACAAAACAACAGTAACAGAAAACAATAACAATGAATGCCTAGGAGAGGGAAGTATTTGTTTTCCACAGTCGCCACATTCAGTTATTTAAAGTGTCTAGTTTAAAAAAATGAATAAATAGAATAAAATGTCTAGCTCTAAGTGACAACAAAAAATAGACATGCAAAGACATAAGAAAGTGTGCTAATTCACAGGAGAAAAAAATTAAAAGAAAATTCCTCAGGAAGTTCCTCAGGAATTCCAATATCAGTTGGAGGACCTAAACAAGGACTTTACGTCAGCTGTTTAAAATGTGTTCAAAGAACTAAAGTGCATTAGATCTAGAGGACTGACAAAATATGAAGATGATGTCTTCTCAAATAGAGAATATTGATAAAGAGAAATTATAGAAAGACAAACAGAGCTCAACATCAGATTTGAGCAGATAAAAAGTTAATCAGTCAACTTGAAAATAGGTCAATTGAGATTATTCAGGCAGAGGAACAGAAAAAAAAAAAAAAGAAGAAAGAAGGAAGAAAAAAGAGAAGAGACTCAGAGACATATGGAACACCATCAAGTGTACCAACATAACATAACAACATTTCCTCAAGTACACATGGAAGTTTCTATAGAATAGATCATATGCAAGGTCATAAAACAAATCACATAAATTTAACAGAACTGGAAATCATATATAGTGTGTATTCTGACCACAGAGGATGCAATTAGTAATCAATAATAAAACATTGTCAAATTCAGATATGTGAAGATTATACAAAATACTCCAAAATAATGGATCAAAGAAGAAATCAAAAATGAATTTGAAAAACACTTCATGATGGTAGAAAAAAAACCCCACAATATATCAAAATTTATAGAACCCTGATGGAGCAGTGCTTAAAAGGAAATTAGTAACTACAAATACTTGTAAGAAGAGAAAGAAAAATATACAGTCAATTACCTAAACTTCTTCCTTAAAAAGCTGGAGAGAGAAATAAAAAAGAAAGACTCAAAGCAAGCAGAAAGAAAAAAATAATAAATGATATCAAGAATAGAAAATTAATAGAGAATATTAAAAAACAAATCTCATTCTTTGTAAAGATCAACACATCTGGTAAACATGTAACTGAACTAAGAAATAGACAACTCAATTTATTAAATAAGGAATGAAAAAGGGAATATTGTTACTGACTTTATTTACAGATATAAAAAGGATTAGGGGCAGCCCAGGTGACTCAGCCTTTTAGTGCCGCCTTCAGCCCGGGGCCTGATCCTGGACACCCGGGATTGAGTCCCATGTCGGGCTCCCTGCATGGAGCCTGCTTCTCCGTCTGCCTCTGTGTGTGTGTGTGTGTGTGTGTGTGTGTCTCATGAATAAGTAAATTAAATCTTAAAAAAGAAAAAGGATTATAATATAATTTCATGAACAACTGTGTGGCTAAAACAGAATAAATTAGATGAATGGACAAATTCCTGAAAAGATACATACTACCAAAGCTGACTCAAGAACAAATAGAAAATCTGAACAGACCACTAAGAAATAAAAAAGATTAAATTAGCAATTTAAAAAAATTTCCCATAGAAGAAAACCAAACCCAGGTGGTTTCACTTGTAAATTCTACCAAATGTTTATAGAACTAACACCAATCCTTCACAAATGCTTACCGCACCCCCAAAAATAGAAGGAATGTTTCTCGACTCATTCTACCAGCCCATAATTACTCTGATACCAAAATCATCCTAAGACATCACAAGAAAAGAATAGTATAGAGCAATATCCCTTATGGATATAAACACAAAAGTCTCTAACAAAATACTAGCAAACCAAATCCAGCAACATTTAAGAAGGATTATATGTAATGACCAAGTGAGGTTTATCCCAGGAATGTACCATTGGTTCAAAAATACAAGAATTAATCAATGTAATACATTATATTAATAGAATATGGGAGTGGGAAAAAATGCTTGATCATCTTAGTAGATGTAAGAATAGAAATCAACAACATCCAAGACCTCTTTATAATAAAAAACATTTAACAAACTAAGAACAGAAGACTCCCTTACCTTGATAAAGAGAATCTACAAAAGTCCACTGCTAACATCATACTTAATTGTAAAATATTCAGACTTTCCCCCAAGATCAAGAACTAGACAAAAATGTGTGCTTTTGCCGATTTTACTCAGTATTGAGGTTATATCCAGATCACTTAGGCAAGAAGTTGAAGTAAAAGATCTCCAGCTTGGAAAGAAAAATGTAGAACTTTATTTGCAGATGACATATCTTGTATTTAGAAAATTAGGAAAATACACACACACACACACAAGGACTAAATGCATTCAGCAAAGTTACAGGATACATTAATATACAATAATTAGTTGTATGTGAGTATACTAGCAACAGACGATTCAGGAAGGAATTTAGGAAGTATTTACATTTTAACAAATAAAATACTTAAAAAAATTTTTTTTAAAGATTTTATTTATTTATTCATGAGAGACACACACAGAGAGAGAGAGAGGCAGAGACACAGGCAGAGGGAGAAGCAGGCTCCATGCAGGGATCCCGATGTGGGACTCGATCCTGGGTCCCCAGGATCACACCCTGGGCTGCAGGCCAGTGCTAAACCGCTGCGCCACCGGGCTGCCCTAAAATACTTAAAAATTAACTGAACAAAAAAATTCAATATTTGTACAGTGAAAACTACAAAAAATAATTATTGAGGGAAATTAGAGAAGACCTATGTAAACAACAGATACCTTGTGTTCATGTATTGGGAGGTTTAATGTTGTTAAGCTGATGGCAATACTCCCAAATTGGTCTACAGGTTAAATACCAGTTCTATAAAATCTAAGGTTGTTTTTTTTTTTTTTTTTTTCGCAGTAATTGGCAAGCTAATCTTAAAATGCGTATGGAAATTAAAGGAACCAGAATAGTCAAAACAAGCTTAAAGCAGAACAAAGTTAGAAGACTCACACACACCAATTTTAAAACTTAATACAAAGCTACTGTCATTCAGATTATGTGGTAGTGGCATAAGGATAGACGTATTAAATCATTTGAAATGAACGGAGTGTTTTTAAACACAATGATTTACGGCTAATTGATTTTCTATGAGGGTGCCAAGACAGTACAATACGGGAAAAACTGTCTTCTTATCAAATGGTACGAGGGAAACTGAATATCAAAATACAACAGAATGAAGATAGACTTCTACCTCACACCATATACAAAAAGTAACTCAAAATCATTCAAAGATCTAAATATAAGAGATAAAACTATAATACTTTTAGGAGAAAACATATCTGCAAATCTTTGCTATGTGGGATTAGGCAATAATTTCTTTTACATGACACCAAAAGCAAGGAAGAAAGAAAAAAAAATTGACTATCAAAACTAAAAGAAAAAAAAATGTTTAAAAAAAACACTATTGTGTTTGAAAAGGCAATCTGTATAATGGGAAAATATATTTGCAAATCATATATCTAATAAGGGTCCTCTATCAAGAACACAAAAATAACTTTCACAGCTTAACAGCAAAGACAACCCAGTTTTTGTTCTTTCATTGTTGAGTTTGCAAGAGTTCTTTATGTACTTCTGGATACTTAATGACTAGTGATCTCAGGCATCTTATGTGTGCTTATTAGCCATCTGTATTTCTTCTTTGAAGAAATGTCTATTCAAATTATATAATTCTTTAAAAGAGACCATAAATCTGAATAAACATTTTATATGTATGATATAGATAGATATAGATGATAGATAGACGATAGATAGATAGATGATAGATGATAGATAGATAGATAGATAGATAGATAGATAGATAGATAGATAATCTTTAGTCATTAAGAGAATGCAAACCCAGAACTGCAGACACCAGTTCACAGTCAGTAGGGCAGCTTAATAAAAAAGATGAGACAACAGCAAGTCTTGATAAGATAGTAGAGAAATAGAAATACTCATAAAATGTAAAATGGAGCAAACTCCAGGGAAAACAGTTGGGCAATTACTCAGCAAGCTAAACATGGAGTTACCACATGACTCAGAAATTCTACATTATTTTATATGTGCAAGAAAACCATGCCACATAAAATGTGTACACTAGTGCTACAGCAGCATTACTGATGCTAGCAAAACAGTGGAAATGACATAAATATCCATCAACTGATTGGATGAACAAAATACGGTATAGCAAACAATACTATAATTTATGTAGCCATGAAAAGGAATGGGATACTGATACACACCAGCATAGATGAACATTGAAGCCATTATAAGCTAAGTAAGTGAAAGGAGCTAGACACAAAAGGCCCATTTATATGAGCCCATTTATATGAAATATTTAGAATAAAATCCATAGAAAGTAAATGAGTGGTTGCAAGGGTCTGGGAGGAGAGGAAAATGAGGGAATGAAAGCTGTTAAGTATGGGTTTCTTAAGGTGATGAAACTACTCTGGAGTTAGTAGTAATGATTGCATAACATTGTGAACCAACTGAATTATGCATTTTAAAAAGGTGAATCCTATGCTATGCAGATTGTACACCAATGTAAAAATTAGGGATCCCTGGGTGGCGCAGCAGTTTAGCGCCTGCCTTTGGCCCAGGGCGCAATCCTGGAGACCCGGGATCGAATCCCACGTCGGGATCCCGGTGCATGGAGCCTGCTTCTCCCTCTGCCTGTGTCTCTGCCTCTCTCTCTCTCTCTCTGTGACTATCATAAATAAATAAAAAAATAAAAAAAATACAAAAATTAATGATAAAATAAAAGGCAGCTTCTCTTTCTACAGGATAGAGTTGCCAAGTTAATTCAGATTTAACTGGAGAAAGTAGTGTGAAGCAGGGCATGAAGACTTTAGACAGAGAGATGAGGAGGACACTCTGGATGGATTGGGTGAGTGCCAGAGATGAGGGTGGCACAGGCATGGCTTGGTCCTGAGGAAAGTCAAAATTCCATATACCCAGGGCCTGAGGCAGCAACAGCATCCCATTCTCATCCCATGAGCTGATGGCAGTTGTAATGACTGTGGAGACTCTTCCAGATCTGGGTAGAAAGAATGAGCGCCCCTCTAACAAAGTCAATTTCCAAGGGTTCTCCACAACTTAAGAAGACAGGTGCATAGCAAGTGGTTCACAGCTCCAGCACATCAGCTTTAAGCCCTGGAGTCATGCAGATCTGAGACCTTGGGTCACTACTGTGTCCTAACTGGAAGAGTCTCCATCTGTCCAGGCAAGCCCAGCAGTTTCCCAGAGGAAATGGATGCAGTGTTCAGCAACTTACCTATGTGTGATTTTCCTTCTATCTGACCTTGATATTGGAAAAAAGTGTAAAATAATACTCGGCATCTATCACATAAGAAGTGCCCACCACACTTTATGAAGATTTTTCTTACATTTATAGAAGGCTAGTGTACATATGAAAAGCTGTTCTCAAATCTTCCTGGAATCTTTGCAAAATAAACCTATTTTGCTGTATCTAGGCTGTCTAGAAGTAAGCAGATTGCTAGCATATGATAATGTTGAGCTAGAAAATCACATTGTAAATGTCCTTAAAACATATAGACACATATACACACAACAAATGTCTCCTTAATATGATTTTTGGAAATGAAATTGTTAGGCCATGAATTGCTAGGCCAAAATTGAAAGACATTTTTGCATTATAACCATTGTTCTGTGTGTGCATATTATTCTTCACTATGGATATATAGTTGATAATGCTTACTATTTTTTGAAATAGTGTTTCAGGATGATCTGAGTTCCTGTTGAATTAAAAGTAGAGATTATAAAATGTTTTTTTTCAGTATCTTTTTTATTAAAGTTCCTATAACATACTGGCAGTTGTTGTTGTTGTGTAAAGTGGAGCAGCCAAACCACCTCATTGAGAAGTACTACATTGTGTTTCTACTGGTTAGGAAGGAGGAAGGGGAAAGAAGTGAAAAGTGCTGTCTTCCTGTGTGTTTGTAGTAGAGACAAGACTAACCATTATTCCCTTTGCTCTGTGCATTTTGTTTTACTTTGCTGCATATACCATGTGCAGATGTGTATTTGTTCCTGACCTTGAGAGTTCCCTGGGTCAAGTCTGAAACTAGCTTTCATACATGGAGGGCAAGGAGAGACTGAAGAAATGAGCAGGTGACCATTCCAGGTTGGGAAATGACAGCTTTAATAACCAAGATAACTTACATATGAAGCTTGTCTTGGGTGACCACAAGACAAATCAATCTCTATACCCACCTGCCAAATCTTCAAAGTCTGCAAAGAGGCCTTAACTGAGTTCAGATACATATTCAGGCCATGTGATCTCAACAACACCTTAATCTCTGAAGGTTACACCCCTGAAATGAGCTCCCACTGTTGAAAGGGTGAGCATAACATACATTCCAAGGACAGAAGGTAAGGTGAAGAGCTTCTAATTGCCTGGGTCCAGCTCATGAGTCAACTGGTGGTCATATTCTGTCTATGACTTACCCCCAAAATATGATGGATAAATGAATAAGTTTACAACATTTAATCTTTCCACATGTCAATGAGTTTGCCAGAATATGAGAAAAGTAGAATTAAAAACTTAATATGTTTTATGTTAAAATTCATAGGAAAGATTATTTTCTGAAAATGGCATGTAGAAGAGAAATTGTTAAAATCATCTCCAAACAGTGACACTTTCAGTTATCCACTGAGTTGTCAAGCAGAAAAGTAAAAGTTCTAGTCTAGAATGCTCCTACTTAAAAGACATTCAGATTATAGCCTCTATTTTATGTGTGCAATTTATTCAATGTATCTGTGTGTGTAGTGGATAGATTGCAGTTCTTATTTGCAACAACTCATCTTCCTAGATGTCTCGAAGTACACAGTATAGAGAATGTAGAGAATATGAAATAGCTCTCTCATTTTTTTTTCTGTGAATTTATTGAAATTTTTGTGTTTGGGGAATGGAATTGTGAAACTTGATCTCTTAAAGTAGCATTCTAGCTGTTCCCTAGGTCATGGTGTGGGGAGGAAATGTAAAAGAGCTCCCATGGTCTAACTATTAAAAAATCCTAAGTTCTAAAAGTATGTGAAAGATACAGATAATAAAATAAATTATTTATAATGGTCATTTTGGTTAATTTATAGGAAGAACTGTCTTCTGGGATTGACCTTTGTTAAACCATCTCCTGGAGCCAAATGCATTTCTGTATTTAGTCATTGGGAGGTGGAGAATGAAGAAAAGGACGGGCAAAGGGAGAGTTGATTACTACTACTTCTGTATCTAAAAGATCGTTTTGAATTATAACTAGAGTTCTATATGTGCATTTTTTTGTTAAGTACCTATGTGTATTGTGGACAAAGTTCATTATTTCACAACTTCCAAGTTTCTTAGGTATTTTGAGACAATGAATGATAAAAAAAGTAGAGCTAGTAAATTAACCAATTCATAAATAACTGAATATATATATATTTAAAGATTTTATTTATTTATTAATGAGAGACACAGAGAGAGAGGCAGAGACACAGGCAGAGGGAGAAGCAGGCTCCATGCAGGGAGCCGGATGTGGGACTCGATCCCAGGACTCCAGGATCACGCCCTGGGCTGAAGGCAGGTGCTAAACTGCTGAGCCACCCAGGGATTCCCCTGAATATATTTAAAATAAAATAGGCACTTTGGGTATATATACCTCTGGGGAGTATTCAGCAGACTTATTATTAAGTTGGCAGTGGAGGGGAAGATTGTTCATATGAACATTTTGATGAGAAATCTTCTCCTAAATGCATCTGCTTTGGTTGTGGGAACATAGTTTTGTGTTAATATTTTAATAGTATATACCTGATAACAGCTTCTCTTAGAAGCATTATACTTATTATACTCATGCTTTGCATCTCTGAGAGCTGTAGACACTAAGCCTCCAACACTTCATCAGTTAGGGTTCATTTTTTCCTTACCAGCACTGGTTCACACAATTTTCTGCTTCTGGTTCTCAGCTTCACTAAGCCATGCCTTCCAGTATTTGTCTATCTGTGTCTCCAATCTTGGGGAAAATAGTTGGCTATGGTATCCTTACCTTTCTTATGGATCCAAGAAGAGTTGTGATTTTTCAGTCCATTTACTCATTAGGATGGAATAATCACTTCTGAACTCCTTACATGTGAAACCAGAAATCTTTAGTTCTTGATCTTTAATGTATGCATTTAAGAAACTATATGAATTGAATGCTTTGAGCTTTAGAAATCAGAGCCATATAAAAAAAGTTACCTAAATAAACTATCCTGCAAAAGATAATCATGAACTCATTACTCTGATTAACTTAAAGTCTTCTGACCCATATAAATGTTCTTCAATCAGCAGTGTTGCATTTAACAGTTATAGAACTGGTTTCTAAATATGTGCTCAATGTAGGAGAGTTCTACCCTTGTTCCATGTCATAATAGCTAGAACTGGAATTGTTAAAATAAATGGCACAAAATATGATATCTCATCTAGAAATTTGGATAAGTCATTAATTGATTTTTTGTGTGTGTGTGTGGAAATATCCACCTATCAGATATTTTGGAGACCTTGCTGATAGAGGGCAAAATGATTTTTCCCCAACTTCCAATAAGTTACAGACCTAATTTTTGAGGCAAGAAATAACAAAATAGGAATTCTCTTAAAGACATGAAATAAGATAAATATACATACTCATTAAGACCTAACAGAATTACATGTGCCTCCAAGATAATTTTAGCTCAAAACACTTGAAATAACCATAGCTGACAACTTTTAACCTACAAAAATGTGTATTTCATGCCAAAACCTAAGAAATAGGTAGGAAAGTTAATATAAATATTAAAAATATTTTTCTAATCTACCAACAATAAATTAGTTCCCAGCTAATGCCAGAATCTTCTTAGAAGATGTTTAAACTTTTAGATTATGAGGAATAGCTTGTATACAAATCAGATCGACAAAGCTAGCTTTTACAAAGGAGTACAGTGACTTTTGCATTTAGCATTTTGATTATTTTTTTTAAAGATTTTATTTATTTATTCAAGACAGACACAGAGAGAGAAGCAGAGACACAGGCAGAGGGAGAAGCAGGCCCCATGCAGGAGCCCGATATGGGACTCAATCCTGGGGCTCCAGGATCACTCCCTGAGCTGAAGGCAGATGCTTAACTGCTGAGCCACCCAGGCATCCCTAGCATTTTGATTCTCCAGAAGAAAGAGTAGAAAAGTGACAGCTCTCTGATGATGTTAGTGAGATGAAGGTATTCAAAATAAACTCAGGCATAACTAAATAATCTATGCATAAGACATTAAGGCAGGTTGTATGAAAGTAATTAAAAAGAATGTATAATTCAATTTCACTGCCTCATCACACCACAAGCATTACCATATTTTTAATGGTATTTCTAATTTTAACGTAATGTTTAGGAAGAGACAAATATGCATGTAACATTGATTCAGTTAAATGACATCTGAAAAGTGCTAGAAAAGATAAATGTAAAGATTTTTTTATTATTCATAAGCAACATGCACAAAAATAAGATTTCTTAATAAAAAGAAATGGTAGGAAGTACCAGAATGATAATAAGGCTTCCTCAAACTTGAAATCAAGTCTAACATCTAGAGATAAATTTAATAAATGCCAACATACAATCTGAGCATTCAGATGGCAAGGAAAGAGCAAAGTCCCCTATTTAGGCCCCGAGATTCCCTCAAACTCCATCTGTCCTCAATGGGAAACAAATATGATTAAGTGATCACCTCCATTGCTCTTCTAATTAAGAAAGATATAGGGTCTGTTCACAAAATAAGCTTTTGTATTTACAATAAAGAAGAACCAAAAAACATGTCCACAGACCCCTGATAATATCACTTTGTCTAGAAAAAATGTTTAAAATTTTTTTTAGTAGAAGAATATGTTGAAACCTGAACCAACCCTCAATAAGAAATCCAAAGGAGGCAAAAAAAGCACAATGTCAATCATTTCTGCTTTGAATAGAGTAAGAAAAAGAGAAAAAACAGCTTTATCCTTTGCTGGAAATAGGATAAGTATATGCCAGATTTGGTGGATGTCATCTTAAAGCACAGAGTGCTCCAGAAAAAATAAAATCCTCTTTTAATGTGGTAGTAACAGAACATGTATCTCCCTCAGATTTTAAGGAAAAACTTTATCTCTGATCCAACTTCTAGGATTTCTTCATAATCTTTCTGTTGTCCAGATTTTGATTACTTCAGTTTGGTGAATACAAAAATTCACTGGACTATGAAAAACAAAGGAACCACTGTAATAAGACATATGCAAGTAAAAGTCCAAGGTCAATTTTTTATGAAACATTAAAGTAAAATCTTTATGTCGTCAATGTCCCACTTTTACTTTCCATGTTAGCTTAAACTTTAAGAGTAGATGCAATAATGACTTAAAGAATGTAAAATAAGAGAAAAACAATGTGGCAAATGATAGACCCTTACAAATTTGGTATCAGTTGGAAAAATCAATTATTTGCTACTTGCTATTCTCCATATGATTATAACACTGTCTGGTTATTCTTACAGGGTGCTGACAGTTGCTAAATAGTAACCATGATATGTATAGAAGTGTAAAATATTCCAGTCTATGCTGATTTGATATCAATATGTTTAAAACAAATCATAAAGTTATCAATTACATAATTCTTAACATCAAATGGTATTTCCTGTTTTAATAGTTCAAAACTTATACTTAGTTCCCTACTACCTGTTTATTGATGACATCTGAGAATTGGCTATCTGGAGAGTTTTGTTTTTGTTTTTTAATCTGAATGCGTGCCAAAAAGAAAAAAAATGTTATTTTGATGTTTGGGCTGGAGAAGAGGCTTATATAAAGCTTCTGAAGATAAGTAAGCTCTCGGTTTCTGAGTTGACAGGAAAGGGAAAGAAGTATTTGTCTTGTGGATGTACAAATAGTCACACTGTAGAGTACGATCCATTATGAAGAGGGTTAGGATAATAAACATTGGCTATGTTGACCGCCTGGCAATTTCCTGCTTGCCTCCTTTATTCAGAGATTCTTTCATCTTCTGTTTCAGAGTCGGTGATCAAGACCACCAGCGGTGTTGGGGAAATGATTAGTTACTGAAATAATAGGTGAGTGAAATATGGAAGGGAAGTGAGATCTTAACTTGTTCATATTTATTGGGTCATTTCCAAAGCCCTAGTCAGGTCATTAGCTCAATTATTCAACAAATACCTGTTGATATCTCACTATATGGAAGGTTTGCAAAATATGAGTTATCAATATCTAGCAGAAAGTTCAGGAAAATCTCATTTTTTAGTGCCTGGTATGTTATCTCATGTAGTTTTGTTGATTATGATAAAGATAGTGATAACCATAACTTTGAAAATATTAATTTTCTTTCAAATATGATGTAAAATAAAACAGAAAAGAAAGTAAAAAAGAAGTATCAATTTTATACCATTTTGCAAGAAAAGAAATACTTAGGAATACCCAGTAGATCATTTTAAGTGTAGAGGTCCTTAGCATCATCATTCAGGAGCCCTGCAAAGCCTCACATGGCTACTTGGCATGTCCACCATATGAGCATGGTTTAATGATTTTCCAAGTATTTGTGCATAATTTACTTGCAGATTTGGGGGATTACCCTCCCTCCCTCTGTTTCTCTTCCGAGATTTTTCTCCTATTTTCAATCGGTGCGCCAGCCTGAAACACTATTTCTGAGTTCTCACTTTGGATAAGCCAGTTATTAACACAACTTAACTTTTGCACTCTATAATTAAAAAGAAATATCTTGCCATGTCCTATTATGATGGGCAAACTTTGAAAGACAGAATGATTTTTATTAAAGATTCAGTTAAGAGCTCATGGTTCTGCATTAAATTATCACTTAGTCAATTTCATTGTGATTTCAAAAATTAAACTTGCAAATCTCTTCAACAAAACATCTTCTAATATCAAACATTCTTTTTCAAAATTTGAATATGGTATGGCTTTAGGTGGATACATACTTAATCCTATTTTGCACCTAAGCTGCTATCTCCTCTGTCTCCTGTTTCAGTGAGAGGGAGTTTAGGAATTCAAACTTGAAATTGGCACAATTCAGGCAAGAAAAACATTTTAAAAATCACCAGAATTCTTTTCACGTTATAAAGCACATTGTTGAAGGTAATTATTGCAGGCTGTCTTGGGAGGTAGCAGAGTCTGGGTGCAGCATTACAATAAGAAGAAGGAAGATATTAGTCACAATGTAAGCTTCTATTAACAAAGGCTTTTAAAATATGTTTTCTATATGTCTAAGGTCACAATTGCAGACCTACCGAAACTGTGGAGACATAGACAGAATCCAAATTTATAACTTTAATCTAGTTTTGGAAAGCCAGAGCTCCAAAATATTTTCAATTGCATTTCACATAATGACATCCCATCACAGAAAAAGCAGGCAGCCCTGACATATGATCTTCACATCACATCGCACACAAGAGTAGAGGGTTTGAAGGCTATTGAGCACCAAATTTTCCTATTGTATTGCAATTACAAAAACACCTGTGCTACCTAGCTGTGCACGGGGCCCCATGAAATGCAATGTTCCAGAGCTGTCGAAATGTCTCATTTTTTGTCTTTCATGCAGAGGCATAATTTTGCTGGATCTGGCTCTCGTGTTGGGCTATGTTTCAGTTATAAGCATAAGGCAGAAGGTCTAATAATGTTTAATTTAATCAAAGAAGCAGCTGTAAGCATGCAGCTTTGTGCCATTCTTTAAATAATACTTTCAGTATATTAACAGAGAAAATGTAGGGGTCACTGTAATATAAGTATAATCCTTAAATCATGAGGATGTTTTTAACAGACCTGTTGATCTGTACTCATCTCATGTATCTCAGCTTTAACATTTGAATTAGTTATGTTGTTTGAGCTCTACATTACAAAAATTCTGATGGTTTGCATATTGGACTCCTTTTACTACCTGATGGTCCTACTGATGCATCAGTGATTAGATTTTTTGAGCCCCAAATCAGGACAATTTATCTGGTATATCGAAGAAATTACTTACTGAATTACTTAAAAGGATGTAAAATAATTATATTAAGTAGCTAATAGTTCATTAATGAATTTCATATTTAATTAATTAGTTCAATCAAAAAGAAAATAAGTTTTCCATAGGTTAGATACTTCCCTAGAAATTCCCTTAGAACAGAATATGTATTATTCATGTTTGAGATATCACTTAAGAGGATTAAACAAAATGAAAGGTATATGTGGTAATAACTAAGTTTTGAAAAGAGAAAAATTTCATTCTAGAGAAGTGGGTTGAGCATAAGATTGAGATCTCATCGTTAGATTTGTGTAACACAAACTCTGCTTCTCTACATTGATCTGATGCTTAATATGTATTTTGATCTCCTTCTGAGTATCTGCTACATAATAGGTTCTCAAATGTATGCTAATTTTTGTGACTTGAAATAAACTGATAATTTCATTACTGAATATGTCCAATGAACACATTTATCTCTGGATTTTTTTATACCCCATTTTAGCTATATTAGAAATACCTTTTCTAAGGGTAACTAAGTGGCTCAGTTGATTAAGAATTAGACTCTTAGGCAGCCTAGGTGGCTCAGCGGTTTAGCACCGACTTCAGCCCAGGGCCTGATCCTGGAGACTCGAGATCGAGTCCCACATCGGGCTGCCTGCATGGAGACTGCTTCTCCCTCTGCCTGAGTCTGTGTGTGTGTGTGTGTGTGTGTGTCTCTCATGAATAAATAAATAAAATCTTAAAAAAAAAAAAACAGACTCTTGATCTCAGCTCAGGTCTTGATTTCAGGGCTATGAGTTCAAACTTCACACTGGGCTCCATGATGGGTGTGGAGCCTACTTAAATTTTTTTTTTCAAAATTTGTTTTCAAAACACATTTGAAAAGTCATGGAGCTGACTAGATTTATACTCAATACAGTTAAAAAATATAAACATAATCATCCATGAATTTCAGGAGAAAATGTTGGTTAATAAGAGAACACAAAAATAAAAATACTAACAAAATCAGCACTATTAAATTTAACAAGTTAAATTTGTTAACATTCTAAAGGAGCAATATAGAAAAGAAAAGTATATTTTATTAAAATAATACAAAGTTGTTAAACATAAAAAATATTTCAACACAATTAAGTACATTGATAAATTGAAGGAGAAAATAATCCCATTATGTTAATTGATAACAAAGAAAGCATTGACTGAAACTTGGCAATTGTTATTAATTTTTAAAATTAAATATGAACAAAAAGCCAATTATAAAAATAATGTCCATCAGAGTTGCTCAAAGTCAAAACAGAATGGATCACCAATTTTTTCAATTAAGTTTTTAACACTCACGTGTTAACTAAGTGTCTACTATATTTTTTTCAATGTTCTAAGTCAGGGTTGGCAAATCATGTTATGGACTGAATGTTTCTGTCTGTCCAAATTTCATGTGCTGAATCCTTACCCCAATGTGACAGTACTAGGAAGTAGGGCCTTTGAAAGATCATGAGGGCAAAGCCTTCTTCAAAGAAATTAATGCCCTAAAAAAAACAGACCTTAGACAGCTGTCTAGTTCTCTTGCCATGTAAAGACTCAAGTAGAAAATGACTATCTACAACTGGGAAGATGGTCATCACCAAAACCTGACCACACAAGTACGCCGTTCTTGGAGTTTCAGAATCCAGAACTATGAGAACATAAATTTCTGCTGTTTATAAGCCATCTAGCCTATGGTAGTCTGTTACAGCTGCTGAAACCGACTAAAGCATCAATGCTTTAATGCTAATATGATTTAATAGGATACTGGAAAACTATTTTAAGTTCAAAAGAAGAGGTCAGAACTACATCTATGGAATTGAAACTATACATGGCCCAACCTTACCTATTCAGTTTTTGATCCTTATGTCTTCTGAAAGCAAATGCTTTTATCCTTCCTCCTAATTTTCAAATACATAGTAAGAAACAAGTTAACTCTAGAACAGTGGTTTTCAACCAGGATATATTTGGCAATGTCCAATGTCAAATTTGGCTATCATAACTAGCAATTGGCATTGGAGGATACCATTGGTATCTAGAGAAAATATAAAAAACATAACTTTCCAACCTTCTTTCTAGTGACCTTTTGATTGGACTTCAGTGAGATTGTCTTATTTCAGATTTCCCAAATCTCCAGACTATCTTTGCCACTGAGAATTTGCTTAGTATGCTCAGCAACACTCCCACCCCCAAGACACACATACACCTACACTTTTTTTTTGTTTTTGTTTTTGTGAATATACTCTTTCTCATCTTTGAAATCTCACCTCGGTGACATTTTCTTTAGGGAGCTTCCCCTAATGCCCAGTATCTAGGTTAAGTGTTCTAGATGGGCCTTCACAGAGCACTGTGCTGCTTCTCTGGCAGCCATTATCACCCTATGGTATGTGATTGCCTTACTCAGGACTTCTGCGTGCAGGAAGTACATTTTCTTTTTCCTGTTATGCCTCTAAGGACTAGTACAGTGGATGCCCGACAATTAGAAGTTACTCAATAAAGGGCACTGGGTGGCTCAGTTGATTAAGTGTGGACTCTTGATTTTGGCTCAAGTCATGATCTCAGGGTCATGAGATTGAGCCTCACATGGGGCTCTGTGCTGAGAATGGACCTGCTTAAGATTGTCTCTCCTCTCCCTATGCCCCTCCCCATGCTCGTGCTCTCTCTCTCTCTCAAAAAAAAAAAAAAAAAATGAAGCTACTCAATAAATATGTCTTATGCATAAATTTATTATACTCATTATGCTTTTTCAACTTACCAAAAAAGCTCCATTCTGAGTTATATGTGCAATTAATTTAGTGAGTGTTATAGACCGAAGTGTGTCGTCCTACAATATACATGTTGAAGCTTAAACACCAATGTAACTATATTTAGAGATACAGCTTTTATAAAGCTAATTAGGGGATCCCTGGATGGCTCAGTGATTTAGCGTCTGCCTTCAGCCCAGGGCGTGGCCCTGGAGTCTCCAGATTGAGTACCACATCTGGCTCCCTACACTGAGCCTGCTTTTCCCTCTGCCTATGTCTCTGCCTCTCTCTCTCTCTTTGTGTGTGTGTGTTTGTGTGTGTTCTCATGAATAAATAAATAAAATCTTAAAAAAATAAAATAAAAAATAAAATAAAGAGCTAATTAAAGCTAAGTGACTTAATAAAGGAGGGATCCTAATCCAATATGACTGCATCCTTATAAGACACCATGGGTGTGCCTGGACAGAGAAAAAGCCATATGAAGACTAGCTAGAAACTGGCCATCTACGTATAAGTCAAGGGGAGAAAATTCAGGAAGATCAAATATGCCGCCACATTGATCTTCAACTTTTAGCCTCCAGAACTGTGGGAAAATGCATTTCTGTTGTAAATTTAAACCATCAAGCCTATAGTATTTTGTTATGGTAGCCTAAGCTAAACTAATATAGTTGGTAAAGTATTTAATAATGTCTGTTATGTTTATTTAAGGAAGATTTATGAAAGCTTTGCTTTTCTTGTTTTTACCCCTATTTTATTTTAACAGTAAATTGGATACTGATTTTTTATATAAGCAAAAGAAATTAACTGAATCTACCATGCTTGCTTACCTAAAACGTACAATATTAAATGAATAATTTGTTGGAGGTTAAAGTCTGACGTTAACAAATCTGGCTACTGAAGTACCCAAAGAACTTCCTTCTTGAGTTATCCTTTCATGTAAGGTGACCCTCACAACTGGGTTTACCCAAACACTGTCATAGAACAAAGCCTTAAGAGTTAATTTTGGACCTTATAAAGCAAAAATGAATTTTTCTAGGTATGTGTTTGAATTATATCATTCCTTAAGCTTACTTATCCCAATGAGATATTAATTCTCTAAGATTCTAGAGGAAAAGATCATGTCCAGTCTGTATATAGTCACAGTATTTGGTCCTATATTGGAAGGTCAGCTTGAATCTTGTAGAACACATCAGAACAAGTAGTTAAGTGAGCTTTTCATAATTATTCTATGGTATATTGCAGAGCTATCCTATGAAATTGCTTTAGTTTTGATGTTTTAATTCCACACCCTTTAATTTTGTATTGCCCTATTGAATCTTAGGTTTGCTGTTTTCACAGAAAAGGATATAACTATTCTTAATGATCAAGAAAGCAATACGAAACGCCAAAAAAATCATGAATTAAAACTAGATTTCAGAATTAATTCAATGATGCCTTATAAGAACTGAAACAGTTGCTACTTAAAATTGCCATTGACAATCATTGAAGTATAAAATATTGTCCATACTGAAGATAAGCACAGTTAAATGACAATTGATATTTTTAGTGGAATATGCATATCGCACTGGTGTGGCCCCAGTAGACTATATGGATATATTGAAAAGAGGAGCATTGCCTGAATTATGCTTTAGACAACATTGAGATCTTTAAATAGCATTGAGATCTCAAGAAACTTTAATAAGTATTTTGGAAAAAAAAAAAGTAAAAGGATTCTTGGATAAATTAGATTGTTAAATGTTGCAAGCTAAATTGCTCTCTTGGTGATTCACACTAAGCATTGGCAATGTTAAAATTCCTAAGGTAAAAAAAACGTATTTAACAACATGTAACCTAGTATTTCCCAGACTCCTTTTTAAATATTATTTCTTGAATGTTTTTACATCTAAATTTAAAATGTCTAAAAGATTAGAGCTTTATGAATTATTAAAAAGCAAGCACACTTTTAGCAGCTACTAGATCTGAAAATAGAAATTCAACATATATTCTCTAGTACACCCTCCAAAGTATAGCCTGGTTTTTATGGTAAGCTCTTTTTTACTTTAAAAAAAAAAAAAAAAAAAAAAAAAACTTTATTTATTTTAGGGAAAATTTTTCCCTATTTTAATTTTTTAATATCCTTGTGTTCCCTTTGATCTCTCTCTCTCTCTCTCTCTCTCTCTCTTTTCTTTTTAAAATAGCAACCTATTTGTCTAAGGAATTGGATAAACTATCTATACTTTCCCACAGTCTGGATTTTCCTAACTGGATTACTATGTAGTAGTTTAATATGTTTTTCTGTCTTTCATGATTTTTGTTAATTAGTAATTGCTCATGTAAGTCTAATGAGATTTAGGGTCAATGTTTTGGCAAGACTGTTTCATAGATAATGTGTTTAATTAGGGAGGATGTAATATTTGATTTTTCCTTATGTGGTGATATTTGCAGACATGGATTTTTCAATTGATTCATTAAGATTGTAAAATGGATTTATTCAAATTCTAAAATTCCTCTTCATTTAATTTCTTCACAGAAATATTTTAAAGATATATTTTATTTCATATTTCTTCTTTATCTAGTGACATAGTTAATATAGGAAAGATAGAATAAATGCTAGATTCTTTCCTTTCTTGACCAGCTGTCAAAACAATGAGCTGATTTTCTAGAATCCTCAAAAGGTGACAATTAGGGTTTTTTTTTTTAAGTATCATTTTAAACTCACATTTTAAATGTATTTGATGTGGTTCGATCTATGGCAATTATTATCCTCATTACTTTTAATTTTTTTCTATTTTGACTGGCCTGCATATGAACTGGAAGCAGACAGTTCTCCAAATTATATCTTTTTGTGGGAAACAGTATTCGGGGTATTAAGAGTGATCTTTGTTTTTAGGTATTTCCAGGGGACTAAGCTAAGAAATATGAATATAAATCCTCATGAAGTCTCACTGACTGATCTTTTCTTTTTCTACCTGATATTTTCCTTTTTTATTTTAAAGCTTGAGAAGATTTTGTCTCTTTTTTCAAGACTTTAAAAAAAAATTAAGTAGTCTGTACACCCAACATGGGCTCAAACCTACAATCTTAAGATCAAGAGTAGCATGCTACACTGACTAAACCAACCAGGTGCCCCAAGATAATTTTCTTAAACTATACTTTTAAGTATTTATTTTATTCTCTTACTTTGGTATCTTTAGCAATACCTCTTTTGTACAAGCTACCTCTTCTTTGATTAGTTTCTATATTTATATTTCCTTAATTTATTTTTATCCTTTTTCTTCTCTCTTTTTTCTTCTTTCTTTTTGATTTTTTAATTCTCTATTTCTCATAAGGAATTATCAGGTTTGTTTACCTGCCTTTAACTTTATTCTTATCTTCTGAAATGTGCTTCTTTAATTTTTTGTGTTTTTATTCCCTTGTTTCTGAGTTATAAAGTTATACCCTTTTTATATGTATTATTTATGTAATTTTTTCACCTATTTAAAATATTACATTTATATATGTTGTGGGCATTTCTTCCTAGCAATCTTTTATTGTCTATAGAAATTCTATACTATTTATTATTTATAGGAATACAATGCTATGTATTATTTTCTTTATTAGAATTACTTCATATGAGATTATCTTCTCTTCTTTTGTTACTCATTCCTATATAAAATGATTTCCAAGAATCTTCAAATGGTAAATCAATTACATTTTTTTTTTCAATTACATTTTTAAGTCTTTAAAAATATCATTTTAAAAAGGAAAAAATGATCTAAAATTGCTTCAATAATTATACAATTCAGGATGTCTTCTTAGATTGAAGGAATCCTGTTCAAAAGTATGACATCTTGATTCCTGAATTTTTCTATATTCCTTCCCTACTTTTATCTGGACCATCTTTTTCCATTTTCCTTTTCTTGCTCAATTGCTCAATTTAGATTCCATTCTTAGAATTTTATCCTCTCTGTGAGGCTTTGTCCTAGAAAGGAGTTTGGTTGGTTAGTTTTGAGAATTCAAAAAGCTCAGATTTCCCAAAAAAAATCTCAATACAGAACTTTTTTTTTTTTTTCTTTTTCTCACCTACTCTTGTAGTGTGTATAGCCTCGCTTTCCCATTTCACATGTTCTTCTTAAAATGTCCTGGTGAGCTTTCAGAGAGTATCTGTTGGGCCATATTGAGATTCTCAGAAATGTGAGACATGTCATTGCTTACTTCTCCCTCTTACATAGTTGCTCACACTGTTCAGCTCATGTTGCTGCCAATGGTTTATCTATAACAATTCATATTTAAAGGTTTGAGTGAAAAATGGATCAGCTACTTTTACTATACATGTTGTTCAGGGGTTTTAACTTTGTTACCCTAGTTGCACTGTCAGATTTTATTCAAGGGGAAGGAAGGACAGGTTTGGGGAATATTTAAATCCGTTTCAGGGATGCCTGGGTGGCTCAGGGGTTGAGTGTCTGCCTTTTATTCAGGGAGTGATCCCAGAATCCAGGGATCTAGTCCCACATCAGGCTTCCTGGATGGAACCTGCTTCTCCCTCTGCCTATGTCTCTGCCTCTCTCTCTCTCTCTCTCTCGTGACTAAATAAATAAAATCTTTAAAATAAATAAATAAATAAATAAATAAATAATAAAATAATGACTAAATAAATAAATAAATAAATCTCTTTCACCAACCATTTTCTCAGAACTCCTCTCCAACCCTTCTTGGCTCAACTTCTAGTCATGCAGATCACTTATTCATTTATACCAAGAATGACCACAGGTTGATAACCACCCTGAAATACACATCATATGCTAAAGAAATAGGTATGGTTTTTCATATAAATTCTTATTGATTTATTTAATGTAGAATAATCCATGTAGGCTATTTTCTAAGTCAAAGTATCTAGATAAATCCTCAATGGATTATTTCCTTGTGCTATATGGACATGAATAATGAAATAAAGAATATTTTTCTAATAATCTATGTTACCTAAGATGAGTTAATTACAGTTAGATAAGATCATTAGAAGAATGTAAAAAGTATGTTCATTCATTAATACACTCAAATGCATATTGAGACTTTCTTTTTTTTTAAATATTTATTTATTCATGAGAGACACAGAGAGAAAGAGGCAGAGACATAGGCAGAGGGAGAAGCAGGCTCCTTGCAGGGAGATCAATGTGGAACTTGATCTTGGATTCCAGGATCAGGCTCTGAGCCAAAGGCAGATGCTCGACCACTGAGCCACCCAGGCGTCCCAATATTGACACTTTCAAAGTGACTATAGTGGTATACTTGCTTATATCAGTTTCTATAATCCTCATTATCATAATAAAATATATATTAGAGATTGATTGTATGCTCAGTCCTATGTTAGGAAATATTTCATATCTTGCAAATTTAATATTTATAGCAATTCAATATAGATACAGTATTACTCAATATCTAATTTAAAGAAACAGAAGCTCAGAAAGCCAATAAAACTTACTGGCTGGGAGAATATAGGCAATCTCTGAACACAGGCTTTCTATCAACAATGTACATGTTCATAACTAAACTCAATCTCTTCTGCTGCAGTATGAATTCATTTTACTGACCTGCCTTTATTTTACAGCAGTAATTATTCTTAATACTTGGGTTAAGGAACACTTCTTATAAACAGTATAATTCAGCAATTCCTATGATAATGCAATGTAACAAGCAACTGAAATATCTCAGTAGATATTAACAATACACAGTCACTTTTTGTTCATATGTTTTGTTCATATAGGTGGTTGAGACAACTCTATTGCATGTTATATGTTGAGGTCTTTAACAAAAATATGTCTCTTTCTTTAAAGTCAGAATACAAAACTTGTGGCTACCCTGACATGTTCTTCTCACATTTAATAAGAGGATGACACCCAGGAAAGCACTTTTAAATCCTTTTGTTAGAAACATAATGCATATATACACTCACGTTCTTTGACCAAAACAGCTTACATGTAATCTCAAACTCAATGAGGCAAAGAAGGAAGACAATTGAAAAAAAAGTACAATAAGCCACACGTAATGAGACCATATTCAAATCCCTACTGTTATTCAATAGTCATGTGACCTTGAGAAAGAAGTTTAATAGCTCTGAACCTCAGTTCCCTCATTTGTTACTAAAAGAAGGAGAAGGAGGAAGAGGAGGGGAGGATAAGATGATTTTGTCCACCATATGATTTTGTTTTGAGAATTTAATATCAAGACAAATTTAAAGGGATTGGTATAGTTACCAGTGAATATTAAATCTTCAATAAATATATGTGCTAGGACTCATAGGCTAAATGTTTAATATATTTACAAAGTAAAATATATAATCATTATATAATATATTATATATTAAAATATAATCTATACTTATTTACTCATAAGTACTTTACATATAAATAACATACTATATAACAATATATGTATATATTTTAAATATGTATAAAATTTTGGCTTTTTGCAGTTAGAAAAAATCCCTCTAGTTATTAAAATTAAAAAACCTGATATCATAAATTGACATTTCTAGAATACAAATAATGAGGAGGGAGTTGTAGATCATGTCTAAGAAACAATTGAAGTCTAGGTCATATAACGATTTATAAAAAAGTTGAACTTCACTATAGATAAGATACCAATCCAATAAGAAGAGTTTTCAGTAAAGGGGTTATTCTCTGACTTTGTATTTTATGGCATCACTTTAGTTGTAGCTTTGGGAATCACAGTAGGGAGTCCATTTATGAGTCAATTGAAATAATACAACTAAGAGATTAAGGTAGTTAGACCACTCAGCTGTGGAAGTGAGGTAAAGAGGTTGGAATTTTCATATATTTCTACCATAGGCTATAAGAAATGCAAATAAGTTGGATATGTGGTGTGAAAAAGAGCCAAGGGCAAAGAAGAGTTTGGACCTGAACAAACGGAATAAGGAAATTCACAGAAACAGGGAAGACTAGGGAAGAAAGACTCTGGCAGGGAAAAAGAAATTATTTCTGGGTATGTAAAATGTAGTATGGTTATTAGACATCTCCGTAGAGATATTGAGGAGATAATTGGGTATATGAACCTGTGGTTCAGTAGAGAGGTTGGTGCCAGAGATACAAATAGGAGAAGGTTCAACATATAAATTTCACTGGAAGAAACTGAACTAGAAAAGCATAAAAAAAGCATATATTGAAAAGAAAAGAGGTTCAAGAACTGAAACTGGACCATCTAATGTGCACGATTGGAAAAATCTGAGGAGGAATGAACAAAGGAGAACAGAAGAATTGGCAGCCAATGTTGCCTCAGAAGACACGTGAGAGGGTATCTAAGAACCTAAGTGAAAAAAAAAAAAAAGATTTTTAAGAGGAAGATTTTTTTTTAAGATTTTATTTATCTATTCATGAGAGACACAGAGTAAGAGGCAAAGACATAGGCAGCGGGAGAAGCAGGCTCCATGCAAGAAACCTGATGTGGGACTCCATCGTAGGACTCTGGGCTCACACTCTGAGCCGTAGGCAGACACTCAACCATTGAGCCATCCAGGCATCCCAAGAGGAAGATTTCTGATTAGCTGTGATAAATGAAGTACAAAGAGGACTGATAATTGATCACCAAATTTGACAGTGTGAAGGCAATGGTGACCTTGACAGAAACATTTTGAACAGATAGGAGAATATGAGCATTTGATGATGAAAAACTGGTGAAGGGGCTCAAGACCAGAGATAGACTATAGAGAACTCTTTTGAAGGATTTGACTGGAAAGTAATGAAAAGAAATGGTCATTAGTTGGAGGGTAAGTAAGTAGAGACTATTAATACCTGTGTGCATAGTAATGAAAAAGGTCCAGCAAGAAGGAAGAATTGATTAACAGAAAACAAGTGGGAACAATTACAGGTGTAACTGTTCACCTAAGGGAGTCTTTATGTGAATGAGATGGAATTGATCCAGGCATAAGTAAAGAAGCCAAACTTAGATGTAAACATGGACAATATACAGGAAAGAGACGTGAAGGGCACCTGGTGGCTCAATTGGATAAGTGTCCGACTCTTGATTTTTGCTCAGGTCATGATCTCAGGGTTGGGAGATTAAGTCCCTGTCCATCCCCCTGCCTACTCAGTGAGGAGTCTGTTTCTCTCCTTCTCCTCTCCTTTGTCGCTCCCACCATTTGCATCCCCTATCTCTCTCCAAAATAAACAAATAAATATTTTTTTAAAAAAGTATTCAAAAGTAAAGAGTAAATAACATTATACCATGCAAACACTAACAACAGCAACATGCTTGAAAGGATATAATAATATTAGGAAAAAGCAGATATGATGCTTAATTGTGTCATCTTTTTAGGCATATGTGCTGCCAATGACAGCACCTTATTTGTTTCATCTTGACTGGGTTACCTATCTTCCCTGGGTGCCCCGGTATTTAGCTCAACATTATTTCAGACTGAGTCTGTGAGAATGTTTTCAGATGAGCTTAGCCTTTCAATTGGTTGACTGAATAAAAGAGATTATCTAACCACCTTATGGATAGGAAAAAAAAAAAAGAGATTATCTTTCTGTAAGGATTCAATCCACTGAAGATCTAAATAGAAGAAAAAAATCAGAAGAAGAAATTCTTCTTGCCTGAAAAGAGCTGTGAAATGAATCTTCTCTTGCTCTTGGGCTGAGACTAGGACCTAGAACCATTGGCTTTTCTAATTCTTGGGCTTTCAGATATGGACTGGCACTACAGCATAGGCTTTCCTGGATCTCCAGCATGCAGACAGCAGAATGTTGACTTGGTGCCTCCATAATCAAGTGATACATTCCCTTACAATAAATCTATCTGTATCTCTATCTATCTATATCTCTCCTATTGGTTCTGTTTCTATGGTGAATCCTACATAATACAGCAGGTTTCAAAATAAAGATTACTAGGAATAAAATAGAACATTTCATAATGACAAATGGGTCAGTTTATCAAGTAGAGAAAACAATCTTAAATTTATATATACCGAATAATAGGGATTCAAAACATGAAACAAAATTGATAATATTATAAGAACAAAAACTATACTTGTATTTAAATACCTTAACATACTTCTCTGTGATTGCTTACAATTTAAAAAAAAAATATCAAACATATAGAGCATCTGAATATCAATTATCTTGACTTATTTGTCATATTTACAACAATCTACTGATTAACAACAGTAACATATATGTGCTGAGAATATTACCAAGATAAATCTCATTCTTGGCCAAAAACAGATCTTACTAATTTTAATGGAATTGATATTAAAAGTATTTAATATGGACATAAAGATATAAAATTAAAAATTAGTAAAAAGCTCTGGAAAATCCCCAAATATTTGTTTTAAGGACTGAATGTTTGTGGTATCCCTAAAATCCATACTAAAATTCTAATCTCCTTGGGACATCTGGGTGGTTCAGCGATTAAGCACCTGCCTTCGCTCAGGGTGTGATCCTGGAGCCCCGGGATCCAGTCTACCATTGGGCTCCCTGCATGCAGCCTGCTTCTCCCTCTGCCTATGTCTCTGCCCCTCTCTCTCTGTGTCTTTCATGAAAAATTAAATAAAATCTTTAAATAAATAAATAAATAAATAAATAAATAAATAAATAAATAAAATTCTAATCCCCAATTTGATGGTGTTAGGAGGTGGAGCCTTTGGCAGTTGATTTGGTCATGAGGGTGAAGCCCTTATAAATGGGATAAGCGCCCCAATAAAAGAGGCCCCAGAGAGATCTGTTGCCCTAGTCAACATATGAAAACATGGTAAGAAGAGGATTATCTGTGAACCAGAAAGTGGGCTCCCTCCAGACACCAAATCAGCCAACATCTTAAACTTCCCAGTGTCTATACTGTGAGAAATAATTGCTTGTTATTTAAGCCACCCAGTCTATGCCTCTTTTTATTAGAGTAGCCCAAACAGATAAAAACTATTTTGATATTTTTACAAAGCACACTACTCAATAATCCATATATAAAAAAGGAAGTCTAAGAGAAGTTTAAAAGTATTTTGAATAGAAAGAAAATGAGAATATAATATATTCATATCTGTGGAAGTAGCTTAGAGGGAAACTTGTAGCATTAATTATGTATATTAAAAAGAAGAAAGAGGGCAGCCCTGGTGCAGCTTGCAGCCTGGGGTGTGATCCTGGAGACCCAGGATCGAGTCCCACCCACATCGGGCTCCCTGCATGGAGCCTGCTTCTTCCTCTGCCTGTGTCTCTGCCTCTCTCTCTGTGTCTATGAATAAATAAATAAAATCTTTAAAAAAAATAAATAAAAAATAAAAAAATAAAAAAGAAGAAAGAATGCAAGTCTATAATTTATGTCATTACCCTAAGATAAAACAATCAGAGCAAAATTAACCCAAAGCAATCAGAAGGAATAAAAAGATAAAACAATAAATATAAATTCATAAATAAATAAAAGGGAAAACAGAAAAACAGTCTGGATAATAAGTGAAAGAAAAGCTGAGACTTCAAAAGAAATTAATATAATTGATAAATCTTTAGTCATATTCTGTAAGAAAGAAGGAAGACTGGGGGATCCCTGGGTGGCTCAGAAGTTTAGCACCTGCCTTCAGCCCAGGGCATGATCCTGGAGTCCTGGGATCGAGTCCCACATCAGGCTCCCTGCAAGGAGCCTGCTTCTCCCTCTGCCTATGTCTCTGCCTCTCTCTGTGTGTCTTTCATGAATAAATAAATAAATAAATCTTTAAAAAACAAAAAACAAAATTCTTTTGAACCCACTGATGTTAAAAGGATGAGATAGATCTACAAACAGCATTATGCACATAAATTTAAAACTCAGATAAAAAGACTTAACCCTTGAAAAATGTAAGCTACCAACATTCACCAAAGATATGACAGATAAGGTAAAAATGTCTGATATCAAATACAATCATTGTATTTGTGTTTAGAAACTATCTTACAAAGAAAATACCAGACCCAGATGGCTTCACTAGTTAACTGTAGTATATAAAATAGAAGTATCTCTTCTATACAATTTGTTCAGAAAAAAGAAGAGAAGCAAATGCTTTCCAACTCATTTTGTAAGGTCCTTATAAAAATTACCAAAATACAATAACAACAAAACAAAACACAGCAATAACAACAGAAAACACTACAGACTAAAATACTTTATAAATATAGATGAAACAGGGATCCCTGGGTGGCGCAGTGGTTTGGCGCCTGCCTTTGGCCCAGGGCGCGATCCTGGAGACCTGGGATCGAATCCCACGTCAGGCTCCCGGTGCATGGAGCCTGCTTCTCCCTCTGCCTGTGTCTCTGCCTCTCTCTCTCTCTCTCTCTCTCTCTCTGTGACTATCATAAATAAATAAAAATTAAAAAATAAATAAATAAATAAATATAGATGAAACAATCCTAAAAAAATAATTAAATTGAAACCAGTAATATATAAATAGACTAATATAACATAATCAAAAGTATTTTAACCTGAAAATGTTAACCTCATTCAATACTTGGAAACCAATCAATGTAATTCACCATATAAACAAATTAACAAATAAAAACCACATGAACATCTCAATAGATGTAGAAAAACACTTTGCAAAATTTAACTTCCATTCATGATGATAATGAATAATTAATAACAATAATAATAATAATAGAAATAGAAAAAATTCACCCTCTGATAAAAATCTCTTTTAGAACCACAGGGCTGCTGAGACAAGGTGCCACAGATTTGGTGGCATACAATGAGAAATTTATTCTCTCACATTTCTGGAGTCAAGAAGTCCAAATCAAGGCAACAGCAGGACCATATCTGTTCTAAAGGCTCTAGGGAATAATCTTTTTCTGCCACTTGTAGTTTCTTCTGGCCTACACCATTGCTTGGTTTACGACAGCACAAATTAAATCTCTGCTCCGTCTTCATGAGACTGTCTTCTCCTGTATGTTTATGTGTCTACAAATTTCCCTTTTTTTATAAGGACATCAATCACTGGATTCAGGATACGTTCAAATTCAATATGACATCATCTCAACTTGATTACATTGCACAGACCCTATTTGCATATAAGATCACATTCACAGTACCAAGGGTTAGGATTTCAGCATGTCTTTTTGCAGAACACAAGTTGGTTCACATTTCCTTTCACCAGAAACTAGGCAAGTTTGTATGCTTTCACCACTTCTACTCAACATTGTATTGGAAGTCCTAGCAAGTGTAATAAGACAAATAAATTAGATAAATGACTTAAAATCTTTTATGACAGCCTATTTGGGATTCTCCCTCTCCCTCTGCTGCTCTCTTCCTCTCAAATAAATAAAAATAGCTAATATGAAAAATATATATCAAGTACTGGCAATGATGCAAAGCATCTGACACTTTCATACATTGCTGGGGGGAATGCAAAACAGTTCAGCAATTCTGAAAAACAGTTTGGCAGTTTTTTTATAAAGTTAAACATGTACTTATATCACCAAGAAATCCAAAGTTTAGAATTTTTTCCTAGAGAATTAAATAATGTGTTCATACAAAAATCAGGACATAAATGTTTATGACAGCAGTATTCATAATTGGCAAAAATATAAAATAACCCAAATATCCTTTAATGAGTGACTAGGTAAACAAAATTTCTCACACAAGCAATGGAATCCCACTAAGTAATAAAAACAGATTAGCTATTGATACTGAAACTGCTTACAAGTATAGAGTTGAACAAAAATCAAAATGGTTGCACTAATGCTTCAGTGAAGCTCCATTTTAAATAACCTTTTTGCTCTTTTCTGCAAAACTCCTCCCCTCCACCCTTAGTCTTTTGTTTCAGGAACCTGGTACCACCCTAAAGACAAGACAAAGGAGATTGGCAGCATGTACACAATTTCTGTCGAAACCAGCTAGATCTTGTATTTCCCTATAAAATCCCCCAGCCCCTTCCTCCAGGAAGCCTGCAGTTTCTGAACGCCAGAGCCTGCTGTAGCCTTCTTTGTCCCACAGACCAATAAAGCTATTAGTTTTATCCCAAACTCTGTCTTCCAATTATATCTGGGCTCCAAAGCACAGTCAGGTTTTGACAATACCAGCAATATCTGGATGAATCGGTGAAAGAAGCCGGTCCCAAAATATTACAAACTACATGATTCCATTGATGAGACATTTGAGAAAGAGCAAAATGAAAGGGATAATGAACAGACTATTAACACATTTGCTTTTGAATCAAAGTAAGACCTATATTTGATGTTGGGGTTAAACTTAACTGAAGAAGTCTTAACTAAAGCTCATGAGCAGAGAATACAGAAAAATAATGTATCTGATTTTAAAAATACTGTTACTACCTTTATAAGAAGTTATTTGACAAAGCATCCTTCTGGCAGTTAAGATATCTATCTAACATATATTATTCATCAGAAAATGCCATGGTTCCCTACAAATCACAACACTTGTTACTGTTCACTGATCAGTAAAGAAACTGAACAGTTAGATAAAATTTTTCAAGGATTCTTAATCAATTCATGATATTTGTGTGCTGTTTCCATAAACTAAACCAGATTCTATTCCAAAGTTCACTCTGAAAAAATAATATAACACTGTGTTAACTATACTGGAGTTAAAATAAAATAAGGTAATAAAAAAAGAAAACAATATTTCAAGATGGATTGGAGAAAAATCATTTGAAAAAATAAGATAATACATTTTTAATGAAATGTATGAGACATATCATTATGGCTATTCCCTTTTTCACTTTAGACTTTAATGTCTATAAATTGAGATCCAATTGTAAAGGTCATGAAAAACATGAAAGCAGAAACCCTGGGTGTTCTAGAGTATTAAAAGCCAATTTTTCAGCTTTTTATTCACTCTCATTTCTAAATTGCTTTTCCTATTTGTTGCTTCCTTTTTTGTATTTTTGAAGCACTGCTCCCATGATATGCTGATTGCTCTATGGATGTTTACCATTGTGTACAATAACTTGAGAATTATTGTATGTTAAATGGCTCTTCTGTAGTTTTGCTTTTAATTGAGTTGCAGATGTTAAGCCTATGAGAGTAATAATACTCCCATTACATTCTATGAATGTGTTTCAATAAGACAACTCCGAACTTAGTACATAAAGTTGCATATAGAAAATAGCATCGTTTGTTAGAAACAAATGTGTATATACACACATACATATGTAAATATCTAATATTTTAGCATTTTACCTGATGATTGCTCTTAAGTTATTTGACAAGTGTACTCCAAGACTAGATTAAAAGTTTTTCATATATTTTTATTTTTGTTAATACTCTGAAGATTTATCAACAGTGAGATCAATCTATTCCGTATTTTTAAAAAAGTATGCTATGCTTTATGAATTTATCTTTGTTTCACCATTGTTTCTACTTATATGATATATGTTATTATAATATTTATTTCAACTGACTTGACCAATATAAGAAATTAAAGTTGATTCTAAAAATACATTCTGCAGAAAATATGTATTTTACTACAAAGGGTTTTGATTAGATTTTCCCAAAGTTTTTCTCTCTTTCCTACACGATTCTGGGAGTGTGGGCTGAGGACACATTATTCAGTTTGTCAGAAGCCTCACACTGGGTTTCTTTCTGCTCTAGCTTCGGATGCAGTAACTAGTTCTGAGCAGACTTTGTCCAAGTTTTTAAAGGTGCATCTTATCAGCTTTCACTTAGACCTAGGCTCTCTGCTTTTATTTCCTACCCAGGGACCTCGCTGACCTAAAAAATGAATTTTCCTGTTAGGAATCAACCTAACATTCAAACGTATGAACCCAGACGTGACAGCAGTTAACCCCCATAGAACCATCATTGATCTGTTAGGAATATATGCTGGTGGAAAAATCTTTCTCATCCCAAGCCCCAGGCAGCCAGTTCTAAGATTCATTTCATAAAGCTCCTCAAAAGGTCATATGTGAGATCTAACACTGGTCAACCATAGCAGTGACCAATCTGATAACTCATCCTTGTATTGTTTTTCTCTCATTCCCTGTCTCTCATTCCTGTTCTCTGAGGTGAACTTCCAAAAATACAATCTGTACTGCAAATCTTAGTTTTTGGCTCTGTTTTTTTCTCAACCAAGGTTAAACCTGTCTTAAAATACTCTAGCGGATGCTGTATAATGTTATCCTTTATTTTTTTTCCTTCAGAAAGTTCACAAAATGCATTTAGCTTAATGCAATTCTGAGGAAGTCCAACCAGTAAATAAATGTTAATTTTTAAATTTGCTTTATATAAACTAAAATTTCCTAAACCTTTTTTTTTTTTTGCCAAAATCCTTCTTTTTACCCACATAATACCTATCAATATCCTAACATTAAAAAACATGTTAATGGGGGGCACATAGGTGGCTCAGTGGTTGAGTGTCTGTTTTTGACTCTGGTTGTGATCCTGGGGTCCTGGGATGGAGTCTCTCACCCAGCTCCATACAGGGTTCCTGCTTCTCCCTCTGCCTATGTCTCTGCCTCTCTCTCTCTCTCTGTGTGTCTCCCATGAGTAAATACATATTTTGTAATTCAATTTGTCAACATAAAGTATAACACCCAGTGCTCATTCCATCAAGAGCCCTCCTCAGTGCCCATCACCCAGCTATCCCATCCCTCCACCCACCTCCCCTTCTGCAACCCTTTGTTTGTTGCCCAGAGTTAGGAGTCTCCTGGTTTGTCTCTCTCTCTCTAATAAATAAAATATTTTAAAAAATGTTAATGGACAGAAAACTGAAGAATGTAAGTTCTCCTATCATTTCAGCATATTATCAGTCCACTAAAGCATTACAAGATTCATTTGTTATCTTAATTCTTATTATATTATATATATTGAGAACCACGATTTTTGTTGCGAATTCGGCAAATCGACTAATATATTCTCTATATATCTTTAAAGACATTATTTACAAGTGTTCATAATTCTAGTTTTAGTTGCAAACTCCAGCTCCAAGAACTAGGAAAAGATGAAGAATTAAAATTAAATTAAAAAAAGAAAAATGGAAATAATAAAATGATTATAATATGTAAGGCTGTTTGGAGAAATCTAAACAAAATCAAACAAAATTAAGACCATTTCTCTCCCAAAGAAGTTACAAATATTAAATGAACCGATAAGCAGTAAGATTTATTTTCATTAGTGTTAAATGATAATAATCATGTTTCTTCTTCAGAGAGCATAGCTTTCCACATTCCTTTGGAATTATGTGACTAGATTGGTCAGTGATACATGAGAAGAATTGATATACCTTGCTTCTTCCTGTGCTCAATAATTGTGAGATATAAGTTGATATGTGATATGAAAGAGTCATATGACTGAAACAGAATTGATTGAACTAAAAAAAATAAATAAATAAGCTTCTGTTAAGCCACTAAAATCCTGGGATTACTGCAGTGTGACCTAGCCTATCTTGACCTGTGTAATCATCTGAAAGAATGATAGAAGAAATAAAACCGGACCGAACCTGAGGTAACTTCCAAATAATTTATAAATCCCTTTGCATATGTGTATTTAGTGGGTGTTGATTATGAAACAGGTAATCTTGTGAGCACTGACTTGTGAGTTTGAGTGGAAACCAAAGCAATGTTTCTGTTCTTACAGAGTTTATTCCTAATAGAAACATATAGTGAATGAATAAATATACCAGCTCCAACAAGATAATTTTAAATTACTTTTGATTACTAAAAAAAATGGCATAAGGGACAATTTATATACTTTCAAATGGGAATACAAAAAGTAAAATGTAATTCAAAGAGTCAGCCAGGCTTGTGGCTTATATACCATTATAGACTAAACAAAAGGCAATAGAGTTTTGGACTTCTGGGCAGGGGAGGAGAGTTATGGAAAAGGGAGGGAAAGAAATCTAGGGTGAATAAAGATTGTCTTATCATTTGGATTAAGAATCTCTCAGGTGTTAAGAGTTTTCTTTGGATTAGCTATGTTCCAGGTATAGAGATATCTTTACAAATGAAATTTTCCTTTATAAATGTATATTTATTTCATGAAAGAAGACATTTAGTATTTATTTTTAAGTAGTTGGGAGGAGGTAGAGACCTTTGGCTGCATCTCCCAGTTCTCAGTGCCTTTAGCTTCATATAATTCATAAGCCAAAGAAGAATATTTTGGGGTGGAATACTTGTGACCCTTCATGGAGTTACAATGTGGCCTTTAGGGTGGATCTGAATCCAATCTGACTAGTGTCTTTATAAAAGGAAAACAGATTAGGACACAGGGGAGATGAGAGAGACAGAGAGAGAGACAGAGAGAGAGAGAGAGAGAGAGAGAGAGAGACATATCAGGGGCACAAAGGCTCAGAGAAATGACTCTGTGAAGAAACAGCAAGAAGGTGGTCACCTGCAGGCCAAAAAGAAAGGCCTCAGAGAAAACCAACCTTGTTGGCACCTAGATTTGGACGTTAAGCTTCCAGAACTGTGAGAGCCTCAGAGTTGTTCAAAGCCACTCAGTGTGTGATATTATGTATGACAGTCCCAGAAAACTAACATAGATGTTAGATATAGTTAGATAGATGATGATGATAGATAGACAGATAGATAATAGATATAGATGATATAGATAGATATAGACAATATATGGATTTATCTAGGTCTATATTGAAATCTATCAAGAAAAAGAGAAAGAGAAATGAGTTATACTTCAACCATAGTGTGGGCAAAATTTAATGACTTGCTACCAAAAATAGAATGTGGAAAGAAAAAAAAATAGTAACTTTACCATGGAAAAACTTGGCAAACATTACTTTACATTTGACATCACTGATAATGTTATATTGATGATACATGCCTACTGATACATGCCTACTGATAGATGGGATGAGAAGGGCACTTCATCTCTATGGTATTCTTCCTCCTAGACTCCTAACATCTACCTAATAAGAAACAAAACAAACAAAACAAAACAGCCTGACAAATCTAAAGTGAGGGACAACGTACCTCACCAGAAGTCAAAACTGTCAAGGTCATCAAACACAAGAATACCTGAGAAACCATCACAGACTGAGGAGGCTAAGGAGACCTGATAAATAAATTCAATGTGGTATTCTGAATTGAATTCTGTAACAGAAAGGAGAAATTAATGAATAAAATTGGTGAAATCTGAATATGTTGCAAAGTTTAGTTTTTAAAAATGTTTCAGTGTTAGCTGTTTACAATATAGCATGGCTGTATACAAAGCTATGCAAGCACTCAATCTAAGCAAATTCTGAAGTCTTCCAAGTGTGATAAATTATGGCTAAGTTTGAGTTACTGATGATTTATAGAGAAATGTATTATTTACAGATAAACGAGTGATCGATATTTCTCTAGCTTAGCTCTCTTTTCTGGAGCATCTTACATGAGAAAATACATATTATACTTTTTTTATTCATTTAAATATTCTACTGCAAAGAAGCCTATTCAGGGACAGTCTGATGAAAAAGAACACCTTTTTTCAAGATTTCTCAGCCTTCATATATTTCCTTACTCTCAAAAAATGGAAAGAAATTATGTCTTTTTGTGCTCCTTTGAAGATTGTGCCTAATCTAAATTTGGCCTCCAAGTGCCACATTGGCTGTACAGAAATATTGGCATTTTCTAAGACCGAACATCAGCCATTGCTGTATCTATTTCTGCTTATAGTCTCTGGAATGGCTAGTGAGGAGAGCTTGAAGATGTAATATGCCCTATCATAATTACTCCACAGATATTTTTCCATTAGCTTGATCTAATAACTCTAATTGATACATCACTATTTCCTACTTAAATGAAAACATGAGCCTCATCTGGACTCCTCCTTATCTAATGACCCAAACACCTGATTCTTCACTTTTAAATGCTTTTCACATTTATTGAAAATAAATAATTCATCAATTTGTCTCATCCAATTCATTTCTCATTTTCTAGTATATATATTTAGTGAAGTAATGTATGTGTGTATAAGTTTGTCAAAAGGGTTAAATTGTAATGGATAAATGTTGGTGTCTGCACCGACTCAATTTTCTATCATATTAATATAAAATCTGAAGCTTTCTCTGCCCCTGTGCTCAGAATTATATGAAAGTTTAACTACCGTGACAAAGTTCTACCTGTTGACTTCCCCAACTTTTGAACACTGGTTACACTTATGATACATATCAACAAATGGTAGTTCCTATAGTAGGGTTTATAAATTCTACTTTTATAACTGGAGGAATAGAATTACTTTTCTTTCCTGCTTGGAAACTAACTCCTTCCATCAAATCTATGCAGGTTTCTTTTATAACTGTGTCTTTATTAAGTCACTTTTGTAAATTTATCTAGAAGTGAGTTAATATTATGCTACTATTGCTGAATATTTAAAATGAATATGGTCTTTTGTTCACTTTAGACACCATATTCAAGCAGGAGTATAACTCAAAATAATAAAAATCTAAGATACATTGTCTATATACAACAAAGCAATGACAAGCAAATTAATAAATTGAGGCTACTGGAGAGAAAAGGAAAAATTTGAATCATAGTAAGCAGGATCTAACTTAATGTAAGACAATATTCAAAAGTAAGTTTCTGGGCCCTTAGGAGTATAACTCAAATTTGTTGGCATCTCCCACATTTTGTAACCAAATTCTTCATACTTAACCAAATTCTTCATATGTTTAGGCAGTGAAACTTGACAAATAATTGATAGCAAATATGATTAATTCCAAGGAACCTTATGGCAATATACCAATGATTTTAGTTCTCATAAGCAGAATTTAATGTGAAATAATGAACACTTTCCTCTATGGATATTAATCCCTCTTCAAATAAATTAATTTGGGGGAAAGTTTTTAATGTCTCCACTATGCTTCTTCTGGATGTTATCTATAGCATTTTCTATATGGTGAGACTTTTGGCTACAAAACCAATCTCAACAGTATTAAAAGTATTTTAAATATAAATTTAAACAGCTAATACTGACTTCCAAAACAATGATTTTTCTTCTAGGTATTCAATTGCTTATAGAAATTTTAATCATATGGAAATCATCTGGCAAAATGAAATTACAGCATATTTATTAAAACTTTGTTCTTCTCCCACCTCCAATGCTGCGATCACATGTGATTTACTTTTGCAGAAAAATTAGAATTTACTACTCCCAATTTACGTAGAGTAAATTTGTGAAGATTAACTCAAGTCATATGCTTTGCATTCATTTGCAAAATAATGTTTTTACTTACTCAGCTGAGCCAGGGAGAAAGAAAAAAAGAATGCAAATAGTTTTCCAGTGTTCTGACCTGTCTTCAACAATTGACTATTTAAGCTATTGTGAATTCTAAAAATATTCAAGCACAGAAGTTTGATATAAAGATGGAAATACAAACGAACAAACATGAGAATACAACACCAAAATATAACTAATTTTTGGATTACCTTTTCATTTGATTACTGGCATTCTCTACTGTAATAAATTCTAGATTACTGATCATGATAAACATGCTATCCATTGGATTAAGAGCAAAAAAGTCTTAATATTCATTCTGTTGATTAAATTAATTTAAAAGTCCTCATTAATTGTACAGTCTCTCTATAATATTCCTAGAGGATTATGGAGAACTAAAATCAACTAAAATATTGAAGTTTCGTTTTGTTTGTTTTTATTTTGTTTTTAAGTAATGTTTTTGAGTATAAAACTATTGAGCATAGTTGACAAACAATGTCACATTAGTTTCAGGTATAGAACTCTATAGTTCTGTAGAGATTGGACAAGTTTATGCATAATACTATGCTCACCACAAGTGTAGTTACTATCTGTCAACATACAACTGTATTATAGTACCATTGGCTATATTCCTATGCTGTACCTTTTATTCCTGTGCCTTATGCATTCCATAAATAGAAACCTGTGTCTCTCACTCCCCTTCACTCATTTTACCTGTTCCTCACTCAATCATCAATTTGTTCTCTGTATTCACAAGTCTAATTCTGATTTTTGTTTGTTTATCCATTTATTGTTTGTTGGTTTTAGACTCTACATCTGAGTGAAATCATATGGTATTTGCCTCCTAAGGCAAGAGAAACAAAAGCAAAAATAAGCTATTAGGATTACATCAAAATAAAAAGTTTTTGCACAGTGATGAAAACCATCAACAAAACAGAAAGACAACACTGAAAGGGAGAAGGTATTTGCAAATCAAATGATATATACAATAAAGGGCTAATATCCAAAATTTATAAAGAACTTATACAAGTCAACAAACATACACACAACAATTTGATTAAAAAATGGACAGAGGACCTGAAGAGACATTTTTCTACAGAAGATACATATATGGTCAACAGATACACTGAAAAGATGCTCAACATTGCTAATCATCAGAGGAATGCAAAGTAAAACCACAATGAGATATCACCTTATACCTATCAGAATGGCTAAAATAAAAAAGATAAAAAACAACAAATGTTGAGGTTTCTAAAGCATATCCATGGAACTGTTTATTCATATACATGAATAAACTCTTTCTAGGAAGAATTTGTCTTTACTGCCTCTTTTGAGAAAATAACTAAATCTCTTTATTTAATATTGATATAGATTCCCCCTTGAAGCCTCCAGTATTCACTTAACTAAGATATATTTTTTTAAAAAACTGATATTTCTGACCAAATAAGACTAGACTCATAATCCTAGGCTGTAATTGAAAAGTCCTTTGAGTACTAAGTTGAGTATTTTTATTCGATTTCAAAATACCTATATTTTAGTTCTATATTTACCATGAAGATACCTTTCTTATCAGCAAGATGCAATACTTGTTTTAGAGATGGTACAGCCCAACTTTTTAAAGGGACAAAATAATTTACAATATAGCCAATATTCTTGAGATTGAAATATTTTGATTGAATTCATTTTACCCAAGAGGTCAGGTCTAGTATATTGTAATTTGTGAGTGTTCTAAATGTAAGGGCGGGCATACTCAGTTGGGTGACATTAAAATTATGCCTTTATATAAAAGATACTCCAGAGATGAAAAGAGAGCTACATCCAGAAAACTTATAATTATTCTACTACTTTTATCTGTCCACTCATTTTGATACATTCACCATATGGGAGAGTCAGGACTATAAACTATATTGAATAGACATGGCACCTTTTACAGGGTAACATTTTCCTTGAGCAAAATATTGTGAGGATTTCTTTACTCAGAAGCATAATCATATTTCATAGATAAACATGCATCGCACAGACATTTGAAAAATAATTAAATATGCAAATCTACTTTACTTTTTTCAAGTTTTCTTCTTCTTTTAAACTGTTAAAATTGGAAAACATTCTGTATATGAGTTTTCAATTTCAAATGGAATATTTGTGGAATGAAATATATATTCTGCATTTATATATAATTCATAACAATTAATTTAATGGTAGTCATAATAAGAACAACAATGGAGACAACAGTTATTTTATAAAGTTTTTACCACATGGCATGTAACGGGTAACATGCTTTGGATCTTCTCTCTCTTAATCTCCACAAACTCCTATGAATAAGTTTCTATTACCCTCATTTTACAGATGAGGGAATCAAAGTTCAGAGTTCATTTGAACAGCATTGCAAACCAATACACGATAGAACTAAAATTAAACAATATTTAAATTGCCAAAGATCATGTCCTTAAGTTCTACTGCCTTCCTAATAGGAATCATTATGAAAGCCATGGCTGATAAGTATAATGAAATAAAATACATTATAGATTTTAATGATAAAAATAGAAAACAGAAGGAAGACATCAGGCAGGTTGGTAAAGTGAAGTTGGGTCCACTGCAGAGGAAGAAAGCCAATACTTACACCCTCCACTATGGTGTTGAAGCCAACTCGAGTATTGCTGATTTGCTGATTCAGTTCTTTCATACTGAGTTAACTTGAAATAACTTCCTATAGAGTCTTGACAGAACCAAAACACAATTCTTTCTTGCAATAAAACACAGAGGTAAGAATATGTAATTTTAAATATTAAAGAAAATGAAATACATAATAATAGTGTATTCAAAAATTTGTTTAGAAAAACGACAATACAGTGAACGTCTTTTATTTTCAACCTAAATACCATATATTAAATCATTACTAGGCTTATTTTATTTTTCTGTGATATTTTAGAAATACTTCTAAGCTGGAAAATATAAATTATGTTTTCTTACATAATCATAGAGTCAAAAATTAAAGGTTATAAATTTTCATGCACAAATAATATAATTGCAGTACCTTTTAAGAAATAAAAAATAAAACTAGAAGCGGCATGGCTTGGAGAAGAAATGTGAAGATGTCATGGTACTGACAATAATAAAATGAAAGAATGAGTGACATGTACAGTTGTGTTACCAGATATAGTTATCTCAAATTGGCCAGTTAACAAACTGAATTCCTACCCAGGCTGAAAACATCTTACTTAATTCCTAGAAATCCTACGGTAATTCTGAATTCTGTTAAGTATTAGAAGAAAGGTACTATTTAACTTTTGCTGATATGAGGGAATTGGTCACAGATACACATATACAAACACAATATTTTATATAGATATGAGTTGAGTCCAGACCAATTGAGAAAAATCAAAGGAGGAAAACTTAAATTCAATGTAAAATTACTACAATTAGAAGAAAGGCAAAATGATAACTTCTGATTCCTCCATGTTTGAAATCAAACTCATAAGAACATTGGCAAAAAGCAGAATTAATCATTCAAGTATGGTCAGATATTCTTCATGTAAGTATTGGCACATATGTTCATGTTCCTACAATGGGCTAAATGTCTGGTCCCTGCCACCCTCAAATCCCTATGTTGAAGCCCTAATCGCTAGTATGATGGTATTTGGAAGTGAGACCTTTGAGAGGTAATTAGAATTAGATATGATCATGAGGGTGAAGTCCCCATGCTGAGAGAGTGTCTCTCTAAGAAGAGGAAGATATCAAAATCCCTCTGTCTCTATCATATAATTATACAGCAAGATGGCCACCATCTACAGGGCAAAAAGTGGGATATTACCAGACATCAAATATGCTGGCACCTGGATCTTGGACTTCCTGGCTTCCAAAGCAATTGTCTTTTGTTTCAGCTGCGCAATATATGGTATTTTCTTATCGAAGCCTGAGCAAAAACAGTTTCCTCCTCTATTCCCCAATGATACAATGGTTAGTTCTCTATGTAAATCTCTTTACAACTAGACTTACAGGACCCTTGAAGTCATAAACCACTAGTTTGTGGCTGAATGAAATCCAGTAGAAATATGGTTGCATGTAGTCTATTGGATAAAAATCAAATCTCTTACACTTATGCAGTATTTGAAATTTCTCAAAGTGCTTTTATATCTATAATCTCATTTAACAACTACATGCTATTCCCGTGAAAATATTTATTATATAATTTCTAGGGTAAAATAACTATGTTTAGAAAAGGCAAAAAAAAGTCCCAAAGTCATAAATCTATATACATTTGTATTTTTGCACACAGTAGTTAATATTCATACACATTTTTTCTACTTTGAACTTGACATTGATCTCTTTAGCCAATGGAGTTATTAATTTACTAAAATTATCTTTTTGCTACACTGTCCTTAAATGACTGTGCAGGCATATTCTGTATGCTTAGCATGTATCATAACTGAGTGATGATGACAAATTCATTTAAAAATGTCTAGTGAAAAAAAATAAAAAATAATAAAATAATAAAATAAAATAAAATAAAAATAAAAATAATAGTAATAATAATAATAATAATAATAATATTTAGGGATCCCTGGGTGGCGCAGCGGTTTGGTGCCTGCCTTTGGCCCAGGGCACGATCCTGGAGACCCGGGATCGAATCCCGCATTGGGCTCCCGGTGCATGGAGCCTGCTTCTCCCTCTGCCTATGTCTCTGCCTCTCTCTCTCTCTCTCTCTCTCTCTGTGACTATCATAAAAAAAATAAAATAAAATAAAATAAAAATGTCTAGTGCATGGGACGCCCGGATGGCTCAGTGGTTGAGAGCCCACCTTCTGCCCAGGGTGATCCTGGAGTACCAGGATCAAGTCCCATATCAGGCTCCGTGCATGGAGCCTACTTCTCTCTCTGCCTGTGTCCCTGCCTCTCTCTCTCTCTGTCTCATGAATAAATAAATAAAATATTTTTAAAAATAAAAAATAAAAATGTCTAGTGCTGCTTGCTTCTTCTATTTGTTCACTTTATCTTTTGAAGTTCGTTAAAATAGAATTTTTGCTACCTTTGTTTTGAATGAAATGCTAATTAGGCAGATATCGGTTTCCAGAGTAAGGGAGAGGCAGACTTGCCCATATGCAGAAATTTAAAAAACAATTTAGAGAAACCTGGGTCTATTTTTTTAATCCTTTAATCAAATCAAGTATGGTGCATCAGAAACTGACTCTCTCTCCTTAAAAAAATTCCATGTCCTACTCCCTATAATCTGGGAATGTTAGCTAACATGACAAAGTCTTTGCAGATGAGATTAAGTTATAGGCTTTGAGAAAGGCAAATTACCTTGGATTATCCAGGTGGATCTTTAAGGCAATTACATGTATCCTTATAGTAAAAAGGCAGAGGGATATTTGACAGACACATAGAAGAGAGGGCCAGATGAAGATGAAGCAGAGACATTTGAATATGCTGACCTTGAAAACTGGAGTGATATAGTTACAAGGAAAGGAATGATGGCAGTCAACAGAAGCTAGAAGACTCAAAGAATAAATTAGAGCCTTTAGATCCCTAGAGCCTCTGGATGGCACATGGCCCACCTTGATTTCAACCCAGTGATACTGATTACAGACATCTGGACTCCAGAACTTTGACAGAGAAGTTTTCTTTTGTTTTCAACTACTTAGCTTTTGATACTTTGTTATAGCAGCTGCAGAAAACTGATATATCAAGGATATATAAAAGTGATCAAAGTGGGTACCAGTGAGCTGTAGGGGATACAGAAAAGAAAATGGAATTGGTACAGGCTCCATGTGTGGGTCTAGGCAGTATGATCTTGGCTTGATGAGTGATGGTTTGGAAAGTAAAGGGAAGGGAAGTCCTACACAGCTCGGAACTGCAAACATTGCAACTCAGCCCAATTTATGAATCATTATTTTAGAAATATTTTCTGTTTTCTTCTTTTTAGCATTCTTGGACTATTACACACATATTTTTTAAAGATTTTATTTATTTATTCATGAGAAACAGAGAGAGAGAGAGAGAGGCAGAGACACAGGCAGAGGGAGAAGCAGGCTCCATGCAGGGAGCCCAATGTGGGACTGGATCCTTGATCTCCAGGATCAGGCCCTGGACTGAAAGCAGCGCTAAACCACTGAGCCACCCAGGCTGCTCATATACATATGTTGTTAAAGATTTTTTGTTTTGTTTTCTTTCCAGAAAGATTTATCTTTAAGAAACATATTTTCTTATTGGAATATTCCAAGACAGGAGTCATAAAGTATTGCTGTGGTAGTTTCTTCTTCTTCTTCTTCTTCTTCTTCTTCTTCTTCTTCTTCTTCTTCTCCTTCTCCTTCTCCTTCTTCTTCTTTCTCCTTCTTCTTCTTCTTCTTCTTCTTCTTCTTCTTCTTCTTCTTCTTTTTAGTATTCCCTTTTTTTTTAATCCAAACTGAAATTCAGCTAGTTTTTCTCCTGATTGCTTATGACAGTGTGAGACAAAATAACCCAATTAGATAATAATAATAAGTGACCATTTATGGGGTAACCCCCTGCATCTAACATTGTTCTAGTTACATTCCCTCTAGTCTGCCTCCTCTGAGGTAGGTATTATAACCCTTTTGTTAGTTCACACCCAAGACCACCCACCTGGTGAAGGACAGAGCTAGGAGATCTGAATTTCCATGTTCATCTTCCTAAAAAATTCAGCCTCTGCACCCAGGAAAAAAAAAATCCATAAACAGTGAAAATCAGCACACAAAAAAAGAGAGTGAAAATCAGCAGGAAAGGAAATGAATTTGGGATTGGGTGTTGGGTTTTTGTTTGTTTTTGTTTATGACACATCTCTTATCCCAAGTAAATACAAATTAACCTTGAAGCATACTAAAGAAAATCAGACCGAAGTGGAAGAGACGGGTCACACAGAGTAGGAGATCAATGTGAGCATGTGCAATCTCCCTTTGCCCCTTGAGAACTGGTGACTTCAGTTTGGACAGAAAGAGGTATGGCAGTCCAGGAATCTACAACAGCCAGCTCCAGGGTCTGGGACTTAAGATCCAGATTTTAGCTAAGTGGCTGTGGGCAACTGGCCTACCCTTTGTACACATCGGTTGCCTCAGTGGACAAGAAGGAGTGACCAGGGATCTGGCATTGTACATAAGGTTCCACACTGCTCAAAGAAGTATACAGCATCCCTCAATGCCAGGATTAGCCAATTAGATGACCTTGTCAATTTTAGTACAGATTTATATTACACTTTTGGCCAAAATCTCTTTTCCAGTCTCCAAATGCACCGTCTCCTCTGACAAATAAGCAGCAGTTGCTCCCATCAGCCCTTGGACCCATTTTCTCACTTTTATGTTACCCAATTTCATAAAACATGGGTGCCTTTTCTCCCCACAAATGAATCATGAGGGAAACATGAATTGCACCTCGGTTTCTCCCTGTCCCAACCATGCTGGCTATGAACAATGTGATGATGCAGAAAGCACATAAGCAGCATTTTGAACTGTGGGATGTAAACATACCTAATCACAGTGACAGAGATCAAAAACAGTCCCCTCAAATGTGGATTCTTTCCAAAACTTTAAGTGCCTGTTGCATGTTGGAATTCTGCAGCTAAGAATGTGACCCAGGTTTAAGTTTCTGCAGGCAACACTTTTCCAAATGATTACTCCAGTGTCACCATGGATTATCTGCACAAACACATCTGGAAACTTCAGAAGACTGTCATGGAAGCAATCTTCAATTCACAGCTTGACAAGCAGAACCAAAAAAGACTGGTTCATGAGCTTAGATGCTCTGCTCTGGACACTCTCCCACCAGCTCTTCCTGAGGGCAGTGGCTGTTCATAAAGAAACTTTGTGAGTGTGGGTACAGTCTAGGGCTGTCTGCAGGTCAGTTTTCCCTATGACTCCAGGTTGCTGCTATACTTTCCCTAACTTTGCACTAGAAAGCCAGTTGTCCAAGTCCCATATCTTTGTCATTTGTGTTGCCTGATATATCTCCTGGGCTTGAATAGTGCCTGGCACCTAGTAGGTGCTTCATGAACATTTGGCTAATTGAATTGATTGACTAAGACCTGTACCTCCAGTGAGTTGCTCTGTCTGACTTTCTCACTCCTTGAGAGATGAACAGTTCCTCTACAAGATTGGAAGAACTCTGAAGGCTCAGCCCTTCCACTGTCCTATGACTTTCCCAGGATGCATTCCATAACAGAGAGAGCCTTTGTCTTTCTTGTAGTTGGTCAGCTGGCCAGCATTCTGAATTTCACTTCCAATTTAACCTAGTCTCTGGCTGCCTCCAAGCCTTACAGGGCAAAATGCAACATGCATAAAGAAATGTCTGCATGCCTACTAGTTGCAAGTTGTACTAGTATATTCTATGCTTTGGCTCATTTAATTTCACTTCTGAAAATATTACTTTTTCCATTTTACAGATTTAAGGCGACAAAAAAAAACACCTTTGGTTTCAAGGATAGTAAAGAAGTCACTCCAAATCAGTGTGGCTGACTTACACACCTTAAGAAAATAAATTTGTGTTGTTCTAAGTCATTACATTTACTGTGATTTTTTTATGGCACCAAATTAGAAACCATTTCATCTCTAATGGGCATTTGGTTTGCTTTTTAATGCCAAGTTCCTTTGGGTATGCAGATAGCCATAGGATGAGTGTGAACCTTCCTCAGTTCCTGGGCTTTGCCCCACATCTCAGTGTACTCAGTATGCTCCCATTCTTGACCTTTCCTGTTTCCACATCCATACCCCTACTAAGAACTGAGGATGGCAGGAATTTTTGTGTGAAGGTGGGATCATGGGCAGCTAAAAAGTCATCCCAGGGGAGGTGGCAAATCAGTTGCATTTGAGCTAAGGCCCTACACTGCCTGGAAATGCTTCTTTGTTTCATTAGATCTTGCAAAATGCAAGTACAAAGATAACATTATTAAGGGTATCAAGACAGCAAATGGAGAGTTTTAAACCTCATATATAAAATCCCATTGTGAATGTGGGACCCTGTGTGCAGGGTCATGAAGCTGGTCCTGATCTTTCTACAGAGACAAACCACAAGGGCCGTGAGCCCCTGAAGGTAGAAGTGAATCCTGGATTCCCTTGAACAATGAAAGGAGTCATAGTTTTCTACTGAGGATAGATGCATTTGCCTCAGCGAGTGAAATTGTGGGTGATCTAAGCTGGCTTCTACCAGCAGCAGCATCAGTGGTAAAGATTCAAACACACATTTTCCGTAGGGAAGATGATCTCAGAAAGCACTGGCAGGGTAATAAGGAAGTCAGATAGAAGAAATCCAATGAGAATACATGAAGAGCAGGTTGCTACTATTGGCAATTAGGCATCAGTTCTGCTGGGGATAGTCAGGACACCTTGAAACAAATGTCAGGCATGTCCCTCGTGGATAAGAAAGAGATGGGCTATTTATCCATCCACTCCTGTCACTGATGAAAGGTTTCTCCTGGAAGTATCAATTTTCCATTTTTGTGGCATGTTTCTCATAAGGCCGATGCACATTCAATTATTTATTTCCTTTTGGAGATCTTTGTGAACCACTGTCTAGGCATTTTTCACTGCAGCAAGTGGCTAAAAAGTGGGTATAAATGAAAGTACCTTGCATCAGAATGTAGAACATGTGTTAAGCATGAAGACTTTTGGATCTAACATTTACCTTTCACACTGTGGGATGAAAAAAGAACCCATTGTTCATGCAGAAGAATCCATTGTTTTCTGGAGCTTACACCTGTCAGATGTGTTGTCAAAGGGTTAGCAGCTACTTACTAGTTCTTGCCTCTTGACCGTCTATGGATAGTTGACAAACAATAGAACTTTTACACAGTTATTTAAAATATGTGATTTTAGAAAAGCTTTAAACACATTTATTACCATTTCTAAGTTGCTTCTGTTTAAGAGACACAGGACTTCTTACCTCATCATGTGGTTGAGTTTTCGTGTAGTTATGGGATAGTAATAAAACGAATAGAATATATAACATAGCAAAACTGTTTTTAAATGATGTTATTTTTCTTTAACTTTCTTGATTCTTTTTTATTTTGTTTTGTTTTGCTTTTATCACATTTATTTTATCCTTAGCAGTTCTTCAATTCAGTGTATTTTGGTCATTTATTTCATATAGTTCTGAAACTAGGTTTTTAAGTAAAATCTTTAACTGTTTTATTTTGTTTTAATTTAGTGGTATAAAAACATTTATTAGTAACCATACTTTGAAATATGACTTCAATGATTACATAGCATTGATTTGAGGAATCATTTGTCATTTCAAGTTTTTTTCCATAATCCATGGGTCAATGGATATCCCTGCTTTTTTGTAACTTCTTATTTTTTTTATAACTACAAACATAACAGCCACAAGAATGTATAAGAATACTAAAAGAAACTCCCCCCCCAAAAAAAGAAAAAGAAACTCCCATATATCCTTTACCCATATTCAATACTTGTTTACATTTGCTTTTTTACCAAGATACACCTTGTAGAAGATTTTTCTCTTGGATAATACAAAGAGAACAAAATTGGAAATTGAAAAGGCAAGTGTAGGAGTTTTTAAAAAGATGTAATTCTTTGAGTCTGAAATGCAAAGAAAGTCTTGAAACCCTCTTGGAAAAATGTAAACAGTATTGCTTCTAAAAGAGAAAGAGGATAACATGCAGACTTATTACCTCCTTAAAATTGCCACAATACGTATGCCTTCAACCCAATCATTGGTTCATTTATTATCAGTGGCATCATATTATCTGAATTGAAGTACGGTATGATATTAAATAGTTTCTGAGCTTTCAACTAAACTATGGACTTATAGAACATTGGGTGAACTTTTAAACAGTGTTCCATATAAAGGAAATTATTTTTATTTTATTTAACAAATGCTTATCAACCATTCACCATAAGGATATTAAATTTAATTAAGTTTATGTATATTCTCAGATATTGCCTTAATGACAATTCATAATAACAATAATAAAAATAATTTGACTGTAGCCTTATGAAGGAACAGTTTTAGAACTCTGCCTTCCATAAATTTAATCAAATTATTTCCTTAATTGTTTGACTTAAAACACATGCATTTTTAGAACCCAAATATTCAATACTCAATTCTGTCTCTACAAATAACAGTTCCCTGTAGTTATTTTCAATATTGACCATTTATGATAGAGATTGCTGCAAAATTCCTGTACATTGAATATCGAATACCAATTACTATTATTTTGAAAAGTTCCCCAAGGTATTTTGAAGTTTTGATAAATGGTCATGAAGAAGTCAATTCAGATGGTTGACAGATAGCTATAAGTCAGTTTTATCAATTGCTTTTTGATCATGGAATAATTCTAAGCAGCCAGTGTGTGTGTGTGGGGGGGAGAATATATATGTATGTGTATGTGTGTGTATGTGTATGTGTGTGTGTGGTGCAAATATTAACAGATCTAAAGGGAGAAACAGAAATACAATGATCTTACGGGATTGTAATATCCCACTTACATCAGTGAATAGATCATCCTGACAGAAAATCAACAAGGAAGCATTAACTTTAAATAGCAGACCAGATAGACCTAACAGGTACGTTCAGACTTCCAACCAAAAGCAACAGAATACACATTCTTCTCAAGTATATATGGACAATTTTCCAGTATATAGCATATATTAGGCCACAAAACAAATTTTAATAAAATTAAGAGAATTAAAATCTATCAAGCATCTTCTCCTACCATAATGGTATGAAACCAGCAAATAATGGAAATTGACAAATAATGTGGAAATTATGCACCATGCTATTGAACAGCCAATGGGTCAAAGGAGAAATCAAAATATACCTTGAGACAAACATAAATGGAAATATAACATACTGAAACTTGTGTTTTACAAGTACTGCAAAAGCAGTACTGACAGGGAAGTTCTTAGGGATAAATGCCTACCTCGAGAAACAAGAAAATTCTAAAACAACCTAACTTTATACCTCAAGGAATTATGAAAAGAAAAACAAACAAAGCTCAAAGTTAGTAGAAGAAAGGAAATAACAAATATTAGAGTGGAATAAATGAAACAGAGATTAAAAAGACAATAGAGTGGTGCCTGTATGGCTCAGTCATTTAAGTGTCCTACTCTGGATTTCAGCTCAGGTTCTTTGAAAAGAAAAACAAAACTGGCACACCTTTAGCCAGACTCACCAAGAAAATAAAAGGATTCAAAAAATAAAATCAGATACGAAAGAGGAGCTACAATTGATACCACAGAAATGCAAAGGATCATTAAAGACTGCTATTAACAATTATATGTCGATAAATTGACCAACCTAGAAGAAATGAATAAATTCCTGGAAATATACAGCCTGCAAAGAGTAAATCAAATGAAATAGATAATATGAATGGAATGATTACAAGTAAACAAATTAAATCAGTAATCAAAAACCTCTCAACAAAGAAAAGTCTAGGACCAGATGACTTCACTAGTGAATATTACTAAACTTTTGGAGAATTAATATAAATTATTCTCAAACTCAACCAAAAAGTTGAAAAGGAAGGAATTGTTCCAAACTTATTTTATGATGGCAGCATTACTTTGTTATAAGAAATACACAAGAACACTACAAGACAAAAAAAAAAAAAATACAGGTTAATATCCCTGTGAACAAAGCTACAATAATCCTCAACAAAATATTATCAAGCTAAATTCAACAATACATCAAAAGGAACATACTCCACAATTGAATGGGGATTATTCAGTGATGAAAGAATTGTTCATCATCTGCAAATCAGTCAGTATGATAAACCACATTACCAAAAAGGATAAAAATCATACAATCATTTGAATAGGTACAGAAAAAGCATTTAGCAAAATTCAACATATTTTTATGATAACTCTTAGCGAAGTGGGCAGAGAGGGAACATTCTTCAACATAATAAAGATTGCATATGATAAATTTACAGCTAACATCATCTCAATGGTAAAAAAACAAAACAAAACAAAAAAAACCCTGAAATCCTGAAATCATTTTCTCTAAGATTAGGAGCAAGACAAGGATGCCGACTTTCACCACTTTTATTCAAAATAGTATAGGAAGTCCTAGCCAGAACAGTTTTGCAAGAAAAAGAAATAAAAGGCATCCAAATTTGAAAAAAAGTAAAGCTGTCACTATTTGCAAATGGCATGATATTATATGTAGAAAACCTTAAAGACTCCATCAAAAAAAAAATTGTTAGAACTAATACATTGAGTAAAGTTGCAAGATACAAAACTAATGCACACAAATCTGTTGTCTTTCTGTACACTAATAATGAACTACCAGAAAGAGAAATACAGGAAATAATTTGCAATTGCATTAAAAAGAATAAAATGCTTAGAAATAAATTTGACCAAGAGGGCGAAATACCTTTCTGTTGAAAACTATAAAACACTACTGAAAGAAACTTAAGAGACACAAATGAGTGGGAAAATATTTTGCACTAATAGATTAGAAGAATCAATATTGTTAAAATGTCCATACAATCCAAAGCGATCTATTGATTCATTACAAGACTTATCAAAATTCCAATGGCATTTTCAAATCAATAGAACAAATAATTCTAAAATTTATATGGAATTGAAAAAAAAAATAGCTAAAGCAAACTTGAGAAAGAAGAACAAAGACTAGAGCCATAATACTCCCTGATTTTAAACCATACTATAATACTCTAGTAATTAAAATATTAGGTATTGGCATAAAAACAGACATATGGATCAATGGAACCAAAAAGCCAGAAATAAACCCATACATATATGCCCAGTTAATTTACAACAAAGGAGCCAAGAATACACAATGAGGAAAATCTTTTCAATAAATTGTGTAAACTGGAAAGCCACACGTGAAAAAATGATACTCAACCACTATTTTACAACAAAAATTAACTCAAAAATTATTAAAGACTTGAATGTAAGTCCTAATACCATAACTTCATTGAAGGAAACAAAAGACTGCATTTGTGCCTCTTCTATATCACAATGCCTCATGGAAACTAGCTTATTAAAATTGTATTTCAGTGAAACATAAGATCCAGAATAATTACCATTTGTTTTCTATTACTGTTTTTGTGAGATTTTTGAGTGACAATCTCTGAGATCCTAGCTTTGTGTAATGAGAAGAATCTTCTGTGAGGAAAACAGGAGCAATGGTGTGTTGGGTTTTGTTTTGTTTTGTTTTGTTTTTGTGTGTGTAATATAAATTTTATAAACTAAATAGCAATTTCTTTGTTCCCAGAAAATATTATACTTCTCCTCCATACTCAAAGGTCACAATAAAAAAGTCAACTGGGAAAAAATCCATTTTATTTTAATTAAACTACTTGGCTTTTCCTGGGGTCTTTAACTCAAATCTTGGTTAACCGGTAACCAAAACTTAAAGCGTGGCCTGACCCCATCAACTGAACTACAGGTTTGTTAAATACCAGGGAGAAAAAAAAATCCTGGAAGGGAAGGTCACCAACATATTAACAGTGCTTACAAAAGATGACAAGATTGCTAGTGGATTTTCTAATATTTCTTTGTTTATACTTTTATCATTTTTTTTTCCAAATTTTCTACAATGAATATATATTCACTTTTTTAGTCAAATGTTATTTTTAACATTTTTATAATTCTGAAAAGCAGGATGTAAGGTTTATTTGCAATGTAATCCTCCATATGAAATAATTACTTAATGTTGCTTAGAAAATTACTGGGAAGAAGGAAGCCAAATATTGTAAAATGTCTGTTCCTAGATGAAGGCATCTTTTATGTATTTCTCACATTCTCTCTAAGGAGCTTGTACAGGACTTTTCATTTTAAATAATATACATTTTTAAAGGCTTGAAGAAAATAGCCAATAAAAATAATTAATACAGCTTGACAGAAGAAAATACATTATTTAATTGTTAATGGTTATAAATGCTGTAAAAAGGTTAACTTTGCAAGAAGAAATCAAATAATTACAATTGTATACTAACAACAAATAAGTAAGTTTCTACAAGCCTTGGCCTAATATTACTGTGTTTAAAATTCTAAACGGCCATATAAAAGTGAAGTAAAGATGATCATAAGAAACACACTATTAACTTCAAGAAAATCAAATGTTATATTGATTTTTTCATTATGTAAAGTCAATTAGCCATATCAGCAGTATTGACTTAGATAGAGGGTGTTCTTGTGTCTTTGTGAAGGTGTGAATGTGCTACTGGAAGGCATACATGCTTTAGTAAATTTTTAGTGTTGCTTTGATTGGTTAAATAAAATAGCAACAAAGGAAAAAAAACAACTAAACAAAAACACGATAAATTCAGAAAAATTGTCATCTTGATTTTCAAAAATTTAAAAACAAGTTATAGCTGTAGTATTTTTTTTACTATGTTAATGGAATGGCTGTAGATCTTCAGAAAGCAGAAATTTATTGCAGGAAATCTATGTTCACTTTATTATACTCTAGCTATATGATATTACATAATTAGCTTACCCAATGTTTTAATTATTTAAGAAAATCTATTAAGTACTTGCTCTGTGCCAGGAATTTTGATAGATGTTGAAAGTATAAAGGAGAATAATATCTAGTCCCTAAAGCTTAGATGTTCAGCACTCAGTAAAGAAGAGAATATAAAATAAATTCAGCGGTAACATATATGCTTTGCTAGAAATAAGTACAGGAAGAGATGGGTGAAAATTTATTTGTGGAAATTGGAGAAGGGAATCACAATAGAAGACTCAGTTAAGCTGGGCTTTGAAATTAGTTGAAGCCTGTCAGAAGCAGAAAACGTTTTTAGGCATTGGTAATAGAATATGCAAAGATCGATTTTTTTCATCTTTTAATAAGCTTAAAATAATATCTTCATTAAAAGGTTGTTTTAGAATCCTATGATGCTTACAAACTGTAAAAGCACTGTCTAGGTTTTATTAATTCTTTATCTTTTTAAACTAAATGTCCAGTGTTTTATAAGTTTTCTCTTTCAGATTTTGATGATCTGTATCATTTTGAAGTGATTCATTTAGAATTTATATTACTTCATGTGTAGGTAGAGTTATTAAAAGTGATCTAAAAGCAGTAAAATCTGAATCTACCCATCAAAATACACAGGCAATTAAATGCTCTGCTTTAGTAATGTTCTAAAAAAAATCAATATAAAAGCTCTTCTATTTCAACTTTTATTTAAAGTATAATTCCTTAAAAATGTAAAGTTCTTATACTCTACACTTAAATATAATGATATATTTATTTTTTTTATATTACACATTCTTTCATTCCTCAATGAAGAAGAGCTAGCTACTGGAAACACCTATTTCTCTGGGCAGATATAAATTGATTAAAAACTAATCCAGAGGTCACTTAGTCCAGTTTCCTTATCAATTAGGAAGTCTCTTATCTGTATATATGGTTAGTATATGATTATTTGTTTCTGCTTTAATAACTCCAATAAGACATCTATGATGATGAAGGAATCATTCTATTGCTGATTATCCGGAAGTGAATGGAAACTACTTTTCTAAAGTCTACAAAGTTACATTTACATTTATTAAGTTACTAAAGGAAATTTGAAGGCCGTTGATCATGTACAGACAGGTATTTGGGTCCATCTGACAGAGCATATAATTTTTCCCATTTCAGATTTTTAGAACTGGTCAGTCGTCACAGTTATGCATTATAAAGTATGACATATTTATTTATTGTTCAGTATTTTTTTATCTAAGGGAGAAAAATAATTTGAAAGGAAGCCAATTATAGTGGTAATGGTTACAGGTACTCTGGATAAATTGGCTGTAAATTTGGGAATGTGTCTTAACATCTATCCACAACTTCCTTATCAATAAAGTAGGGATAATAATATATAGTGTTATTTTGTACATCAATTGAGATAATATATTCAAAGTTATAAGAATAATGTCTGCCTCAGAATAGCTACCTACTGTTAGTTGTTATTTTTGAGAAATACATATAAATGTAACTTTCTCAGTGTGGAAAAGTGAATTAACACATGAATCAATTTAATCAGAATCTTCTAACATGGCATAGAAACTTAGGAAGAAAAAAAAACTCACAAAATGCCTCATACTTGATTTTGTCAACATGAGTAGGACTACAGAAAGATCTGATTGAACAAAAGACTTGATGGTTATTTAGTCTGGAGAAATCTACAAAGAAACCTCACACTGATGAACAAGTAAAATTTGAAATTGAAAACATAATACCATTTATATTAAAACTCCAAAAAAATGAAATACTTAGGTACAAATCTATCAAAATATGTAAAAATCTATATAAGGAAAACAAAATCTAATACAAAAAAATCAAGGAAGAACCAAATACATGGAGAGCTTTTCAATCTTTATGGATAGAAAGACTCAGTATTGCCAAGATGTCAGTTTTTTCCCAACTTGCATTGCTATTCAGGGCAATCCCAATCAAAATACTAGCAAGTTATTTTGTGGGCATTGACAAACTAATTCCAGGGTTTTTATGAAGAGGCAAAAGGCCTAGACTAGACAACTGACACTACCCAACTTCAAGACTTACTTAAAGCTATATTAATCAAGAAAGTGTAGTATTAGCAAGAGGGTAGGCAAATAGATCAGCAGAACAGAATAGAGAGACCAGAGGAAAAAAAAAAAAAAAACTAAAAATATAGTCAACTCATGTTTGATAAAGCAGCAAAGACAATATAATTAGTAGAATGGAGCTAAGATAGTACTTTAAACAAATGGTGTTGGAACAACTAGACATCCACATGCCAAAAAAAAAAAAAAAAATGTAGGTTCAGACCTGATACCTTTCACAAAGATTAACTCAGAATAGATTGGAGACTTAAATGTAAAACTCAAATCTATAACACTTCCAGAAGATAACATAGGAGAAAACTAGATGACCTTGGTAATGGCAATGACTATAAATACAACACCAAAGACATGAAAGAAATAATTGATAACCTGGACATCACTAAAATTAAAAACATTTTCTCTACAAAAGACAATGTCAAGAGAATGAGAAGACAAGCAATACACTGGGAGAAAACATTTGGAAAAGACACATCAGATAAAACATTTATCCAAAGTATACAAAGAGCTCATAAAACTCAACAACAACAAAAATCTGATTTAAAATGGGTCAAGGGCCTTAACAGACATCTCATTAAAAAAGATAAACAAATGGAAAATAGTTATATGGGAAAATGTCCCACATCATGTATCATCTTGGACATTCCAATTAAAACAGCAATTCAAGACCAACCAGAGAAAGTCAAATATGTTTCTTAAATCACATTAGATGATCTGCTTCCAGTTAGGCTGTCTCAAGCTGCCCCTTAAAAACAATATTTAGTCAGAGGATATCTACAGATGTTTGTGTCCAGTATTGTGACAAACTAACAAGAACAAAAGGGAAAGGAACATTTATCTACATTTTCCTCTTATGCTCATCACAGTGATTAAATCTATTTTTCTAGAATCAGACTTGAATTTGAGCCCCGGTTCCTTCAAACATCCCCTGTCCTCTTCTGGGAAGGCACTGCATCTCTCTGAGATCCAGTTTTTATATGAAAAATAGGAGTATATAATAGAGTTACATTAAAGGAGTACTCTCAGGATTAAATGAGAGAATGACCATTGATATTACTTCTACAACATTTAGCATTAGAAATAACAGCAAATACAATCTAAATTATGTAAAAACTGATAACATAAGGTTTAGTCGGGCATCCATCTCAAATGTTAGTAAATCTGTATTATTGAATTCAAAAGTTTCTATGTTACGTGGAAATTATTTACTTTTCCTAAAAACGAATACCATTAAATGGGAAAAATTTTAGCAAGAACAATTTCCTGTTATATGTTTCACAAATAAAAAATATGACATAATGAAATCTCTGTAAGACAAATGAGCAGGTCTCATTTGATCAAATAGCTCTTACACACTAAAGTTAAAATACAACAGGATTGCAATTGTGATGACTAAATAAAAAGAAAGGTTGCATCTGTGTTACTGAATTTTTTCATAACAAAGTTTTAAAGTCTGAGAATATTTCTTCAATGATAATTTTATATTTGACAGATGACTTCCAACACAATTAAAGTGAATTAAATCATCCTTGCTTTCATAGCTTTACATTATTTGTAATAGTTTTTATTCATTTTATATATTTTTATAAACTTAATATAAAACATACATATTTTAGTCAAGACAATATCACATACATTTTTCTATATTTCAACATATGATGTAATTGTGATTCCTAATTATGAACAAAAAATCATATTAAAACTAAGGTAGAAAACAAAAGAATCCTCTCATAAATTTTTCAATTTTACAACTACAATAGCCATTCAATGTTATTACGTTTTTTAAAAAACGAGATTTATTTATTTACTGGAAGAGGCGGGGCGGGGGGCGGGTAGAGTGGCAGATGGAGAGAATCTCAAGCAGACTCCCCAGTGAGTGCAGAGCCCAATTTGGGGCTCAATCTCACAACCCATGAGTCATGACCGAGCTAAGAGGCACCAATTAACCAACAGCCACCTTGGTGCCCCAATGTTTTTACTTCTAATAGAATTTGTAGTTTTCTCTCATGTATGTGTTTGTGTGTTTGAGTGCTTGTTTTATTACAGTAAATTTATGTTGTTAAAGAAGCTTCAATACATCTTTATCCACTTGAATTTATGCCAAATATATTTCCAGGAAATAAGTTGACTTATTTGTTTTCTAGCAGTGTGTTTTTTAATCATATTCTGACTAATCATGAGTGTTTTAAGGTTTTTAAACAAACAAAAAAGGACAAATAAATGGACAAATAAATGATCATCTATTATTACCTTAATTTTTATATTTTCAATTACTGAAAATTTTTATAGTTTCAGATATTAGTATTATCTGATCAGTTTTCTATTAAATTGGATTTTAGAAATCTAAATATTTTTAAGATCTTGACATTTTGTGATTTTTTTTGTAAATCAATAATAATTTAAGCTGGCATTTACTTTTTTTAAGCTGGCATTTAAATGTTAAGTATTTCTTCTGAGAATGTCTTAGCTATTATTGTAGGAATAACAACATCCTAAAACTTTTACAATAAAATATTTTTTGTGGAATCAGTGCACACAAGCTGGATATATTATTATTATCCTCAAATGAAATCTCAACTTGTTTATATTAATATCTGTAATGAGTATCGATGGTAGTGAAGCTTTATTTAGATTCTTAGCTTCCTGTCTTAAACAGTTGGATTTTAAAATATCAGATTGATAAAAGTTACATGTAAGATTTTTCCAGATGAATCCTTCATAGTACATAAAGATATGGCAGGTGCTGGACTAGACATTTCTTCCAGGTTTGAAATTCTTATGACACCTCAAGCCATTCCTGAATTGAAAAGCAGAATGAGTTTGCAAAGATTTTAAATTCACAGTGTGCCTGGGGCAAAGACAGAAACTTAACTCAGCCAATTCTATTACTCATGGTAGACAAAGCTAAAAATTGAAGTTGCATTTTTATTATAGTGCATTAACTTTTCTTGTTAAAAAAAAAAAGTTCTAACTGGAGAAACAAACTTCATTCACTTTAGACTGTGTACCATAGACATTATAGAATATTGATGATGAACCAAATTTTAATGGAAAATACACTGTCTTCTGTTTTACATGGAACATTGAAATGTATGTTTCATTCTAATAACTACTTCTGAGTAGAGAAAGTAATACCTGGATTGTAAACTCCCATTGTTTCAGTAAAAAATTGAATATTGATATCTAAACACTAAAAAAGAAAATAATTTTAAAGATGTCTTATAATCATAGAACTCAACTAAAAGGAAATCAGGTGAAAATATTACAAATACCTCTTAATGAAGTCTTAGAACCTTAGAGTTCTAATAAAATGGTATTTAGAAGGTAAAGTCCTTTAAAATGTCACAAAGAACTGCTCTCAGGATATATATATATATATATATATATATATATATATATATATATAATCAAGAAATTTACTTACATCACCACTTTCCTCATTATTCAGCATAAAAGCAGAAACACAACGTACCTTACAAGTGACCAGTTTATTTATTTTTTATGGTAATGAGTTCAAGTCTTGTATGCTTTGCTTCATCCTGTTGCACACCATCTGTGCCTCTCCCTACCCCATTCACAATCTTTTCCAATACATAGTCCCTGTTCAAGCTGAAGTCTGCAAATGCACAGCCTACAAATATAACAATTCAACTTTTAGCTTCATTTTTAATGCTTATCTTACTTTTTATAGCCCAGCACAGTGTTTATCAGTGAGTTCCAGGGATACTATGACCACCAAACCTCACCACATGCTGCTAAGTGTTATTCCTTTCCTTTCTCAAGAAGCCCAGTTTAATTGAACACGGCTGGCCTGAAGGTACAACCCCTCCACCCCAAATCCTATCAGCAATCGTTCTTTACCATGTAATCTATATGCAGTATTTCAGTTGCTTCCTAAATAAGTCTACTTAAGTCCATTGTTCCTTGTAGACTTCATTTTCCTCCCAGAGGGAAGTTATGCTTTTCTTCTCCAAATACATATATAGTTAAGATGCAAATTATTTTCCCAGGGTTTCTACAGTTGATCCACTATCTACCTGGAACTATGAAATACAAGGAACTTCCACAGGAAAATAAATGTGTTATAGGACTAAATACCTCTACAGTTACATGCACTAACATCTTTATTTCCACTGCAATATTAAAATTGCATTTATTCATTTCATTATTTGGCAAATATTTATTGAGCTTTACCAAGCGCTGTGAAAGGCAGGTAAAATACAAACATTTTTATTGGATACTTACCCTAAGGCAACACATTTTATTCATCTCATGACTGTTCTTTCCTTTACTACTGACTTTCTGTAGACTAGACTAGAGGTTAAGTGAATTATGATATTTTAAATTATTGTATGGTTGGCATGTTTTTCAGTGAATTTTCAAAAGGGTGAGTCACACCCTTATCCATGCATGTATTCATGTATTCATTCATCTATTCAACAAATATTTTTTGAGTACCTACTGAGAGATAGGCCCTGTTCTAAGTCTTGTGAAAACATCACTGAGCAAAATAAACAACAATCTCTTCCCTCTTGGGAGAGTAGCTTGATGGAATTGATAGGAAAACCATTTGAGTATAGGCAGCTTGTGTTCACATTATGATTTGGTAAATTTTTATGTACCATATCTATAATGAGGTATGAATGCAAATTTGGTTCTACTTTTCAAGAAGTCATTGGTGGCATTTTGGGATCAATTTTGGTGATAATGGTGGAAGAGAAAGCCTGTTTGGGGGATCTTTAAAAAAGAATGGAGTTAAAATAAGTCAGCTATAATAGACATGTCACTGCAAAGGAGAGAGAGAGAGTTGAAAAAATACTGGATATGTAGGAGGTGAAGAAAGCTTTTTTTTTTTTTTTTTTAACATGGTGTGAAAAATAATAATATATTTCATGATGATGGGAAATGCATATTTCATGATGATGGGAATAGAGGAGACAAATGATAATGCAAAAGAGATAATGGGTAATTTCTGGAGTAATTGCCTTGAGAAATAAGAATAGGATCTAGTACATAAAGGAAGATAGTTTTATCAAAAGTATGTGTGGGCAAAGATGCTGGTATGTAGGTAGGTATATAATGGGAGTCCACAGAATTTTTCTTCAATTTTCTTAGTGAGGTATGAAGTGGGAATTTTTTTTGGCAATTTAAATAAATGTCATTGTATATACCTTTGCTCCTAAAATATATTTTTAATTTAAAAATCACTGTGTTAACATTGGTTTGAACCTTACTCTTTCTAGAAGCTAACATTCCAAATAAAATGCAGAATAGCATAATGGCAAAGTACAAGAACTCAAGATTCAGGATGTTGCAGGGTTTTTTTTTTTTTTTTTCTGTTTGATTTGGTTTGTTTTTTTTTTCCAGTTTTATAGGCTAGTTGGTTTTCAAAATTTGTTCCCCATTATTGTGTCATTTTGAGCAAGCTATTTAAACTATCTAAGTTTCTATTTCTTCATCTATAAAATAGCAAAATAAAAATAAAAGAAAATGCTCCATAGGGTTGCTGTTAGGATTTATTTAGGTATTGACTATAAAAAGCCCTTGATACAACAATTACATAGTAGTTCATTATTATCAATTAAAATACAGTGGTATTAATATTGCCTTACATATTCAGTTGGCTAAATAAAAAATAAAAAGCTGCACTCCCTTCAGTTCTTTATTTCATTAACTCATATCTCGGCTTAAGTGAAAAAAAATGTCTTTGCAGGATTTATATTCTGTAATATATATTCTCCTGGCATTCCACCTTCTTTCCTTCCTCTGTATTGTTTGACATGGCCACATACTACAAAAATCCAAACATTTTCTTCACTGGTTTCAAGATGTTGCTTTTCTGTTTGGGTTAGTAAACTACAATATAACTATTTCTTAATTTATATATATTATATTTACATAGTATAAATATATATTAAGTACTGCACATTATATATCATATAAAATACATATCATATATATGTATATATCATATATTGTTACATAAGTCATTTAGTTTTAGGTTCCCAATACTTAGGTTCAAAATATTACGTTCAATTATCTTCTTAACATTTAGATTTTGCTTGATGCACTTAGCATCAAAGCCCTCTCCATAGTCATTCTCCTTCACAAAAGGCTTTGCTTGATCAAATTTTTCCTTCTCCAGGTAGCTGGAAGAGCTATTTAAGAGGATAGGAAAGAGATTGGGCATTTCTCTCTCAATTCCAGTACTCTAAAATTTATTTTACCCCTTCCTCACAAAGGAATGTTAAAAAAAAAAAAAAAAAAAAAAAAAAAAAAAGATGGGTGCCTGGGTGGCTCAGTGGTTGAGAGTCTGCCTTCAGTTCAAGGCTGATCCTAGATCCCGGGTCAGGGGGATGGAGCCCCACGTTGGGCTCCCTGTAGGGAGCTTGCTTCTCCTGCCTATGTCTCTCTCTGTGTCTCTCATGAATAAATACACAAAAATCTTTTAAAAAATAAAATAAAGACACTACTTAGGAATATAAGGGCTTACTATCTAAGGCACTTTCAGTTATAAAAGGTTTTCCTGCTTAATGTTATCATTGTATCTTTGCTCAAATTCTCCTTCTCAAGAAGCTGCATTTTTTTTTTTCCTTAGGGTATTTGATTTTATATTGCTTTCCAGTTTGAAGTTATCTTTTTAGCCAACTTTAAAACATTATTGTGAAGTATAATTAATGTAGAGTGCTATATTAGCTTTAGGTGTCCAACATAATGATTCAACAATTCTATACATTACTCCGTGCTCACCAAGATAAATGCAGTCATCATCTGTCATCAGACAATGTTACTATGATCTAATTGACTATATTCTGTATGCGTGTACAGAATATCTCTGCGACTTATTTATTGTATAACTGAAAGTTTGTACCTCTTAATCCTTTTATCTTTTAGTCAACATTTTATTCCCTTAGCAATACCCCTGGCAACTTCAGATAAAAATTGCACTGCCAGTTCCCTTTTTTTAAAGTCTTCCAAACCTCATTTAAAAGCCCAAATGTACACATTAAATGATTTGAACAGCATGTTAATTTCTAATTAATCAGTCATCGCTGTAACAGAAATAAATAATGATGTGTTCACAGTGAAGTAAGGTCCACTCTAAGAGCTGATTAGAGCCATACTGCATGGTTAAGTCAGTGTCTGCAAGTAGAATTTAGAAAAATATTTTACATAAGCTTTATATTCAAACTCAGAATTATGTAGTGAGGCAATGAGCTCTTCACAAATCAGTTCAAAAAAGCTTAATCATGGAAAGATATTTCCATGAGTATATGCAACAACAGGGCAGATAGATGAAGTAGGCGATAGAGTTGAGGACAGTTGATCCCCTCAACATGCAGTGTTTTATCAAAGTTATGAAAGTTGGAATGTAGTGAATTATGACAAAAGTTTTGCACAGCATTGTTAATAATGAATAATTTCCAAAGAGAGGTGAAGTTGGTATAGAAATCTAGAATGTGCATATCTATCTGCCTAGCCATCTGTCATCCATATATGTGCATACATAGGTGATGAGAAACAAGCATCATGCTATTTTGTAGGTCAGGATTAATGTACAAAGTTGTGAATCATTCTCAAATTTCTAGCAAATCAGCTAAAATGCATCTTTGAGAAGGAGCTGAAAAATAAAAAAAAAATCATGTTTTCCTCTAATGAGAAATAGAAAACCAAGTTATGTGGATGGAAAGGCAATGGGGAAAGAAAATGTACAATAAAATAAATGATACTAAAGAAATCAAAAAGCTTATGTCCTCCATCTCTACATAAAAATATTGGACTAGACATAAGACATGATTAGCCCTACATGGGTGAAAATGAGAACCAAGGCTGAGAGTGAAGGAGGAAACCTAAAATTAGGACATTTTAATGTACTTAAACTGGAGTGCATTTACCATCAACAAACTTTGCAATTCTAGAACTTCTGTCTAGAACAGGATCATTTCAAAGCAGGCTTCAGAGGTCAAGCAATGTACTTCTTCCCCCTACATGGAGTGTGGTGCTCTCTGGTTTGATGAAAAAATATTAATCTTACCTTCTGGACATCCAACTCAGGAGCACCACTCTGCCATATTGTTTTGTAGGGACCCTTGCTGCAAAACATGGCAAGAGCAATGGATTTGTAGCAGATGGAGGTATTGCTAAACTCCTAAAGCTTTGCTTGCCTCTATGTTAACAGATGAAGGAAAAAGAACAGATGCCAGAAACAATCAAACAGTTCTCAGGGCAAGAAAAATAAACACTGAAGGAAACCTGTATCTTGCCAGAGCAGATGATTGAGAAATTAAAACAGCTGATGATAAAGTGCTTTGTCCAGATGGCATTTATCTCTGACTTCTCAAGGAAAAAGAATAATGGTGGGTAGAAAAAAATTACCATTCCCAGAAATAATATAATTCTCTATGAAATTATGATAGAGTGGATACTGTAGAAAAATCAAATCAAAACAAATACATATATATGTGTATATATATGTATATATATATAAAACTTCATATGTATATGAAGATAACATGAGACCATTTAGATTATAGAACCCTTTTACCTATATCATGAAAATGTCGTGCATATTCACTAGGCATTGCTAACAGACGTGATACTGGTCAAAGCTTAATCATATTCATTTAATATTTTATTCCAAAGTAAAATATTAATATAACAGTGATTATTAGTGATTTCCATCATCTATTTCTTGTTCTACACCTGGACACAAGGCAGAGTTGTTTTCCTCTATACCATCTCCTTCAATGTAAGAGTTTTCTTAGTGGAGGATAATTCAACTGTATCACAAATTTAGTGATGGAAGAACTAGTGATCCCATCAGCTTCTACTGGGAGAGGGCTTTTGTAGGTTTACTCTGAGTTTCCTCTGGGCTGTGACCAATGCTACTTTTCCATTGGCTGATTTTGCTTTGTATCCTTTTGCTATAGTAAATCATAGCCATGAGTACTGCTACTATATGCTGAGTCTGTGGGTCCTCCTAGAAAAATCACTGAATCTTGGGGGTGTTCTTGCATATCTGACACAATGTCACTTCCAGGTTGGGAGCTTTAAAAGCCAGTTCATGATTTGACATATCCCTTTTTCTATGCTAACAATTATGAATGCATGTGTTGCATCCTCCTTCAGCCTGGAATCTAAATAAATGTAAAGCAGATGCTACTTTTGCAAGGTTCAATGAGACTTTTTGTTTGTTTGTTTTAAGTCAAGGAGATTTTGGTGTTATTAACGCAGTATAGATATCATATCTAATTCAGATATTGAGCAATAAAGTCAGGATGTTCATAGTAGACCTACATTTTTATTCAAGTTAATTGGTTTCAGGACAAAGTAAGGTAATTGTGTAGAATATTGTACAAAGGTGTAGGGCAGTGGCAGAGCAAGTCAAAGTATCATGTTTTGTTTGAAAAGGCTAAACACACTAACAAAAACTGAATAATGTAGTTTTCTTTTTCAGGATTATTAGATGTTATATATGCTACAAAGTCCAACAATTATCAGATACATCAATTAAAAAAGGAGAGAGCACCAAAATTAGGGGCCAGAAAATAAAATTAAAAGATTAGTAATATACTGTTTTATTCCTGGCATCATAATTCAGTGGCACATTTGAAAACCGTCAAAATTCATCTCAGTGAATAAATATAAAAACAAATAGTGTTTTTACAAGCCTAGTTCCTTAAAACCATTCTGGCTTAACTCCCTTATTTATTTATTCATTCAGTAAATATTTGTTGACTGCCTACTTACTGCCAGATACTGTTTTCCATGACAGAAGATAAGAGAAAACAAAAGTACATTATTTCCTCCCTCCATGCAAAAAGCTACAGGATTTTGCTTTTTAATTTCATTATTTTTAATCCTTTTGTGATTTTAGATTCCTATATTTTTCTTCATATATTTGTCATAGTTTATCAAATTTACTCGTTTTGCAAAGATCCAACCTTTGAGTTATTACTCATCTCTGTTGTTTTTTTCTGCAATCATTAGTTTCTCTATTAGTCAAGGTTCTTCAGAGAAACAGAACCAACACAAGATGATATAGATAGATTAGATAGAGAGACAGGTAGGTAGATGGATATCGAGAGGAGATTTATTAGAGTAATTGGGTTATGTGGTTATGGATGCTGAAAGGTTTAAAGATCTGCTGTCTTCAAGCAGAGAACCAGAAAAGTCAATGGTATAATTCAGTATGAAGCTAAAGAACTGAGAACAAGAGGAGCCCATGAGCTGTGTCTAAAGTACCAAGGTCTAAGAACCAGGAGCTCTGATGTCCAAACGCAGAACATATAGATGTCTCAGCTAAAGAAGAGATCAAGAATTTACCCTTCCTCCAATGTCTCAGCTAAAGAAGAGATCAAGAATTCACCCTTCCTCCATCTTTTTGTTCTACTCAGGCCATCAGTGTATTGAATGAGGCTCACCCACACTGGTGAGCATGATCTTCCACTGATTCAAATGATAATTTCTTCTAGAAATACCCTCATGGACACACCCAGAAATAATGTTTTCCTAGTTATCTGGGTATCCCTTAGCACAGTCAAGTTGACATGTAAAAGTAACTACCTTGATTTCTATACTGAGATTTATTATTTCTATCTTTGACCTTATTTGCGTTTACTCTGTGATTCTTTCTCTATTATTCTTCATTTGAATACTTAGCTCATCAATTTCCACTCATGTCTTCTAATACTTACATTGACAATATGTAACAATTTTATTTTTATTCAGATATATTTATTATGCTATTTGTATGCATATACATATATACATGTGTGTGTGATGTGTGTGAATATTTCTCCCAAGGCTATTCTCTGTACGTTTAACTTAAAAGGGTCTTAAATGCTTCCTCTGCCTGTTTGATATACATGACAGTGAGAGACCCACAGAGAACATTCTCTCAACTTTATATCGATATAGAATAATGGCTTTTGGCAATTTACCTGCTACACATTAGATAATTTATATATATATATTTATTCTAACTTTTGTTCCTACTAATGAGAAGACTGTTGGTAGTCTACAAAAGTCCTGTAGGATCTGAACATGCTAATAATCATCCCTTTGCTCACTTGAGTTCCAGCCAACTTAGCTTCCTTACTGTGCCTTGGACATACATGTTTCTTTCTCTGAGTCTTTCCACCGGCAGTTCTCATTTCCTGTAATGTTCCTAAACTTCAATTCCTTGCCCAAATGTCACTTCTCAATAGTACCTACCATGCTTTAAACTTCAACCCCTCCTGTGACAATCTTCATGTACCTATTTCTATTTCATATCATCCCCATTATACCTCTAACATGCCATATAATTTTTTGAGAATATTTTTTTTTTGTCTATCATAAAATCCAAGTTCCTCAGCTTTAGGCATTGTTATTGTTCCTTTTATAGAATGCAAGTCTTTTATTTGAAGACTTTTTTTGTTCCATTGAACCGTAAAAATCCAGCCTCTGTTTTGAAGAGTCACTGGATTTACTAGGCTGTGGAGAGTAAAAAGGAGAAAACACAGATGGCAAGGATGGAAATCAGGGTGCAGTAACACAATAGAGACTCTGCTCCAACTGCTACTTCCCTTTCTTTGCTCATGGAATTTGTCAAAGAATAGAAAACTTTGAAAAGCGAAATTTCTCTTCTGAAAATAATTTCTCCCCTTCCTTTCTTGGAAATCTTTATGGCTATTAGAATCAGAATGGGGCATTAGAATCAAAATGGAGCATTAGAATCAGAATTTTGTACTGTAGTAATTGACTTAGACTACTGTTAAAGAATTACCTTTTGTTCATGCTTTTCTTCCTCTGGTAACACATGGACTTCTGAAATAACTTGAAGCAGTGTGCACTTGTCATCTCCAGTGTGTCTTGTTATGCAAAGCTTCATGGTGTAAAGCGTGTGTCAGTGGTGAGCATCCTGATCATCCTAGGGCTGAGAGATTTGATTTTCATAAAGAGATCAAATATTGAAGAGCATCTAGCATAATAATTCAAACTTCACTATGGCAAATGCTTTCCTATTTTTCCAGAAATTATATAAATGTTTTGTTTTATTCTTGAAGACAGATATAAAATTATAGAGGTAGTGAAATAATTTCCGGGCAGCTGGGCTAGGTGCTTTTTGAATGGATGGGAGTAGAATGAACAAAATATTATATTAAAAAATTCTTGAAAGGAAACCCTTAGAGTATCAGATAAGTTTGCAGTTTATAAACTTCACATTATAATAACCTTTTTTCATTTATTTTTTTTTTCAGAGGAATGATGTGGACTATTCACATTTTTCTAATTACACAAAAAAAAATGTCTGAGTGTATGTATCTGTGTGGTTGCCTCAAAAGACCTATTTCATTACATGATATTTGTTTAGAAAAATTTATAGCTTTTTTTTAATTCTTAGACACATTACTGAGGGACATATTTTTCAAATTAGAGTCTCAGGTCAGACAAATATGACCTTAGATGTATTTGTGTAATAAGCTAGTAATATTTATTTTAAGCAAAGACAGCAAAAGGGCAATACCTGTGAATTCATATAATAAAATTGGTTTTGTTCATATCAGACTGAGATATACTCTTTTCCCAAGAAATAATATTGAGTTGAAACTAAACCCATTGAAATGCATTTATTTACGTTTGCATTTTTAACAATATGAAACTTCAAAAATACTAGAATTGAAGATCCATTTTTGTTTGGGTTTTTACTAGAAAGTTGGTGATCATTTGTGAGGTAGCAGTACTTTTGCAACAACAAAACCTAAACTTAGGCGCAGTTCAAAATGAGAAGTAATGCGTGGCTTATTTTATCACTGATTAATTGAGTGAGTGACTCATTCAATAGATATTAGGAAATTTCTATGTGCTGAGCACTATGCTATGTTTGGGAGATTTTAAAATAAGCAAAACAAAAATCCCAGAATTCAAGGAGCATCTACTTGAATAGTAAGATATGATAAATGCAGTCAAATTGTTGATATTTTGCCCAGTTAATTATGCTCTTATAAATAATGAATATTGATATCACATTTACTTTTCTGGTGACATAGAACAACCATGATAAACAACCCTTAGCAAGTCTCCTGTTTCAGAATAGACTGTGATTTAAGAACATTCTTTACATTTTTAAATGGTTGCATTTTAAATTATATAAGTACCTACATAAAACCTTGGATCTTCCCTTTTGTCTCACAAAACCTAAAATATTTACTACTGTGCCCTTAAGAAAAAGTTTGCTAACCATGATATAAACTACAAATGTATATCTAATTCTTCCTCTATAAGTAGCCACTGGTGATATGAGGATATTTTACTTTAACTTTTTTTATATATATGAATATAATTTCTTGATGTATATATATCAAGAATATAACTTATGCACATATATTATATGTTTCTCTCTCTCTGAAAGAAAAATGTAGCAAATGTCCTCTAGGCCTACTCAGTGGATGTACTTGGTTGAAGTGGGAGAGAGCAGGGTTGGTAGTATGTAGAATGCATGTAATAACTTAATATATCTATTTTACAAAATCTTCATATTCCGTATCCATGTTTTGCCAATAAAGTTCTAGCATCTGAAACCTACTGAATGTAGGTGTCACTGGTCCAAATTCTAGATGAACATCCAAGTCAACTGATAGATGTACTTCATGCTGCATGAGTTAATATATCACATTTAGAATTTTTGGTATACCCTGAATCCAATACATTCGTACCAATCCAGTGAGTGATAAATTCCAACACACTGGAAATCTCTTCCCAAATATTTTCCCAGGGTTATGAAAACATAAGTTAATAAAAACCTTTTGATTATAAAGGAGTATAAACTGTATTCTATAGGGTCAGCCTCTCTCCAGAACAAGCTGACACCTGACCCTATTAGCGATCTGAAGGTAATAAAAAGTGGTTCAGATGTGTCTTGAGAATAATAGGCATGTCTTTACAGGAAAATTCCTCAGGTCAGTTTATCATGGCTTTTCTAAACAAGAGGGGACCGATGTCTTCAGACATGGGAGGATAAGTGCTTTACTGGCAAGGAGGTTTAGGGTAACTCCAGGGTTCAAGTCCTCATGTTCTCCTGAATATGCCCAAACTGGGACACCTGGGTGGCTCAGTGGTTAAGCGCCTGCCTTCAACTGAATATACCCAAATATCCACATTTCCAATTTCAGAATTTATGATGGTGAGTTTTATCTGTCAACTTGACTAGACTATAGTCCGTCTCAGTTATTCAATCAAATACTAATAGAAACATAAAGGTACTTTGTAGGTAGGTAGAAGTTAAATGTATAATAAATTAATATTAAGTAAAGGGGATTATCCTGGATTACCAGGGTGGGCCTGAGTCAATCAGTTGAGTGGTTTTAAGAGTACAACTGACACTTCCAGGAAGAATTTCTGCTTTGGGTTGCATGTCTCAAAGGATGGGCCACTGCCTGACTAGTACAGATGCCTCAGAGACTCTAGATGCACCCCCGGGGAGACTGACCCAGTCCTCTCAGGAGGATCAGACCAGCTGGTAGGTTGTTTATCAGGAGGTGAAATGAAACTGAGTCAGGAGGGACGCCTGGGTGGCTCAGCGGTTGAGTGTCTGCCTTTGTCTCAGGGTGTGATCCTGGTGTTTCAGGATCGAGTCCCACATCGGGCTCCCTGCATGGAGCCTGCTTCTCCCTTTGTCTGTGTCTCAGCCTCTCTTTCTCTGTGTCTCTCATGAGTAAATAAACAAAATCTTAAAAAAAAAAAAAAAAAAAAACCTGAGTCAGTAGTATGGAAAATACTACCAAACTGCTGGTTTTGGGGCCACCTGCTCCTGCTCCAGTGAGGAACTGTTGCTATGGTAATGCCATCAGGAAGAAGAGGCAACAGGAAACTTCTTGTCTCCCCCTGTGTTACCTACTGGCAGAGCTCAACAGGGACCCAACTGACAAGAGACATGAGTTTTTGCAAAATCCTAGCCTCAGCAACTCAGAGTTGATCGAAGAAAGGTCAGTTTGAAGCTGAGAGTCAGTAGCTAAATAACAAACACATTGGTCATTGTCTTACAGTGTCACGAAGGAGGATTTAAATTGGGATCCTGGTTGGGGGGGAGGTTGCTCCCAGAAGACAGTAAGATTCATTCCCACGCCTGTGTTTGAGTGTTCCAAATACTATTTTTTATTAGTATTGCTACCTTGTAGCTTCAGTTCAATTTATCAACTATGTATTTATCATTTATTTTAAATATGAATTCTATTAGGTGTTACTATCAGCCTTCTGAAAAGAGGCACAGCCAATTTGGGGACATTGTCAGGCCATAGTTTTTACCTGCAAAAAGAAAATACCAAGACTTGAGAGTATGTCACATGTGATCTTCAACTACTAGATGTCCCATAGATGAAATTATACTTAGCTTTCTCTTATTAAAGCTTCCATATAGTAAATACTTACCGACAATGAAGGAAAAGAGAAAAGTTTCCTAATTTTTAAATGAGAATTAACTAGAAATCACACTACTTTCCTGACTATATCTTTAATATTGGCTAAAAATAGTCAACATATGTGAGACTTTCACTGCAAAAACTTTGAATCACCACGGTAAAAGATGATGGATGTAGTTCCATGAGAACATAATGAATGCTCAATGCAGGGTAAACTTAAGAAAGAAAATACATGATATAAGAGATAGGAATGAAATGCAATTTCAGAAATATAAATCAAAGGGCACGCTTCTTGAGACTTATGCTTAGGTGAATTTGGACATTCTGTGGCTTATTCAATAGAACTGAAAATATAAAGAGATAAATTCTGAGATCCATTTGTAGTCTTAGCAGATACTGGAGTATCCAGGTCTCATGCATCGCAGTGATAGCTGGTTATAATGAAATATATCATTTAAAAATAATAGCATGGGAGCCTCACCACATCAGAGTTCTGCTCAGAAAACTCCTGGCAGGGGAGACACTGCCAAACGTGAAGTGTGCTATAGAGAATGTTCTCTGTTATCATCACCGTGCCACATAATGAGCTGGCACATAAAATGAAGCACAGGCTGACTGCTTCTCCTTTCTCTTGCAGCAGTTTTTGCTTCAGGGGCATATTATTTACCTTCAGACTGTGCTGAATTCCAAATATTCTCCTTTCCCAAAATACCACTTTGAAAAGATTCCATTTGCCTTATCACATGGGAAACCCTAATTCAACATTTTTAGATCGAATTTAAATATTTGATGGCATATATTAGATAAATGGCATGTTTCGCTCTACTACAACATGGAAATTGATATTTTGGGTTTATGTTATTTCTTTAAAAAAAGAGATTTTATTATTTGAAAGAGAGAAAGCAGAGGAGGAGGGGCAGGAGAGAGAGAAGCAGACCCCCCCTAAAGAGGGAGCCAGACATGGGGCTCATCCCAGGACCCTGGGATCATGATCTGAGCCAAAGGCATAGGCTTAACTGACTGAGCCACCCAGATACCCCTATATTATTTCTTTTAATCAAGAGAAACTTGTTCTATTTTCCCAGGTGATTTTGCTTGTAGAAGCATTATATCTAAATGCAACAAGAAATTGGTTAATAATCCAGATATATTTTAAACCAATATAATGTATATATTTCATTTTTTAATGATGCTAAGAAACTCTGAAGGAGGGGAAATTAATCACCCTTCTTCTAATTTATTTTGTCCTTTATATATTTGCTATATTACTGTGTAATTGCCAAAATAAAGGGTAATTGTATCTTCTAACCAGGAAAAAAGTGAAACTGTTAAAAAGGATGCCAAGAAAGCAATTCTTTCTTCTGTTTATAGAAAATATTATTCCCTTTTAATTCCATGTCTGAAGAAAATTTCATGTAGGTAGCTGGAAAGGTTGAGACACCAATTTAAAATTGTTGTGCAGCTGTACCAAAACCAGAAATTTATTTAAGAATAAGTGAAATTTATAAAGAAAGGAAGTTGGGTTTCAGTGGAATGCTTATAGTGGCTCCTGGAAGGATAATAGGGAAACAAAGATGGTGAATTCAAAGCATCCTGATAAAGAGAAACTGTCATTTCTTTTTCTCACCAAAGCATTTTTCGCACATACAACACTGGCCTATGGTTTTACATGGAGTTAGAATGGTCTCTGTACAAATCCTGGCTTTGCCAGGAAAACGGAGAGGGAAGGAAGAAAAGAGGGAGGAAGTTTGGCAGACCACATAAACGTGTCGGCCCTTTATGTATTCTAAACACTTTTATGTAGCCACACACATATCAGAAAGTCATGTCAGTTTGGGTTTATTTCTAATTATTGACTTCCTCCACATTGGCTTATTGCTATTTTAGGCAATCTTAAAAAAAAATCAAGTTTATTTTATAAAGAGAGTAAGTTAACGATATTCAGTTTCTTGTATAATTCAACAAGCTCATTTTTTTTTTCTACTTCAAAGCTCATAACAGCATCAAAATAAAGCAGTGAACTCAGGGACTTTCAGGTAGATCCAGTCAGGAGTGCTCCTATAGTGATCCAGTTTCAGCTTATCCTTCACTGTTCCGTGTCCTTGGGGCAAGTTAGGTTTGTGCTATTAGAGGAAGGTTATTGTCTGCATTCCATGAAGAATGTAACACTTGAGATGAAACAGAGCCATTTGCTTTCAGAGGTGTGTGTGAGCAGCAGTTTCCTTCTATTGTTCTTTAATTCAGGTGTGTGAATGGGGGACAAGTAGGTCAATGAGGAAAGGACATAGGATTGATTCGTTTCCTGTTTAAAAAAGGTCATGTGAACACATATGAATATTTGAATTAAAAATTGGCTTAAAATGGACTCATTGTTCTCCGCGTCCAAGAAGCCAGGTAGTTAACAGGCTTGCTGCACTTAATTGTAGACATGCCCAAACAATCAGCTCGGCCAATTTTCAACCCACACAAGCAGCTCTTGTACTGGAATAGAAAAATGCAGGTGTATCGTGGTACGTGCCTAAACTCAATCCCAGGTTGAGCTTTAGATGCCCAAATAAGCATCTATGAAAAACTCTTTTTAGTCTATTTTTACTCACCATATTCAAAAACAGAACACTGGCATCAACATATATTATCATAGATATCTTGAAGAAGGAAGCATCGGTATTAATGGTAATTCTATAACTTAATAAGTTAGTAATCCAATATATAAATAATAAAATATTATTAAATGTTATGCATTTAAATCAAACTGCAATCTCCTTTTAAAGTTTGCTTTGAAACCTATTTCAAAATGATAAAATATTTTATCCTTTTGGGTCATTCAGATGAAAAGATTAGAATAACCATATTCAAAATGGTTGGTTTTGATTACAACTGACTGCTTTACTTTTTCCACTCATGTCTTATCCTTCAAAGACCATTTAAAAGTTACAACAAGGTGAGGCATCTATATTTCATTTTGATTACCCAAAAGTGCTCTACCATACTTAGAGTAACAGCTTGGAAATGTGATTCAGGGATGGGATCCCCACCCCTCCAACCTCAGTCTGCAATAGCCCAGTGGGCTCCATCTCTATCTCCAGAGCATTGCCAAAGTAGTGATCCAGGCCAAAGCCATTTTGTTTCAGGCCTGGGTACATGATCTAAACACTAACCACATGACATATGCAGAAGCTATCAGAACATAGGATTCTGGGTCACCTGGGTGGCTCTTGTGGAGCACCTGCCTTTGGCTCAGGGTGTGATCCCAGGGTCCTAGGATCGAATCCCACATCTGGCTCCCTGCTTGGAGCCTGCTTGGAGCCTGTGTCTCTGCCTCTCTCACCTCTCATGAATAAATAAATAAAATCTTAAAAACAAACACACAACAACAATCCCACACAACAACAACAATCCCACACAACAACAACAACAACAACAAAACCATAGGATTCCTACTGATTTTCTTGGCTAGAAATTAGTAGACCCCCATCTTATAACTACAAAGGAAGGATATGTCTGACAAGGAAGAATAAAGATAAGCTGAGTCAGAAGATGGCTGAGAGGGATCCCTGGGTGGCGCAGCGGTTTGGCGCCTGCCTTTGGCCCAGGGCGCGATCCTGGAGACCCGGGATCGAATCCCACATCAGGCTCCCGGTGCATGGAGCCTGCTTCTCCCTCTGCCTGTGTCTCTGCCTCTCTCTCTCTCTCTCTCTCATAAATAGATAAAAAAAAAAAAAAAAATTAAAAAAAAAAAAAAAAAGAAGATGGCTGAGAAATGGATAGGATTAAGTTGTCTCTGTTTTGTTTTTTTTTTTTTTTTAAGATTTTATTTATTCATGAGAGACACAGAGAGAGAGAGAGAGAGAGAGACAGAGACACAGGCAGAGGGAGAAGCAGGCTCCATGCAGGGAGCCCAATGCGGGACTCGATCCCGGGACCCCAGGATCACGCCCTGGGCCAAAGGCAAGCGCTAAACCACTGAGCCACCCAGGGATCCCTGTTTCTGTTTTTATACCCAGGCATACCTGAAAGCAGATCTTAGACCCCTGAACTCATCAATTACATGAATCAATAAAATTAATTTTTGTTCCAGCTAGTTTCAATTAAGTTTTCTGTCATTTGCAACCAAATGAGCCCAACTCCATGTTTCATAAGAGTTTCTCTTCACATTTGCTATCTTAAAATATGACCATATTTATATAAACATTATTTAAATGTTACAGAAATACTTCAAATAATAGTATAATTTGATGTATAATTTAAATGATTTAAAAGAATTACTACTGGCCTTGAGGGTTAATAAATCCCACATTTATGGTTTGTCACATACATCTTAGGATGTAGTGTTCTCTTTTTTCCAATATAACAGTTTCCATATTTTTTTAAGTAGCACCTACAAATCATGGGGGGTAGTTAAAAATAAACATTTACAAAAGAAAATAACTCTTTTACAATACCTCTTGAGCTAGTCTATTGTTCATAAATAGAGGGTTTAATATTCCTGATCTTCGGATCTTCAAAAAGTTCTTAGAGAATGAAAAATAAAAATGGAGCTTCCGTCTCTACCTGCCTGTGTCTCTGCCTCCCTCTCTGTGTTTCTCATGAATGAATGAATAAAATCTTTTAAAAAAATGTAATTACAACTTTATATCTTGACTTAACGGATGACACAAAATTTCATCAGCTCCTTCCTTTATGAAATCTGTGACTTTTAATTTATCTCTTCTTTTTTTTTTTTTTAATGCCTTTAACTAAAGAATGAAAGTGTTCATTAGCATAGGTATATTTAGCAGTATCCCAGTAGTCAGGCTATTCTGGGTTTGAGGTAAGAAGCTTTGTGCATCTTTTGTTTTGCTTTCTCAGTAATGCAGAGTTTAGACTCATCCTCCACCCTGGTTAGATGCAAGCTGTCACCATGGGGCTCCAGTGTTGTGCTCTGACTCACTATTGCTTGAAACCGGTTCAGGACTTGGTGTTGCTACATTGGGTCTGTCATGGAAATCTGATCTCTCACCACTGAATTTTCCCAACCTATTAATAGATCTAATTCCCTGCTATTCTTAAGTATAGGATGGCCCCAAGGTCACAGTTCCTAATATCCATTGCAGTCATTTATATATTTTACTGGGTCCTGTCAAATACTTAGGTACTTGCCTTATTTCTAGTATCTATTTTGGGGAATTGAATCTACCTCCTGATCTCTAGATTTTACTTTTTGATGCCAACGCATCTAAAAATTCTATTACTGAGTTTCCATAATTTGTTGGAGACATCCTATTAATAGTTGGATTACCTATGACTGAATGATGCTTTGGAATACTTCTGAATAGAGTGTTAAAAGGTTGTTGTTGAAACTCTTGGATGGCATGCCTTCTTTCCCATAGACCCTCACAATCCATAGAGGCTTCCACTAATAGCTGCCTTATTCTGTTTTTTTTTTTTTTTTTAAGATTTTATTTATTTATTCATGAGAGACACACAGAGAGAGGCAGAGACACAGGCAGAGGGAGAAGCAGGCTCCACGCAGGGAGCCCGATGTAGGACTCGATCCCGGGTCTCCAGGATCACGCCCTGGGCCAAAGGCAGATGCTCAACTGCTGAGCCACCCAGGCATCCCCCTTATTCTGGTTTGTACGATGCTTCTCAGTCTACCTTGTTCTCCTACTTTTCCCTTAGTCTCCAACTATTTCTATATCTAAATGGTAGATGAAGCAGCTAAATTATTTTCATGTTAGGAGAATGATATATAGTTTACATTTTGTAGTAGAGCCTATGATATGTTCTTATTTTAATTTGGGAAATCAAATGCTGAGTATGCCAAGAAGGTTGCCAAGAAGGCTCTGATCACTCTTTACCAGGGTCATTTCAGAGTTTATTTTTGCAGTGAGCAATTATGAGGGGTGTTGTAGCATCTCTTAACTGACCACAATAGGTTTGCTTACTTAGTGATAAAAGTGGCTAGCTGCCCAAGTGAAATGTTCCTCCCCTGTAATACTTCTCACTGTATATGTAGGTATATAGGCTGTTCTGCACTCTCCCTGTGGAAACTAAGTCTCAGGGTTCTGACACGACTACGCTAACACTCCAGCTATTGTTTTTTCTGTACCTAATAAAGTCTTTTATTTCTAACCCAGGGGTCCCATGTCTTCTGTCAGCTTCCATGAAGTTGTAACATGCTTACTTGTTAGTTTGCAAGTAACGTAAAACCTTTGACTCTTCAGAGTTCTTAACAATAGAATCATGGGCCACTTTAGGAAAAAAAAAAAACCTATACTTTCTGTTTTTCTTATCCTTTTTAAAATTAAAAAAAAAAAACACCTCAATATCAATGGCTAAAAATCCTTAGAATTAGGTAGATTCTATCTATACGATAGATTGTGTATACAATCTAGCTTATAAACATAAGGTAATGTGCACCTTTCAACATTATTATTAAGAAAAACCATGCCAAGAAAAATTATTATCATGGATTTACATAGAGAACCAACTAATTGGTTCCAACTAATAAGAACTGTGGCAATCATTTAATAATAAATTATGGACAATAGGTTTTATTTATTTATTTTTAAAGGTTTATTTGTTTGAGAGAGAGAGCGAGAGAAAGAGAACGATGTGGAGGGGCAGAGGAAGAAGGAGAGTCTTAAGCAGACTCTTCACTGGGTGTGGAGGCCCACTCAGAGCTCCACAAGCAACTCGATCTTATGACCCTGAGATCAGGATCTGAGCTGAAACCAAGAGTCAGCCACTTAACCACTGACTCTGCCACTCAGGCACTACTGGACAATAGGTTTTAAACTACACTTTTTAGCTTGAACTTTCAAGAACTAAATTTTCTCTATGTTTATTTTTCAACCATATTTTATCTGAATATGGATGTACTTATGCCCATCCCTTATCTCTTCCATCTTATCATATAGGATGTGATTTAGAATACAAAGTGATACACGAAGGTAAATGTTTATTTATCTAGTGTAGGCCTAAAGATCTACAAAGAGCAGGAACAAGAGTATGGAGATATACATTTCTTTAATGGAGCTGTATTAACGGACCAGACAGGGCATTCTAAGCTGCATAAAGGCAAATCCATGTAGGTAAGTGTGTGGGAGTTCACTGTGCAGTAGGCTTAAAGTTTCTTCTGTTCTGAACCTAGAATAACTGAGCCCTTGGAAGGAATTCTATCTATATCTGTATCCCTCTCTGTGTGTATCTACATTTCCATCTATCTATCTGTGTCTATATCTAAAAATTAAAAGTAACATTGAGAGAGCTTCCCTTCCTCCCTTCCATCCTTTCTTGTTTTCCTTCTTCTTTCCCTCTCTGCTTTCTCTTTCTTTTCCTCACCCCATCTCTTCTTTCTCCCTTCCCTCCCTCCCCTCTTCCCAACCTTCATTCCTCCCTTCCTTTCTTTTTTTCTTTCTTTTTACAATTCTTTCCTTTCAGGGCAGCCTGGGTGGCTCAGAGGTTTAGTTCCTCCTTCAGCCCAGGGCCATCCTGAAGACCCGGGATCAAGTCCCACGTCGGGCTTCCTGCATGGAGCCCGCTTCTCCCTCTGCCTTTGTTTCTCTCTCTCTCTCTCTCTCTCTCTGTGTCTCTCATGAATAAATAAATAAAATCTTAAAAAAATAAAATTATTTTCTTTCACACATTGATAAGACAATGTACTTCCTGTTTAAACTTTTCCTTTTGAACATACTAAGTATTATTACTCTACTTACAAGTCATTTAAATTTCCTTGGAAGAAGTTAGAGTTTAAAATTTAAGAAATTAAAAAAAATAAAATAAATGAAATAAAATTTAGGAAATTACTGAAAGCATATAGGAAATTGTAAGATTAACTTTTTAAAGACAATTTAGAAACAGATTTTTTAAATTAATAGCAGAAGTATGAGATGATTTTTCATTTAAACTTACAACAAATTTAAGGAAAAATAGATTTATAATAAGAGCTAGATTAAAAATAATGTTTGTTTTGCAACAAATAACTGTTGCTTGGATAGTTTTAACTATATTAATTTTTAATTGGATATAATTGACATAATATTGTATAAGCTTAAGGTGTACGACTTGTTGATTTGATACATTTATATATTGGCATATGATTACCACCATTGTGTAGTTATGTGACTATCATTTTTTTTTGTCATGAGAACATTTAAGATCTAGTTTCTTAGCAACTTTGAAGTATATAACATAGTATTGTTGACTATAATCACAATGCTGTGCATTAGATTTCCAGAACTTATTCATCTTCTAACTGCAGATTTGTACCCTTTGACCCACATCTCCCAATTCAACTTTAATAAACTAAAACTGATTCATTATATTTGACCTAGCAAGGATTGAAAAAAATAAGTGGGAACTATTATCAGATAAGAAAATTATATTCATTAGTTTTGACAAGAAAACTATACTCATTTGTTTGCTCAATGATCTTACAGTCACTTTAACGAAACAATTAAATGCACCCAAATATTTAAATTTTAAATCAAAATTAGCACTTCTTTGCTTACCACTGAGTACAATTATCTTTTTCAGAAGGAACACCCTGAGTGACATAACTAGAAATGGATGCTCTGTATGAAATAGTGAATTCTCTTTTATCTTACCTGTAGGTGGGTAAAGCAATTGGAAAAACTTCAGCATTTATTCCTTGTATTAATGCATGTGTAAGGCAAAAGTTCACCAGAGCTGTTGACTCATCTGCATATAAAATGTTGAGTGCTATCCAGAAGAGAGCGCTAAATGTTCCACAGCATTACAAATTTGCATAATGAAGAAGAGAGTGCATTTAATTTACCATTAACATGTTAAACCTCTCTGTAATATTTTCTCTCTGTAATTTATTTTTATATGCATTACAAGGTAATTGAAATCAAAACTGCAATAGGTTAATGTAGTCAAAGGAAAAAAAAGGTAACTATGAACTGGATTTGCCCTTAGAATATTATCATAAAGAGCCAGGATATTAGAGTCTATAAGTGTTGAAGGCTATTCATTGAAGCTTGATATTGGACTTCCAGATGGTAGGTAAAATACTTCTAATCAATTTTTATTTATACCTTCTGTAGAGATTGTGCATTAGCAACAAAGAGTACAGTACACTATGGGGCACTATCTTACATTTTGTGTGATGCCTATAATGGCTGGAAATTCTAAGAAGTAAAATTACAAATAAGCATGTGGGCAAATGCTTACCATCCTCAGCACTCCAGCTAGGTTGATTTAAAAATATTAAGAAAGCACATTTGTATTAAGTATAGAAAAGACTTAGAAATATTAGAAAGGTAAGAGTAAACATAACTGGTATGTTTTAACATAATCCTCATAAACATAATTCTCATCAAATCTCTCCCTATAAATGGGGATGGGTCTAATATTTTTCTTAATGCTCTGCACATGACACTGAAAATCATCCTTAAAGATATAACTCCCAGAAAATTCATTTAAACAATAGCTAAGCAGGTATCAGAAATATATCCCTTCATTTTCTAGGGAAGATAAAGTTTATCAAAGTGTAGCTTAGGAAGGGGGAGCAGATTCAACTGTAATTATTATTAAAACTTCTCTTCCACATCTTAAATTCCTATTTCAAGAATTACAGTTCTTAGTATTTGCAGATATTATCTGGAAAACATATACATTTGGACAAAGTGTCATCATATAAATGTAGCTTTCACCGATAATTAAACTAACCCAAACTAACAATCTCTGTGGTTTAAACACTGTAGTATATACAGTCTCTTTAAACACAGAAACATTCCTTCTTTCATTTATTCACAGGCAATTTTTTTTTCTGTCTAAATACAGGATTTGTTAAAAAGAAATATTTTCTAAAGCTTTGTAAATGTTTGTAATGTTAGGAGACACCTCTTCATTCCCATATCTGCCAGTCATCCCTCAGTCCCCTCCGTATCTTGTTACCCGCCAAGTATCTCCCACTGACTTTTCATCCAGTGGATTTAAGCCCCTCTAAGCAAATTAGATATTTATGAATGGAATTAGATTTCTAAGTTGTGGAAACAGTAAGTTCTTTAAAAAAAAAAAGCACATTACTCTAGAGAATTTATTTTTCCACAAAGCCTCCTGTAGTCCATGCCATGCCTTTGTACATATTTTCAAAAGCTGCCCCTCCCATTCACCTCTGTGGATAGATGAAGACCTGTTGTTGCACAGGTGACAGGTGGGCTAGGTGTTCTTGCTAAGAGAACAATGTATTAAACTGTGCACAGCCACTCTGCCAACTAGTCCTATTCCATATAAATTACAGTGTCTAGTTTTAAAACCAAATAGGGACAATTCCTAAAAGGGTATTGTGGTTATATGCAAGAGAGGGATGGAATAAGCATGCATTTATCAACACATGATACATTTTCTAAATCACACTGATAGTTATGCTTTTAATATAGCAAAACAAAGTCATCATTCTAAATATAGTAAACTAGTTTCTTAGTTTAGTACATAGTTTTACTATTTACCATAGTAAACTATAAACTCATCTTTGAAGAATTGGAACAAAAAATAGAAAGAAAAGAAAGAAAAAAGAACACCCTTGACTATTCCAAGAGTTAGATATTGTTAAAATGTCAAATTGTGCTTACTTTTCTTCATCTAATGTTAGATAATGAGCATTTTTCATGTCATTGAAATTTTAATAAATTTGAATTCTTATTTTAATGATCATCTTAACTTGCTAATTGTTAATTGTTTAACAATTTTAATTTGTTTAATTTAAATAAAATAAAATATTCGAATAATCGGAATAAGCATATGCTACGTATTGTTTAATTAATTTACATGTTTAATTCAAATAACCATGTTTAATTTAAATAAAAATGAAAGTTTAATTTAAATAGAATATCTTTGAATAATCTTAATAATTAATTATATGCTTTGTATTGACACAATTTTTGTCAAAACAAATAAGATAATTACAATTACAATTAAGATAATACCAGAGGACAATCTCTCAAGGTTAACAAAGCTTTATTATTACTATTTTTATTATGCCACATTACAGCTGGGGTTGGAATATTTTACCCTAAAGCTCAGTGTCTGATCTTGAGGATTTTTTTTTATCCTTCCATATTACAAATGTAATGATATGTCGAGGGAATACTTCCTATTCTAAGTAAAAGCTACAAATAAAAAAAATTAACACAATATTAAGCAAAAATTATAGGCTAAGGATAACTAAAAAATGCCCTGCATTGTCTAATATAATCAGGATATACTTTAAACATGAATACTCGAAAAGTGGTCATAAAAATATTACTTGATTAAAAATATTCTACACAGAAGTCTGTAAAAGCAGGACATTATTACCAATACTACTTTCATTGTAGTGTTTCATTGTTTGGAAAGGACTCCTTTCTGAAAGAATTATTTACACCACTGTTTGAGTTTTGTATTCACAGCATATATAAAAACACTGAGCCACTTCATCACAGAAAAGAAATTGAATCCATTTCCTGCTGACTAGCAAGCACCATAGTTGGAAGAACAATTTACAATCTTTTTAGATGTAAATAGATTTTCTTAAACAATGGGTTCCTTCTCTTAACTTTCCTAAATCCTTCTACCAGAATTCAGGTTCAGCTGCTATTTTCAGTGAAAATCCTCTGTCCCCATCACCAATTGGAATCATTATTCAACAGAAACTCTCTAAAAAACAAGCAAATTTTCTCAAACTGGGGTGACATATTTCCAGAAAATTAAGGATGTACAGAGTGACGAGGAAGTCCGATGTACTCACAGTACTCAGGAACAAGTAAAAACTGTGTCAATCAGGTCCTTACAGGACCACTACTAATGACACAAATACTCAAGAAATCCAAACTATTAGATTTGACCATCAAGTGTCCAGCCTTTTATAGAAAGCAAGTAAACAAACAAATCTGCCTCAGTGTTATAGTCTTTCATGCCAGTGGCTAATGGAGATGTTTGCTACTCTTCAAAATGACAAAAACATTCTTCCATGTTCTAAAATGCAGCCTTGTCTTTGGGCTAAGAGCTCTATCTAGCAAATGTGTGGGTTGAATACTTTCTGAAAAAAATTCCTTCCCTTGAGGCACTCCCACTGACCTCCTCCATGGGTAGTTCCTAGTTTCATCCCTGGCATTCTCAGTCCTCATTACTGAATCATTCACTACTCTCAGAACACCAATGGAAGCAGCAGCATTCAATCTCAAAGTAATGGTCTGAGAATTACGATCTAGGCTTGTCATTTGACACCTGTGCCAAACAACTAACATTCCCATCATGATTCTATCTCTTGATTCTGAAGCTGGAGAGCTAGGTTCTTGTCTCATGGAGTCAAAGAGAAGAATGAATCTTGCAGATAAAGGAGAATGAATAAAGTGACAGAGTTTTATTGAACAAGGATACAGAAAAACTCTCAGGAGAGAGAGGGGTCCTGACAGGGTTGTCATATGATGTAGGAAACACATTAAGATTCAGAGCCAACAATGGCCAAGAAAGAATTCTTGAGATGTCATTGGTGCAAAAAAGGTAGTTGTATTAAAGCACGAGGACAGGACCCATGGGCAAAATAGCTGCACTGGAATCATGAGGAGTGGCCCTTTATATACTTTCAAGTTGGGAGGGAGTTAGGGATATTGTAAGTCTCTAAGTAATTCTGGAGGCAAAGTTTCCAGGACCTGGAGGGGGCTAGCTATTGTTGGGAAAAGGTCATTTTTACTGTGTAATAAAATTTTAGTCATGGCACTCTTCAGATGTATATCAGTGGGCCATATGCTTGGAGATGATTGCCAACATCTATCTTGCGAGGGTTAGAGATAAAGGAACTTTCTAAAGGAATTTCCACATGTCAAAGTAGACTTACAAGGTCCTGTTGGGCTAAGATTGCCTTTTGCCCTTAGCAAAGTATCAACATTGAGGCAGCCAAGTCCCTAGAGGAATGCCACTCTGTCTGTCCCAAGGACTCATCAATGGGCTGCAGGTAGTAAGGAAATTTAATAATTTTTCTTCTAAAAAAAAAAAAAAATAAAATAAAAAAAAAATAAAAAAAAAAAAAAATAAAAATAATTTTTCTTCTACTTATATTTCCCAAATCAATTCCAATACTGTGTCTCAGGTGTTCACTGAATTTGTGAAAAAGGCATGCTTGGATTTTTTACTTTTGTTTATTATTATTTTTATAAAATTCAAAATAATTCACAGGGTTTTTCAGACCAAATCTTGCTATTGATGATATTATTGGTTACACTCAGCAGTGTTTCTGGTGACTCAGGTACAGTGCCATTAAAAAAAGTGTTTCTTGGGTAGCCCGGGTGGCTCAGCGGTTTAGCGCCACCTGCGGCCCAGGGCATGATCTTGGAGACCCCGGATGGAGTCCCATGTCGGGCTCCCCACATGGAGCCTGTTTCTCCCTCTGCCTGTGTCTCTGCCTCTCTCTCTCTCTCTGTGTGTCTCTCATGATTAAATAAATGAAATCTAAAAAAAAATAAAAATAAAAAAGTGTTTCTTCTACAGAGCTGTTATAGCTCTTACTGATAGATGATGCATATCATTCCAACAGACTTTTTTTTTTTTTTTTCTGTACTATGATGGTAGGGACAGTCAGATAAATGTTTTAGTTCCTCTTAGCTTTCCTTAGCAGAGTAAGCCTAGTGTAACTGCTCACTTCTCTTCACCCACCGTTTATTTTGTGGTTCTTCTTAACCTCTACTGTGAGTATGGATCTTATTTATGTGTTTTCATTGCAGATTATCTGAAATTCCATTTGCAATGTATGTGTTTTCTCCCACAAGTCTTTCCATCTCTTTTCTGTATATTGGTAAATTAAATTAAAAGTAGTGTGAAGAGTAACCCCTCATATATTAACTATAGTTCCTTTGGCATAATAAAATATCAACAATGTCTTTACATGGAAGACCTCCATTTGACTAGAAACATAATAAAATAATACTTAAGAAGTCCCATAATATTCAATTTCAGGAAATTCATTCTTGCTTAATCATGGCATCACACATTGAGTCAGCTAGACTATCAACTAACAGTAAGACCATGGGAAATCTCTATTTCCTTTGTGGTAAAATGATGGAATTGATCTTTGTCGTTGGTCATTAAGAATGTGAAAATGTCTTGTGTTTCTCCAAGGATTCTGTCTTTTAAAATTCAGAGTAATGTGCATATAATTTTCCTATAAATTAAAAAAAATGATAAATGGGAAACTCATTTGTATTCTTATAATCTTTAAAAATGTACATAAATTAAATTCTATTGGATTTTGTTTTAGCACCCACACCAGGCCTTGTAGTTATCTTGACACTTTCTAAAATGATATAAAAAGTGTTCATTGGTGTCTAGAACTAAAATTCCAACTCCAATATAGAAGCTGTTAACATTCTGGGTCATGTCTCCCACACAGTTGTCAGACCACGTCCTGAAAATCAAGGTGCTTCATTAACCACCTATGGGTAATCCAGAGTTTCAGTTTCAGAATGATACATAAGAGAGTAATAACTGTGGCAAACAAAATTTAACATGAATAGCTTTATGAAAGCTTTTCAGTGATTGGGATCAAAACACATGGATGAATCAAACCAATAATAAGCATTAACCTAAAAAAAAGAATAGAGGAATCAAAATAAGAATGAATCATGTATGCAAGAGAATAAGAAGATTTAAGATAAAGCTATTCGCTGTGGAGTCTTTAGAAGGGAAGCAGGAAAAGCAAAAAATGAGTACTGTCAAAGAAGCCAAAGGGAAATAATTTTTTAAAGTCTACCCTGTCACGTGCCATGCATCTGGAAGAATAAAGATCAGGAAATATATACAGATGTGCATGTGTTCTCACACACATACAGAGCTTTTTCTGTATGAGTTGCAAAAAGTATCTAAAATTTTATTAAACACAAATCGCATTTCAAGGTATTGAATAGTTTGAATGTGAAGAAAGATGAATGGGCTGTACTTCCATTCTTTTTTTTTTTTTTTTGTACTTCCATTCTTTTGAAAAAATATGATAGTAAAATATTAGCTGAAGAGAAAGCAAGTTGATCACTCTCAAGGTTGAGATCTGATTGTTGCTGAAAGAAAACAGCAGATATAAAGGTTACAAATGAGATTTTATGTGTGAAAGAAATTGTTAGTTGGGGGAAGTAAGATCAAGGAATAGTGTTAGTTTATTCTTGTAGGGTGATCCCAGAGGGCATCATGAATGACACATTTCTACCAAATGGCATTTCTACCAAATGGCATGGGAGACTGTGGGATATGTTGTGTATGGGCAAAAAAAATCAACACAGTGCTTTGAAAGTAGGAAGATTAGAGGGGGGAGGGAATTAGTATATTTGGGATAGGTAAATGAAGTGGGGGAACTTGAGGGAGATATGACACAGTAACCAGATTACACCCCTGAGTTGGATGAAGTATACAATTGAAGGATTATTGCTCATTAAATGGCTTGAGCTCTATTAGAATATTGGCGATGATTTGATAAGGCCTGAAAACCTGTGAGTCCAATTGCCAATAGTATGGTGGGCAGGCTATAGAATGGCTGTGGGAGATTTTATTATTAATATTAATAACTATCATCTATTTATTATACTCTGTCAGGTGTCTTATAAATGAATTACATGAGTTTGCCTAATACTCAAAAGAAGCTTAAAAAGGAGTTTATTATTATTTCAGTTTTACAAAGGCACAGAGAGGTTAAGAGAACTAACCAAAATTTTACAAGTAGTTAGTGGCAGAGTTTACAAGAGTCAGTAGCAGAGAAAGTCTGACTCTGCAGTTAATGTCCTTAACAATTTCTGATGAAATAACTGAACATCAACTGATAGAAAATTCTACAATTTGAGAGAGGGGTGTGGGGTAGCTAACTGAAGGGAACCTTCTGTTCCCCCCAGAAGCACTACCTGTCTCTCAGAGAACTGACCACATCTCAACACTGGCTTTTTAGCAGTGCAGATTATGCCCCATAGATTCTTGGTTAGTGGTATTTGTTCTATCTGCCTCTATGTTTGCATACTTCACTGTTTTGCCACATGTTGATTTGGGTGAGCAATCTATACCATCTATTTCCAGAAACAATTGTCCTCAAGAATTGTGTGAGTTTACAGAATTTGCTGGAGAAGGTGGTATACATAGGGAAATGTCCAATACCACAGCTTGAAGCCTTCTGCCATCACCTGCCTTTACTCCTGTGTCCTCCCTCTCACTACCTCTCTTTTTCTCTCTAAAAGAAAACACCATTTGTTCCCTTTTCCTGCGCAGAACAGTTCCTGTTCACATTCCTAATGTAGGAAGGATCTTACATTCTACGGCAAACACTGCCCATCCTGAAAGAAATATAGTGAATAACGTTTTCTCCATTTCACTGCTTGTGTTGTGCTGCTTTCTCTGTGGGTGATTTCTAGAGTTTATATATAGCGACCTTTCCTCCTTACATTTGCATGTGAAGTGTTAAGAATATATATTAGCTTTCTATCTTTAGTGTTTAACCTATAAAATACAGTTGAATGAATTACAAGTCCAAGTGGTCCATTTTCTGAAAATAATAGTTGTTCTAAAATTTGGTTGGCACATACACATTGTGGATTTTAGTAAACCTGCGGTCTTTTTGGAACTGGATTAGGGCTTCATGGTTGAAGGTTAACAAATGAAGACATGTTTGATCAACAGTCTTAAAGGGGATTATATGTTGTATATGCTTGTCAGTGAGAGGAGGAAAGCTTTAGGGACAAATAGAAACCTACAGCGTTGATCCAGAAGTGGGAATTGCTTAGCACTTGGAGTGACTTTAATTCTACCTTGGGAAATGTTTTCTGGGCATCCAGAAAATAAATAAGACTACTTACTATGGAAATAGGCATGCATTCCAAAGAAAGAGAGAAGAAAGAAGAAGAAGAAGAAGAAGAAGAAGAAGAAGAAGAAGAAGAAGAAGGAGGAGGAGGAGGAGGAGGAGGAGGAGGAGGAGGAGGAGGAGAAGGAGAAGGAGGAGGAGGAGGAGAAGGAGAAGGAGAAGAAGAAAGAAGAAGGAGAAGGAGAAGGAGAAGAAGAAAGAAGAAGAAGAAGAAGAAGAAGAAGAAGAAGAAGAAGAAGAAGAAGAAGAAGAAAAAGAAAAAGAAGAAGAAGAAGAAAAATGAAAGAAGATTTAGGAGACAGGAGACAGGAGATGTATTTTAACTTTGCTTCTGCTACTAACTAGGTGAGGGACCTGGACATATGGTTCAACGTCCCTGGACCTCTGGTTTCTCTCTTACCAAATAAAAGATTGAGAATCATATGGTTTCTTACGTTTCTTCTAAATCTAAATCTCATGATTCTAAGAGGAATTTTACAATGCTATAGTCAAATAAATCCCTGAATTTAGAAATTGTTCTTCGATGCCAAGGGATTTCTACTTCCATATGTGTGAAAGATGCCTTGGACAAATAAGAAAGCTCATCAGATTTCAGATGCCTCCATTCCCCAGATCTGATATTGGGCCAGTAATGTAAATTTCCTAAACTTCACTTCCTTTCTTGATAAGAATAATAGCGTTCACTTCAAAAGGTTGTTTTGAGCATCAACTGTGATACTAAATGTAAAGGACACAGTGCTTGGAAGTCAGTAAATGACAGTTATCCCTATTACTATCACTATAATTACTGGTATTAGTACTGCTAGTACTTAACTTACTACTAATTCACAGTAAGGGATTAGCAAATCTCCACTTTGCTTCCGGCTGATAGCCTGAAACCCAAGAATCAAAAGTGTGAAAAGAACTCACAGGTTGGCCTTTCTATGCAACTATGGAAAACTTTCATAAACTGGGTTAATGTGATACTTTAGATTTTACCATTTGGTAATTGTGTCACTACTAGGTAGTACGCAAATCACGGTGACAAATTCTCTTAGAATGAATTCCTTAATCTGGTCAATGGGTTAAATATCTGAGGCATTAGATTTTCTACAGTTTTGTGATAACCCAGTCACTGATGTGACAAGGTGCTTTAAGAGCAAGACCCTAAACCAAGTACACCTAATATTTATTGAAATAGTTCCTACTATGGGTCTTTTTGGAAATGCTTTACATAAACTAAATCACCTATGAGGTCATTGCTATTATTATTCCTTTTTGCCATTAGGCAAAATTTCTGGAGCACAGAGAAGGTTGGAAACTTGCCAGGAGATTTTAAGTGACAGAGAGGGGAGTCAGTCAGAGAGGAGATCACTCTTGACAGGGAGGGATCGAGAGGATCCTGTGTAACACCACTAGGTACCACTGTGAGGGCACAGAATGACTGGATGAGTCCATGGGGGGCTGGAGATGGGGTGTCTGTCCCAGGCTGACAGGGAGTAGCTGAGTGCAACCTACCTTGATTATAGGCTCTTCTCTTTGAGGCAATGGATGTGACAGAGGAAGTTACTTTCCCTCAGTTTTCCTCTAGAGAGGCTTCTAACAAGTCTTCCAGCAAAATTGCATCCCAAAGCTGAAACTCAATTTCTTCCCTCAGGAGCTTAGGCTCCAGGCAAAGGCTTTTCAGTTTCTTTTGGTTGTAGACCAAAAAAATTGGCTTGGTCCTTGATGATCGTACTTATTTTACTACAATTTATACATAGCAGTTTTTTCTATTTTTCATTCTGTAAATAGGAAAGAAAGCTAAAATATGAGTATGAACCTCAGGTATAGCCCAGGACCCCAGTACATATTCTTTCTTACTTAGATCTGAGGGGGGCTTTATTGAACATTTAATTAGCTGCCTGCATTCACTCTGGAGTCAGGTGGTTCTTAGCCTCTGGGGAATGCAAACAGCTTCATCGATAAAATTACTTCCCCAAGAAAATCTGATGGTGAAACTACAGATGAAAAATTCACCTCAAGAGTATGCACATCCCCAGGTGGCTTGGAGAAAATTCTGTTTTCTTAAACTTATACATTTGTTATCTCTATAAAAGAAATCTATAAATTAAGAAAAAAAAAAACAACTATGATCTTAGACTTCCCTGGAGCTCATGTCTTGGACTAAAAACAGAATTATCAGGGAAAAATGAGGAATTAACCTTGCTTATTCATTTTCCATTCCTTTCATTCTATTTTAGAAATTCAAAGGCAGCAAAGAGGTGATATCAACACCAGGAGTTTCAAGAGAAGAGACTCTGCTAAATAAGTAATTGTAACATCTAAGCATGTACTAGCTCAGAGGAGCCTGCCTCTTTATTTTAGAACAAGAAAAAAATCAAGAATTGCTTGCTGGGCAACTAGTTGCCAAAGGAGTAACCAAGAGGCAATGCCTTACAACAGGTCAAAGTAGAGGGCTTTTTTTTTTTTTTTTTTTTTGCATGTCAAGATGCAAAATCCAAATTTGGGCAGCAGATTAGGTTTTCAGAGTAAATGCAGAGAATGTGCCATCTCAAAAATCTAAAATCAATGGGTATAGGGCCAAAATGTGGATACTGATCATTTGTATAAGATGCACGGAAAAAGCTGCAGCGTGACTTTTGTGGATAAGACTGACTGGCTTCTTCTACACTGCTGGCCTCTGGTGGCTCCTTAACTAAATCCAAATGTCCTCTCTTGTGCTATCTCTCCACCAGTATGTTTTCAGGCCACTAATAGAGAAACAATAGTTTGGCAGATTTAGTAGGAAGTAGCATATCAACTTTTAAAACTATTCCTGTGGTCTGAGGTAGATAAGTAGAGGGTTATCAATTTGAAAATATGTGGGGGAAGGATAAGGCTTAGAATGAGGTCCTTAACTTTTCAGGTTGCACTGGATCATTCTAACAGAGCCGTTGTTTCTGGTCGACCACTTAACAGTGAAAGAAGCTCGTCATCAACGTTATGCTAACATTCTTGTGCTCAAAAATATCCTGGAATCTATATGGGGACTGAGATATGAAGGATGAATATCATGATGACGTTTCCAATCTCCTGAATATCAGAAGCGGTCCAAAACCCAAAAGAAACAATATTAGGCTAAAGAAAGTATTTCTCTCTGAAGGTGTAAGATATACACATAAGCATAGCAGCTTGTCAACATTCTTTGTTCATCTGCATCCAGTTTAGATGACACTGATGTGGGATCCCTGGGTGGCGCAGCGGTTTGGCGCCTGCCTTTGGCCCAGGGCGCGATCCTGGAGACCCGGGATCGAATCCCACATCGGGCTCCTGGTGCATGGAGCCTGCTTCTCCCTCTGACTCTCTGTCTCTCTCTCTCTGTGACTACCATAAAAAAAAAAAAAAAAAAAAAAAAAAAAATTAGATGACACTGATGCTTTCCATAAAACTCTACTATAAGAAAAGTGTGATAGTAACTTTTTGATGAGGTGCTGTGTGGTTGGAAGTCAGTTTGTGCTCCACATCATGTTTCAAAACTTAAATCCAAACTCACCTCTAATTTTTTAGCCACTCCTCAATGGAGAATGATTACTCCATTGATTTAAGATCATACAAATTGTTCCTAAGTGATTCCGCAGGAAGTTTAGATAGCAAGTGATATTTAGTCAGATGTTTAAATGTAAGTGTGGGCCTTATAGACAACTGATAACAAAGTTCTTACCTGAAACAAACAAACAAACAAATAGAACAACAACAAAAATCACCTTGATTACTCGTTAGGAAGCCTGGCCGGGGGGCGGGGGGGGGGGGGGGGGGGAGGCAACATTGCCAGTGTTTCTGCAGCTGCTATCTAGTTTGTAGCAAAATTTGTGAGACTTAGAAAAGAAAGTACATACTTTGTTTTGAATTTTGTTGTTAAGGGAGCATGTCAGAAATCAATTTTCACCATACAATTTTATTTCTTCATGTTTCTGATTGGCTGTGCAATTAACATTTGTTAATTTGGAATAATTTCTTCTAAGTATTACAAGTTCCTACAGATTTCTCTCTAAAAACCGTTATACTGTTTTCTCCCTTCCTTACTTTTTTGTAAACTTTTGGGAAGAAATAATTGCTTTTTAGAAAATTCATTGGTTTATATAAACACCATCCTAAGTAATGGGGTAATAGAGTTTGTGGAAAAAAAGGTAACAGCATCTTTTATTTGACAAAGAGGCAACTTAGTGCTCAAATCTCATGTACATTTCGTGTTCAAGTAATCAAAGTTCAATTGCTTTCAGATCCTTGTTTTGATAGATTTTTCATTGTGTGTTTTGATTAAATGTCTGGCTGATTGATTGATGGGCTTTTTCTCATTGCCCTGAATTGATTGTGAAGGTGTCTGCAATGGAACTACTATGTTAGGTATTTTGTAAATGGATTTAGCTGTTAGCTGTTTTTAACGTAGTTTACAAGAGATTACCAATCACTTTGACATTGGGATTTCAAGGCTATATTCTAGTTCCAACATTTTTAATAGTAGTTTATACTTAATATTTAAAATATATCATACATAAAATTGGAAGATAAGATTTATGATCATGAAAACTTGCATTAATTTTTAAAGCCCTGTGGTAGTTATTTAACTATAACATAAATGTTTTATCAGTGAAAAATTAATAACCATCCACATACTTTCACCAACACCAAATTATATAAAAACTTTAAATGAAGAAATGAATAAAACCACCCAACAAGTTTGCAATTTTGAATACATTTACAACAAAGAGATTCTGGATTGTCAAAACACCAAGGCTGACCATGTAAAATAGATCTTCAAGGAATCTGGAATGAGTGTGCTGAAATTAAATCGTAACTCCACTCTTGTATCCGTATGACCTTGAGCAACTTACAAAACTATTCTGTGTCTCAAATTTCCTCATTTGTAGAATGGAAATAGTGGCTAGATCATATTGATGCTAGGAAAAATTGAGTGATTAAATGATGTGAACACAATAAATACTAGTGTTTCATATCCATTAAGCCTTAGAGAGAAAAGGAATATTGGCCATGTAATAGTGAAATCCTTAAGGTTCAATTTTTATAATAATCATATAATAGGAGTTACAATATTTTATGTGATACTCACTCAACAAAGAGATATTACACCTAACATAGGTCAGGCTAAAGATAAAATTATAAAGACAAAATTCTTTTCCTAATAACTTATTTATTTTTTTTTTCCTAATAACTTATTTAATAGGAGACAAAATGAGAAAAAGGTTATTAGTATAGGAAGTATGGAGTCCAGACCCATTGGATCAATTTAGAATCCAACATAAATAAATAAAAAAATAAATAAATAACAAAAAGAAACTGCCCTATGTTTGAGTTTCATGGGCCCTTTGGAACATCATTAAAGAAAAAATAATCTGGTTGAATTGTAATGATATTAAGAGAAGAACAGTAAGGCTCAGAATCCCTTATTTCCCAAGCATCGGTTCCAGGATATTCAAGAAACTGTCCCACACTAGGGACACATCTGCCTGTTTATGAACTATCTTAATCGAACAAATATTTATATGGGTTGACAAGCCATTTATGTGAAGAGGGTAAATCCCTGGGAATTATTCAGTTTCTTAAAAAGAGCTTAGGACACTCTGAAAAGTCTAGGTTGAGATAGTGATAGGCAGTTACTATACAGAGGAATTTAGACATTAGGTATTTTATGATGGTTAGAAGAAAATGAAAAGTTTGAAAAAAAAAGAAGCAACCTAAACATAACTTTAGTTTAATTTAAACACTTAGAATCATATGCAAACAAATGTCTCATTTATTCTGAACAGCCTTTATAAGTTGTCTTTGTAGGTAGTTATAGGCTTGTCCTAAAAGGAGGCACTGAAATTTGGCAGAAAAAATGCAGTTTTGGGAGAGAAGGATGGGATTAGAGCTTATTGTTGTCTAGATGTATGACTTTGGCAATTAATACATTTCTTAATTGCTTTGAGGCTTCATGTCTGTAAACTGAAAATTACTTTGGTAATTAAGGATAGCAGCCCCCGCGTGCTGGGCATTGGAAAGGGTCAGAATAAAAGATCATTTTTATTTAATTCATTGGAATTAATGAATCAACTAATTCTACCTTAAAAAGAATATTTCATTTTTTTTTCTTTCTTTCAGTAATAATGCTTGGACTTCCACTCTCAGTTAGGTTTCCATTTGCTTGCATTTTCCCCTCTGGAATGTAAATTCCTCTAAGAAGTAGATAATCACCTAGTCCAATGGTTCTCAAAGTTTAGAATTTCTCAGATTCCCTTGTAGCAACAGTTAAAACACATACTATATTGCTGGTCTCATCTTCAGAGTTTCTGATTCAGTAGGTCTTGGGTGGTATCAGGGTTCGAGATTCAGCATTTCTCATCATCTCCCAGAGGGTGCTGTAGATGCAAAGTGGTAGGTAAAAATAAAGGCAGTTTTGTGAAGAACATACAACTTCCAACAGATGTCATTCCTCACTGTTGCAGAGATAAATGATAAAAGTCATTTTTTGACTTTATTAAATAGCATATCATTGATTCATTTTCCTGGAAAAGTACTTATTTGACAGTCATCGTATAAAAGCTATTTTGTAATAATATAATTTTTGGTATAATTTTATAGCTTTTAGTTGAGAGGAAATCTCATTGAGGGGTAGGGTTTTTTAAAAGGTCAAATAGGGGCACTTGGATCGCATAGTTAGTTGAGCATCTGATTTTTGGTTTCAGCTCAGATCATGATTTCAGGGTCATGGGATTTAGCCCCACATGGGGCTCCACGCTTATTGTGGAGTCCATTTGAGACTCTCTCTCTCCTATCCTCTCTCTCCTATGCTCTCTCTCCTATGCTCTCTCTCTCACTCTCAAATAAACCTATTTTTTTTTTTGCAGATACAGTCCTATGATATTATCTATCCCTCTCTCCTGGCTACAAGAAGGCAATTTAGAAAGATGGTTATCCATGTCTCATAAATATTTGCAACTTATAAGTAACTAATAATTAAATGAATTTCTAGTAACAACAAACATAGCAAACCTCTAAAAGATTGCAATTAGTCCTTCAAATGATTTAGGGAATTGAAATAATCATCAATAACAAAAGGGGAGGGAATACAGTAAGTCAGCATGCTTTCTCCACAAAATTCAATCCAAGTAACTCTTAGAAAAACAAAAAAACAAACAAACAAAAAAACCAACAACAACATCTAATTGAGCTGCAAAATATGCAGTTGCTGCATTTTACATTTTAGGGACACCATAAATGCTTCCTTCATTTACCCTACCATTGTTTGATTATTTACACAACAGGAACACATTTACCTCCTCTTAGGAGTGATAATGATTTTCTCTGAGGTCATCCACTAATTGATATGACAAAGCAAAAAATGCTTTGTAGGTGAGTTTGTGTCTTTGTTTTTTTTTTCAAATTTCTATTTTATTCTTTGTTGTTTAATCAAAGTAAGACTAAAAGTTTCAAGTTATAGTGCATTAGCATGTGGACTTATGTACACTCAATCAGCAAACAGATTTAAATACCTTGCAATATTCTGCATTAAGAGCAATTAATTGATACAAAAGTAATAATTGGCATAACTAAATAATATGGAGAAGACTGAATGAGCTGTGTGTCTGTGTATGACTCTGTGGACTCTGTGACCTTAAATGACATGTGGTAAGCAAATACTTTCAGTTTTTGTAAATTGTGACATCAGAACAAAATGCCTTGGTAATTAGAGATTTATTAAAATTCAACTAGTTATAAGTTCCCAAAAGAATGACTTAGTAATTGCAATTCTATTTTGCTGCCCATTGAAATTCCTATTTGCTTATTCAGGCTATTTGGCTAAATACTTGCTATTTTCATGCAATATCTACAAAAACAATAGAGTAATACAATTATTAGAAATTATAAATTAGTTTAGCCAGAAGTCAGATGCAAAATCAGTGTACAAAGGCATTATAGCATTCTAATACAAAGTCATAGCTAACTGTACATTTCGATAGAAAGATCTTATTCATAGAAAATCTATGGAGTTTCTAGGAATGCGTTTAACATGAGGTGTTTAAGTTGTATATAAATAGTTTGGAAAAATTTAGTGAAACACAAAAGTGGTTAATTTTGTGTGTCAATTTGACTAAGCTAAGGGATACCCAGACAACTGGTAAAACATTATTTCTGGGTGTGACTACAAGGGTGTTTCTGGAAGAAGTCAGCATTGCATTCAGTAGACTGAGCAAAGAAGATCGGTACTCATCAATGTCATGGGCATCAGCTTCTCCAGTGAGGGACCAGATAAAGCAAAGAGGCAAAAAAGAACAAATTCTCTTGTTCTTCTTAGCTAGGACTTTCATCTTTTCTTGCCCTTTGACATCAGAGCTCATGGTTCTCAGGTTCTTTACACTCAGGGACTTTAACTAGTGGTCCCTCAGTTCTCAGGCTTTTGGCCTCAAATTGAATCATATTGTTTGCTTTCCTGGTTCACCAGCTTGCAGATAACATATTGTGGGACTTCTCAGGCTCCATAACGTATGAGTCAATTCCTAAAATAAATCTCATCTTATTTATTTGTATGTATCCTATTGGTTCTGTTTCTGACTAATACAAGAGAATCCTGACTAATACAAGAGATACGACGTGTCCATAGCTAGAAATACATTAAATTGTAAGCACATCAGTCTTCTCCCTATCAATTTTTACATTCCTTTAAATCATACCCTCAACATCAATTGAAATTTGATAGAACTTAAGATGCTAATATTCATAGGAAGAGAAAATCGGCAAGAAAAAATCAAAACCACCTTGAAAATGAAAATAATTAATGGGAATGTGTTTGATTAGCTATGAAAAGATACCATAAAACTATGGCAACTACGTAAATGTAGTATTGGTGCAAAACAATAATTAAACAGGTGTGGTACTGACACAGATTAATCATTGGAGCAAAAGAGTAGTTTAGAATCAGTTGTTTGTATACTGCATAAAATGTATACAGTATAAAAAATAATAAAGATTTCATTTCTAATCAGGGCAACATGTGGGCCATTTAATACTTTTTTGACAATTGGCTATTTATTTAAAAAATGCAGTTTTATTTCATATAGTATACAAACATAAATTCCAGAATGGTCAAAGTAAAAAAAAAAAAAAAAAAGGAGAAGGAGAAGAAAAGCCTCCTGAAGATTGAATGCAAAGAGAGGACTCTATCACTGTTTCATGGAATAATCACGTTTCTTGTTCTTGGTAAGATTGATGTTGGCTTTCTTGGCCAAACACTCTACCTAAGTCTTTAATGAAGCCAAGTTCCAGATGCTTGAGATGTCTGTGTCCTACATGCTTAGATGACCTTCCTTGCTGTATAAGAGAGCATCAAATGGAAGGCTATGGGAGCCATGGGGATCCGTGACTGGGTTATGATTGAGCTGTGGCTTTAAAACTAGTTGCACTACTAGACATTTACCTCAAAGATACAAATGTAGTGATTTGAAGATGAATAGATAAAGACGATATGGCATTCCATAAAGAAGTAATGGAATATTCCTCAGGCATCAGAAAAGATGAATATTTACCATTTACATTGACATAGGTGGAACTGGAGGGTATTATGCTGAGAAAAATAAGTCGATCAAGGAAACACAATTATCATATGGTTTCACTCATATGTGGAATATAAGAGACAGCACAGAGGATCATGTGGGAAGCGAGGGAAAACTGAATGGGAAGTCTTTAGATGGAGAGAAAAACCATGAGACATTCTTAACTCTAGGAAACAAACAGGAGTGTGGGAGGGGAGGTGGGCAGGGAGATGGGGTAAATGGGTGATGGACATTAAGGAGGGCACATGATGTGATGAGCACTGTGTGTTATACACAACTGATGAATCATTGAACTCTACATCTGAAACTAATGATGTACTATATGTTGGCTAATTGAATTGAAGTTAAAAAAGTAAAGACACCACATGCTCTAAACTGGATTGATGCTTGCCTCATCAATGAAGTTCATCAAATGAACTTCCTTCATCAAATGAAGTTCCATTTCCTAACAACTCTCTCACTCATTCATTGGTACTTTCTTCATGGCCCTCAAACATAGGAAATTTGTTCCTGTTTCAGGGTTTATCTACTTGATTTCTCCCTAAGACCTATGCACAGACTTTATCTTCAAGTCTGTGTTGACTTATTACTTCCTCATGGAGTAGTTCCCTGACCACCTTATATAAAATAACCTTCTTCTTCCCTCTCTAACATTTACCTACCTATTGAAGAACTGGCTTTAGTAGTAATATTTACTAAGAAACTTTTATAAAAAGTGTATCAGAGAGGTGGGTAGTTGGCTCAGTCTGTTAGGTGTCTGCTTTTGGCTCAGGTCATGATCTCAGGATCCTGGGATCGAGCACTACCCCCCCATCCCACCCCTGCACAACTGGAAGTCTGCTTCTCCCTCTCTCCTTCTCCCTCCTCTTGCTTGTGTCTGTGCACACACTCTCTCTCCCTCTTAAATAGATAAATAAAATCTTTAAAAAAACTTTTAAAGTATCAGATAATAGTTAACCCAGTGCATACTATATGCCAATTATAACATTTCTATAATGTTAAGTTTTATCATTCTTATAAATTGTAGGAAGTATTTTAAGGGCAGGGCCCCTGGGTAACTCAGTCTGTTAAGCATCTGACTTCACCTCAGGTCGTGATCTCAGGGTCCTGGGAGTAAGCCCTATGTGGGGCTCTGCACTCAGCAGGAAGTCTGCTTCTCCATCTTCCTGTAACCCATCCACTGCTCATGTGCTCACTTACTCTCTCTCATATAAATAAATTTAAAATCTTGAAAAAAAAAACTGTTATAAGGGCAGGGACCATGGCTTTCTTGCTAATATGATACCACCAATTCAATAGTTGTTGAATGAATGAGAAGGAATAAAGGAATGCTTGAAGCAAAAAATATATGTGTGTATACACATATACACACATATTTGTATGTGTTATACGGCTGTCTATATACAGTAATGCACAGTAAACACAGCATATGCCTTATAGTATATAATCTATATAATAATAGCAGTGGTAATAGGTCTTTTGACATGCTTTCTTGGTATTAATCAAAGTAAATTCACCATATTTTATGAGATAATCATAGGTATTTTGTTGTTTTAGATCTTTTTATTTTTGATAATAGGTCTTTGATGTGCTATAATTTCTTGACCTCATAGATACACATGAAACTTCCAGGTCTGGAAATTTCAGTAGTCATATCTTACAGAGCAAAAAACATTTGGTGCATGCAAAATTAGGAGCTTCTTAGAGTGTTATGTTTAGAATCATCTCACTAAAAGTGAGACTGTCTGGCATAGCTGATAAACAGGAAATTCTGGAGTTCATGGAGGAGCCTGGAGGAATAAATCTGTGAAAGGCTGCACTGCTCTCCTACCAACAGCAGGTGTCAACAGGGCTGCCATCGCTGGCACTGACACCCCAAAAGGTGCTCCTTTGGCTAGGACACACTTATAGGCACAATGTCTTCCAGAATTGCTATTTTAAAAGATATATCATATGAGAGCTCTCTTCAAAAACTTGACTCTCCCCACTTACTGACTTAGACCAACTCACACCTTCTAAAATTACTCTGAACTTGCTCTTGATTGGCAGTAGTTTGTCTGGTCCACAATCAATGTAATTTTGATGTGATGTGAAAAGATCAATAACAACTTTGAAGTTTTCATCTCAGTATAAAAGAACCTCATTTTCTTTCTCTTGTTATTTTTTCCAAGAAAAACATTAAAAAGATGATGGTAAGATATGAAAACATATAATGCATTTACTTGACAACTCTGATTAAACAAATTTTAAAATAATCATTTAAAGTATACATTTAAGATGATTTTGAAATTTTATTTTTCTTCCATACACTTGAGTTTCAGCAGACAAAGGAATGGTGCTACATACATTTTGATATGAAAGAGACATTTGTTAATATTTATTACAAATGAAATTACTAAAACAAAACAAATTAAAACAAAACACCACAGAAAAATTGTATGGAAATGCATGTTTGATATTCTAGAGTTCTCGTTCATGATTAGGGGTATACATTTTGTCCCGGAAGGTACCCAGTCCTCACAGGTTATTGTTTATCAGCAAGCATCTCAGTTTCATTTACATAAGATCATTCTAATGTTCTAACAGACAAGTGGTGACTGCATGGTGTGGATGTGATGGGACCAAAGCATTTTATGATTATTTACCTAATCAACCATCCCACCCTCCTCTTTACTGTCGAATAGATTCCTTAGTCTTAGAATATATTATGTGGAATTCTGTGACGTTGATCAAACTATCTGTAATTCCTCAAATACAGGTACCGACCAAGGCCCCATGGATAGAAGAGGCAAACTCATTTTAGAAAATGTATTGATCCTGGTAAGCATAAATCACTGTCTTTTCTAGGATTGAGAGGGTCAATACACCAAACTTACCAACAATTGGATGGTTGATCTCCTTGAAGGATGAACATGTTGGGGACTAATGGTTGGCCTTTGTGGACAACTGGTTGATTATTGAGCAATGGCAGCAACAAGGTCAGACATGGTGAGTGGAAACACGTCATCACACTTTCTGTAGCCTCCATCTCTGACACAATGATCAGTTCATTTATGCACCCATTTTGCCAGCACTATGGTGGCTGATATGAAGTAACAAAGTCACACTGACTATCCAAATGTTCAGCGATTTTTTTTCTATGGTTAATCCATTCTGGTGGTTTTTAACATGAGTTAAAAAGAGCCCTACCTGTTAAAAAGAGCCCTACCCTTCATGACAATCAATGTAAGTCCATCTGTATGCCTACTCTGAAACTTTAATTTCCTTTATCTTTCCAATTTTTATTTTTCCTTTAAGTCTCATGGCCAGCTAGCCAGCTAATCAATAACTCCTTGCTCTTAAGTCTATGTTTATACTTACCATGTGCCAGTCCTCTTTTCCTACATATTGGAGAACCAGATATACAGCCCATAACTGCACATTGGGGGCTTTCTCCTCATTGCCAGAGTAATTTTGTAATAGCATAGGATCTATTTATGGATCACATATACATACTGAGCTACCCTATCTTTGATCCAAGCTTGTTTTTTTTTTTTTTTTTTATTACATCCGGTGGTCATAAAGAACCCCCCTATGAAGCTATAGATATGAGCTGTGGTAGCAGTGCTGGTGAAGCAGAAATAGTGATATGCAGGATGCATCCCAGATATAATACCTCTATCATACTGAATTGAATCTTACCCTCTCAACCTATGCTCTAGTGGGTCTAACAGACCCTAGCTCGTATGGAATTTTCTGGTTGCATGACTGTTTAATAATCCATCATCAGGTACTCCATCTGTACCTGGGCCCACATTCTTGGAACAGATTTCCAAATGTGTGATTTACTTCTGTGGCCTTGCTCCAGAGTTCTAAGGGACTACGTTTTATTCAAGGCCTTGCCATACACTTCATGTAATATATTTTCGAACCATACAGCAGGCTGTATGGCACTTTTAGTACCTGCAAATTGATCGATTAATTTGGGATCAGATTGGGAGCAACACTCAATATTAAGAATCCCTGGTATCATCCACCCAATCACAATCCACCAACCTAAGGTGACATTAATTTCTACCTTTTTCTCCTTCTTCCAGTATGTGTTATTGTTTTTCATTTACTTTCTTAGGGTGTGTGCAGTTTCAGCAACTTGTCTTGGTCTTCTCCACTATTATAGCAATCACCCCATTGATGAGGTGACCAATATAAAGACTCTTTCATATCAAGTACATCCACTCCTATTATAACTCAAAGAACGGGGCGCTGAGTACTAAGTGGTTTTGTAGATATAGAGGGACCACTATGAGCTTGATCTGGCTCCCATTTTTCCTCACTGTAACAAGGATATAATGGTTAGTTAATGTGTCCCTAAATCCTCTAGTATCTGGGTCTTCCCCTTTCCTCAATTCATATTTAAGTATTGGCTTATAAATCCCTTTGGAGAACTCTAAAATAAATTGCAAGAGAATAAATTAGTCTTCAGTACAAATTCCTTTCTGACAGAGACTTAAGTTTTCCTTCAGCCTGTGGGTTCTGGATTGAAAATTGGTTTACATCTACAAACTAGGTAGGGATTGTACCATTTTATTTTGGGGACTACTTTCAGCCTCCTGATAATGAGTTTTAGATCTCTATGACTGCTCTAGAAAATAATCCCAAATTTTGTGCCCTAAAATAATTCATTCTCTTAGAGTCTATAAGTGTGAAATCTTTTTAATTAGGCCAAAACCAAGGTGTTTGCCTGGCCCACTCCCTCTGGAGACTCTAGGGAAAAAAAATCTTTCTCTTTTCTGACTTCAAGATCCAAATTCTTTGCAGTCTTAGACTCATGAACTCTTCCCCCCAACTTCAAATTTTTCTATTGATGTCACATTATCTTCTATCTTCTAGAATAAAAAAAAATCTCTCCATTTTCCCTTTTTCTTTGATATTGTTCAGTCTACCACATTATCTAATCTTGATATCTTCATATTCTTTTGTTGGCTGTCCATCTGTCTTGTTTCAAGAAGCACTGTTGTTAGATTCTCTATAACTGGATGTGGATAAAAACCTCATAATTGCCACTCCATTCTTATCTTACCTTGATTTCTGCACTCACTTGTTTCTTCTGGTAAATGTCATTTCTTAGTTTCTATCATTTTCAGGAAGCCTCATTATGTAATAGAATCTTCTATTGTCTAAACTTCTCAACAATTTGTTTGTCTTCTCACTCTGATTCTTCATTGTTTTGGTAAGCAGAATGTCCTCTGGATCCTACTGTGAGACACAATCAGAAAGACAGTTACTAAGCCCACTTCTCTGAATGTTTGAAGCTGTCCTTCAGAACCATTAATGTTCTGGCATTTCTAATTCAATTAATGTACACCATCATTTTTTCCATGTTTTCAAGTGCGATCCTTGGGACATGTTAGTACTGTGACTTGGTATTTGCTAGGATGTTAAATCCTATATCAAAGAAGTAATTTCCCATTGGTAAGCTGTTCTCTATTAAATTTTGCGTAGTGTGTCCTACTAATCTAAGACATCATAGAATATAGTCCCATAAACACTCTTTTATCTCTTAAAGGTATATATTAGCCATATCCTGAAGTTCTTCCAAGTAATTATCCCTCTTCTTGCTTATTTCCAGTTGGTTATTGGTCAGTTGGTCAGCAGGAAAATTTGAAGCTAGATTCTGAAGGGGTATAGAATTGTCTCTTGAGATAGCAGGACATTTACAGCATCAATATGATTTTAATGTAAAGGGAAGGGTGGATTTAGCAGGAGTTAAAATATAAACTTATTTTAGAAAAAAAATATCAAAGTAGACCCCCAAATACTGTGCATGCCCATGTACTTATATGCATGTGTTTTTATATGTGCATGAACCTTGTGTATGTATGTGTGCCTGTGTGAGTATGTATGTGTTTGTGTGTATAATGTGATAATTCCAGACAGTTTTAGTCTAAAAGAAGATTCTACTTATTTACTTTATGAAGAAGGAGAGGAATTAAGCTTTGATAAAATATATTTTTTTACTTAGTTCAAATTCCTGAGTTTTTTTTTTTATATTTTTTAGACCTCCAGACATTAAAATAAATTTCCTCTTTTGAGTGGTTCAAGGCGCCTTGAGACCAAATGGAAGTAATAACTTGTTTTCCCAGAATCATACCTATTTACTGTTGTGGTGATATATGATATCATCACCTTGGAAGGTGATTTGATGTCTGATTTATTCCCAGGTTTTTATTGCTTCCTTATTTTATATCACAGTTACTTGCCAATGCTAAGGATCAATAGCCTATGCCAAAGGTTCAAAATAGCCAAAGTAAAACCGATGAATCACTGAAGTAGTAATTGGTAAACAATTAGTGTACACAGGCTAAAAAGTTTGCAAACCAGGACCACTCAAACCAGATCATATAATGAGGGCAGCCCGAGTGGCTCAGCAGCAGGTTAGCGCTGCCTTCAGTCCAGGTTGTGATCCTGGAGACCTGGGATGGAGTCCCACATCCGGCTTCCTTCATGGAACCTGCTTCTCTCTCGGCCTGTGTCTCTGCCTCTCTCTCTCTCTCTCTCTCTCTCTTGCTCTGTGTCTCCCATGAATAAATACAATCTTAAAAAAAAAAAACACATATATTTAGGCTAAGGGGTATATTTCTATAAAGCAGCTTATACAGTGAGAAAATGGTGTCTGTTCATTCTTCCCAATGATTGGTTATAATATTACCATTTTCAGTGGTTACTTCTTATCGGCCTTGTGAAACAGTTCAAGTTTTCCTTATCATTTCCAGAGCACAAATGAGAAATGATCCAGGTTAAGTTAATCTTGCAAAATAAGCTAAATTAAGCTTTGCCTGCACGACTACACTGGGTGTGTCTGCTCAGGGAACCTTCGAGGCTGCCCTGCATGTCCTTGCTTTTAACACTCATTAAAAATGAGAAGCAAAAGAGATTAGAGACTTAAACCTAAGCCATCTACCTGGAACATATAACAGAACAAGATTTTTTTTTTAATGATTAAAATATATAGATCGTAATATAGTCACAAGAGCTCTGTATAAAGTAAAGGTCTCTTAACTGGAACTGATAACGTTTGTTGACCTGACAGCTTTTTCAATGTGAGTCCAGATCAACAGTTTTATTCACAGACTTTGTTTGTTTCTTGAATTCTAGGAAAATAAAACAAAGGAAAGTAAAACCAAAAATAGCATGGCAGATGAAACCTGAAAAATACTATACCAAAGCTTTGGATTGGTAGTTTATATTTTCTTCTTCCTTTATGACCCTAATCCATGTGAAGATGCAATTTCTGATTAATGCAATAAAATAATTGATAAATGACAAAGTGGACTTTGCAATTATTATAACAGAATAATCTCAACAAGAACAGGGGCTACCATATTGCTTATGTTTCTGGGAAATGTTGGGAAGTAGAAGGAGAGCTTAGGGGTCAAATAACTGGCCTGAGTTTCATTTTCTTTCAATGTTAACACCTTCTAAAAGCAAAAGCTGAATGTCCAGTTCCCATACCTTCAGTGTTCATTCTTGTTTTAATTAACTAGATAATATAGAACATAGCTTGGGTCATCACTCTGTGTGTGATGGCTTTAAGGTCTTGATTTTTATAAAGTCCTGTTCCAGGAATGATTATATCTCCAACAAATTCATCCTAAGTACCTGTTTGTCATCTCTTGCTTGAAACTCCTACTCTGAGCCTCTGTGATGATTACTTTTTACTCTTCAAAACCATCTCCCCAGCCACTGACTTGGTGCACAGATCATTATATATCATAAGCAAAAGTCACTCCTGCAAACACACACAAACACACACACACACAAATATGCTCACCACTAAATAAAAACCTAGAGGGGACTAGAATAAAACACACAAAAAAATAAATTTTCTGAAAAACTGAGAATCTTAGAATGAAATTAAAATGCAATAAAATGCAGTAAAATGCAATGCAATGCAATGCAATTCAATGCAATAAAATAAATAAAATAAATAGAATAAAATAAAATAAAATAAAATAAAATAAAATAAAATAAAAGCACACACACAGGCAAACACATGCATGCATACTGGCTACTAGGTTTCACTTTTGCTTTTTCACCAGGATTCCTTATAGTCCTTGCTCCATTGTTCCCTTGACTTCCTCCAGCCATTTCTCAAGAGTCAACTTGCACTTCTCAAGAGTCCAGTTCAATTGTTTTGTACCTCTCCAGAGTGCAGACCCCAAACCTTGAACTCAGAAAGAGAAATGTGTCCTTCCTATCTCCAGATTAAAGCCTGCTTCCTGAGGTGTCCCTGAATAATTGATCTCTGAAACACCACTTCTTTCAGAGGAAACCACTACTTGGACTTCTAAATGTTTCATATGGCCTAGAACCAGGTTAGGTGATCACAGCGCATGATGCATCTTTCCCAGGCAGCAGTTAAGGCTTCCCTGAGAATTATACTACCTGTTGTTCACCAAAGTGCCCCATCTCTTAGTTGCGGGATGGCCTGTCTAGAGATAAACTTCAACTTCCACCCAGGAAGGCAGAAGGTACATACATGGCCAATCACAAGTTTTTTGTTTGTTTGTTTTTGCAGCTGTCAATGTAAAGTCAAGGATCTATCTCACAACAAAAAGGAAGTGCTGATAACTCTTAAACAATAATTTGTCCCTGCTACAAAAATGGATCCGTTACTAATGTTGTAGTTTTGTCTTTTGGGTTGTTAAGTATATGTGTGCCCATGTATGTGTGTTTATTTGTTTTGGTAGTTGCTTAATTAATATATTTTTTAAAAGTACTTTACATTTAAAAAACCATAAAAAATATAAAATTGTCTGGATTCAATACTTTTGTATTTTCATGTTTGGTTTTTATTTTAATATATACTTGGAGGGGTTATGTTATTATAGGTGGCAGCTGATTTTGTGAGAGAAATAATTAAGAATGGATGTAATTGATAAGAGAAATATATACTTTTATAGGTTTAAGGATTAAAATTAATACTATTTTCAAATATTCTTTAGATATAGCAAGTAAAGAATTAGCTAACAAATATTGCTGAGAAGAATTTACATTCTAGGCCTAGCCCTGGACTATATGCCATGGGTGAAAAAGTATGTAAATTTAAGAGAAGCCCTTGGTACCAAAAGGCTTCAGTCATAAACCTGACTGTGAATGTTTCAAAATCCTAAATTTACTAGGATAAAAAAAGAAAAAAAAAAAACTTTAATTTCTTTCCAAACCTACTTCCTGAATGATACATGACCTGTAGTGATTTTTTGGTAAACAAGTGTTGTTGCTGTTGTTGTTTTCTGTCTGCAGTGAAAAATATAAAGATGTCATGTGTTTGATAAAAAGAAGTTTAAAGACTTCTTGTGTCAAATTAATCTTATTTAGGGGCACCCGGGTAGCTCAGTGGTTGAGCATCTGCCTTTGGCTCTGGTCATGATCCCAGGGTCCTGGGATAGAGTCCCGCATTGGGCTCTCCACAGGGAGCCTGTTTCTCCCTCTATCTATGTCTCTGCCCCTTTCTCTGTGTCTCTCATGAATAAATACAATTTTTTAAAAAAATAATTTTATTTAATTATACTAGTCTAATGTTGACAGCATCCTCATTTTACTTTATTGTATTTCAGTAGACTATAAAATCATGCTTGATTGTTTATTTCATGTTCTAAACAGGTATGAATTGACCACTTCTATCAAACTAGAGTCCATTGTAAATTTTTCATTTCTCTAGATTTGCTACAGTTACACATTCTCCTTTGGCATGTTTTGCTTGGAGGAATAACTGTTCTCTGTCTTCATAACAGAATCTATCAAAAGGGTTGTGCATCATGGCCTGTCCAGTGAGAGTTATTCAAGAAAAATTACTGATTGAAAATAATGTGGAGAACCACTACTGATCATTGCTGAGGTAAATCTTTCTTTTTAGTAGCAAAGGGCCATTGGTAACAGTGTAAAAGTAGACATAACCACAGAACTGTAGTTTGGAATATAGCTTTCACTAAATGGTTCCTGTGAGGTCTCACACTGTGTTTTGAAAACATTTTTTAAGAGAAGATGGGAATCTAATAAATATATTCATGACTGTAGAAATGGTAAAAACTCATGAACTCAGACTCTATAGAACCTCACCAGGGCCTTTTAAAGATTACTTTTTCAAAATAATTTTTAGCTGAACTTTGAGAAATGGGACTTGATCTTCATAACTGTAAGGATGAAGGGCCCTGGGTTTTAATATATATCAATTGGTGATTTGACTGGAGTTGCTTTTTATAGTTGTGGCCTCTTAATTCTGAGAATTCTCTTCTGGATGCATACTGCTTCATTTTATTTTTCTATTTTTTTAAAAGTTGCAGATATTTTGGCATCAGTTGTAATGTTTCCTTTTTCATTTACAATTGTATTGATTTAAGTCCCCTCTCTTTTTTTCTTGGCAAGTCTAGTTAGAGGCTTGTCAATTTTGTTTGCTCCTGGGAATTGGCCCATAAATCTGAGAAAGCTAAATGTAAATCTTTAGTTTCCTTTCCAACTGGAAGGACCAAGAGACCCTCTTAGCACAACACTGAGGTAGCCTGGGGAGGGGGACCGCTGTGATCAAAGTGAAACTGCTCCTCTTACCCTTCTAATGTTGTCCTTGGTAGTATCTGTGGTCAAGGGAGGTGCTTCAGCCACATCCCCAATTTCAGAGATTTTCACAATGTGGTCTTGTCAATGGATAGTGGCTAGTTGATTATCTTGTGAGAAGGGATGAAACTGGGAATAAGTTAGGTCATTCATTACATTAATGATGTCATTTATTTGGTTTTTAACAAAGTTTTGATGTGTATGTGTGTATGTGTGTGTGCATGCTTATGTCTGACTATATTTGTGCATGTGTGTGTGTGAGAGATTTTTTTCTTTTGAATGAAGAGAAATAATATGGTTACAGTTCTAGTTAATTAAGACTGATTCCACAAATCCAATATTGAATCCTTTATCGTTTGATTAAAAAATTTGTAAAATACATGTCACTTATAGAAATACTGATGTTGCTCTTTGATAAATGTAAACATAAGAAATTAAATGGGACAAAATCCTTTCCTATATAGCATTTTATTCATAATTATTACCGACTGCTGACATTTGTGTTTCTGTGATGACATGACTTTGAGGGCTATTCTAAAGCTGTAGCTGTGCAGTCCATGAATGTTTCAACCTCTATCTGCTTTTCTCTTTCATTCTCCAAATGCATGAAGGCTTCTACCTTTCTGTACTGATCAAATGCATAATTGTGTAAGAAATGGTTAAACAGCAAAGTCAGAGGCTGTGGGAGCTAGGGATGTAATTAATCAAGGCAACAGAGGAAATTAGTATTGATTTTTTAAATAATGGGTGAAGACTTTCTGAAATAGCTCTCAATGTGGAAGTTATTATTTTGTGTGTCTCTATTCAGTATGGACATAAATACTTCTTCATTAGCACCTTTCTATCCATAGCCCGCATTTACCACCACTTGCATCATCTCATCAATGTAGAAGAAAAAGCCATGGCTTGTGGTTCCAGTTGACACACATTGAGGAGAATGAACATCTTTATACTTTCCAGGTACACTAGAATACAAACTATGTGGGCAAGATATTCTTTTTTTTAATAAATTTATTTTTATTGGTGTTCAATTTGTCAGCATACAGAATAACACCCAGTGCTCATCCCGTCAAGTGCTCACCTCAGTGCCCACCACCCAGTCACCCCCACCCTCCCGCCCACTTCCCCCTCCACCACCCCTAGTTCGTTTCCCAGAGTTAGGAGTCTTTCATGTTCCGTCTCCCTTTCTGATATTTCCCACTCATTTTTTCTCCTTTCCCCTTTATTCCCTTTCACCATTTTTTATATTCCCCAAATGAATGAGACCAGATAATGTTTGTCCTTCTCCAATTGACTTATTTCACTCAGCATAATACCCTCCAGTTCCATCCACGTGGAAGCAAATGGTGGGTATTTGTCATTTCTAATGGCTGAGTAATATTCCATTGTATACATAAACCACATCTTCTTTATCCATTCATCTTTCGATGGACACCGAGGCTCCTTCCACAGTTTGGCTATTGTGGCCATTGCTGCTATAAACATCGGGGTGCAGGTGTCCTGGCCTTTCACTGCATCTGTATCTTTGGGGTCAATCCCCAGCAGTGCAATTGCTGGGTCCTAGGGCAGATCTATTTTTAACTCTTTGAGGAACCTCCACACAGTTTTCCAGAGTGGCTGCACCAGTTCACATTCCCACCAACAGTGTAAGAGGGTTCCCTTTTCTCCGCATCCTCTCCAACATTTGTGGTTTCCTGCCTTGTTAATTTTCCCCATTCTCACTGGTGTGAGGTGGTATCTCATCATGGTTTTGATTTGTATTTCCCTGATGGCAAGTGATGCGGAGCATTTTCTCATGTGCATGTTGGCCATGTCTATGTCTTCCTCTGTGAGATTTCTGTTCATGTCTTTTGCCCATTTCCTGATTGGATTGTTTGTTTCTTTGGTGTTGAGTTTAATAAGTTCTTTATAGATCTTGGAAACTAGCCCTTTATCTGATACTTCATTTGCAAATATCTTCTCCCATTCTATAGGTTGTCTTTTAGTTTTGTTGACTGTATCCTTTGGGCAAGATATTCTATTTTGCTTTGTTCACTCATGTGCCCAGAACCTTGTACAGAAATGGCACATAAAAGACCCCAAGTCAGTGTCTGTTAATTAAATAAATAGTTAAATAAGATAAAAATAACTGTAGTTGATTAAAAAAAAACCTGTATTTGAAATTCTGTATCTTAGGGAATAATAAATGGAAAGTCAGAATTATTCATTGATAGGTTTTTCTTTTTGATACAAGTAAGGGCTCAAACAAATAGCAATTAAATTTCAGCTGAAAAGTCCAAAACAGAATAACAGAATCAAGAGCATAACACAGAATCAATTATAAAATAAGAATTGGATTGGTGTCGGAAAAGGTTCATACATTTCCCTAAGGCATAAGGGATACACACACACACACACACACACACTCACTCTTATATCCTGTTTAACTATGTAGTAAAGAATTTGTTATATTGTAATTTCAATTATTCCCTTTATTGATTTTAAAGAAGTTCTTTAAAACAGTGTTTTCAAACAATTTTGCTCCTCAGGATATATTTGGCAATGTCTTGAGACATTTTTGATTGCCATAACTGGATGATTGCTATTGTCGCTTAGTGGGTAGGGGCCAAGGATGCTGCTAAACATCTGATAGTACATAGGACAGTCACCACAACAAAGAATCATATTGTTCAAAAAATCAATAGTGCTAAGGTTGAGGAATCCTGCTATGAAGAAACATTTATCATATTTTTACTGAGAACTCTTGACTGAGGCAGAAGAGACATCATAAACATGACTCTGGTACTCGGCTGATGTCCAAGTAAAGGACACAGTTCTCTTCAAGCATCTCGTTGTTACATCTAAACGAACCACACAAATATAAATTAAAAATAAATTTAAAACAATTCTGGAAATTTTTCTCAGATTAGAGATACTTTGGACTGTCATAAAAACCAGAGTTGAAAATTTCTATCAAGACAGTAATTCCAACTATGAGGCTATGGGAGATATGTGGAGTTGTGTCAGTGTAACATATAGCAAGACCTCTGTAATTACTGAGTGAGTAATTAGATAGATTAAATGCAGCACTTGATTTTTTTGGATTACATAAAATCATATTAAGGCCTAATTACTCATACAGTTGATATCAGCTTTCAAAAACTATATATTCAAAATGGTATGTTAGTTTAGTTCCTTCTAGAGGACTCATTCCAAAATGGAATGAGAGGTGCACAAGATTTATTGGGGGAAATGCCTGTTCAACATAGTGAAGGAGTCACAGGAGGTGAGAAGAGCAGTGAGGCTGACTTGTGGTTCTGACAACTGTAAAGGAGGGAGGGGTGCAGGAGGTTGTACAGGAAGCATCTTGGACTCCAGCACACTTCCAAGACCAGTTTGATCAGGCCAATTAGGAATCCTCAAGCCCAAATTCCCCAGTTGAAGAGTTCCATGGCTTGTAGGGATGCGGTTTCATTTGAGTTTCCATTGTGCAGAGTCGTTACTATGAGGAGCCCACAAGAAGCATGACCTTATGGATGTAGCGTCAGGCCAGAGAAGAAGAGCTGAGCATCAGTTTGCCCCTGGTAGCCAGAGACAGGGGTAGTCCATTTTGATAGTTGTAACACCACTGATGACAAGAAGATAGAATGTACTCTGGTATATTTGTACATATGAGATACCAGAAACATTGACAATCTCTGCTGAGGATATTTAATTCAGGCACAAATAAGAATCTCTGTCTTCTCCTTCCCTGCCCCCCATTTTTGATTTTATTAAATAACTATAAAGTCTTTAAATACAGGATTATGCTGTGGGTTTCATATCAACTACAAATAATTAGTATTTCCAAAATCATTAATTGATATTAAGAGCCAGTGTATACTGACAGAGATTCCTGACTGAAGTTTTTGAAAGGATAACTGAAAACAATACTGACAACTGTAGGTCAATAGACAATACATCCATCAAATAATGCAATGATTACCTGACATGTGAAAATTTGCTTATACCCACAGTTCTTGATTGAAAGGTTTAAAAAGTTCTTCAACTTTTGGGCTGTCTGGGTGACTCAGTCAGTTAAGTGTCTGACTCTTGATTTTGGCTCAGATCATGGTCTCAGGGTCATGAGATCAAGTCCTTGGTAGAGTAGGAAATCCACACTCAGTGAGGAGTCTGCTTGAGATTCTCTCTCTTCCTCTCCCTCTCCTCTACCCTCCCACTCTCTCTCTCTCTGTCTAAAAAAAATAAATAATTTTTTAAAAAGTTCTTTAATTTTTTCTCTTTAACTGGAAGAAATGTTATAAATGGTTTTAATGTTCTAATACTGGGATTTCTACCTCTGGGCTCTATGAAAATCCAAAATATGTGCTGCCGAAGTTTGATATGAAGTCATAAGTTGCATATGCTGGTTTTGAAACAATTTGGTTTAGGCCTGAGCTTTCCAGTAGAAACTCATCTTCTTGCTTCACGTTTTCTATCAGGTATCTCTTAGTTCATTCCACAATTATTATTCTTTTTACAATATTTCACATTCGTGAATGCTGCATGTGCTCATCTGAATCAACATGAATCCCCAATTAGGCTAATTAAGTTCTGATGTAACAAATTCACCTTCTTTCATACTCACCTTTACATCACTCTCCTTTTGTTTTATCTTTTGAACCAGCGTTTCTTACATTTGTAGTGGGCATGCTGTTATCCCCTGAGAAAGAGATTTATGCTGGGCCAAAACGAAATTGACCAGCACTTTAGGGCACATTGAAAATAGCACCCCTGTGACAGCCTCACAAGATTAATTCCTATATCTACCATTTACAGTAGATTGCCATCATTTACACTCTTGAATTTATGCTGTTTCGCATACTATCTTTTGTCTGTCTTGATTCTAACTTGCTTAATAACTGATAGGCATATTTTAAAAGGGGAATTTTAAAAAGCTCAGAAATCTGGTGGGCACTATTTTAAGACTGCAGCTGCATTTGTTACCCTATTTTCAAAGTGTTCAGGTTATTTTTATCTAATTTTTCTGAGAAGGTATTAGCCTCATGTGCTTTCACACATCAGTTTATTCCTAACCTTCTGTGTCCATCAAAGTGTAGAGGGGGGAAAAATGATAAAGCACAGTTAGGAAAAAGAAATCTGACTAATTCTAATTTATGCCCATTAATGGGAGACTTTAGGAAAACTTTAAAGTCTGTACCTTACTTAGGCCTACAACATCCTTCATGGCTTATTCTGGAAGCCTCTCAAACTCATGTCACATCATTTTGCAGGACAGCTTCCTGAGATACCTTCTGTCTGCTGTTTTGGCAACACTTTCCTTCTACTTGTCTTCTTTTTGTCATTCTCCCTTTGGTCTTTTCCTTCCTATGTTGTATATCCTATATAGAATATTTATAACCTTATTCTATCTTTGTTGCCCAGAACAAGTATAAGCCTGTTCAAAATAAGTATGCTAAATATTTTCTATATATGCTAAATATTTCTATATACTATCTCATTTAATCCTTTCAAAAATCCTAGATGACACAAGAATCACTATATACTCACTTTGCAATGGAAAATCTGATAGACAAATAACATAGAAGTCCTGCTGAAGGTCATATAGCTAGTAAGTGACAGTTCAATCAGAGTTAAAGCCTGTGATTCAAACCCCTTATAAAATGCTACCTTCTCAAAGTGAAAGTCTGACACCTTCTCAAAGTGAAAGGTGTGGATTTATGTAGCAAATGTATCTATTAAAAGAAAATACTGACATTAGGTCAAAATCAAAGTAATTTATATTACTAATAGATTCTTTTAGATATTAATATGTATAACTTTATCAATAGAAGCAACATAATATTCAATCATTAGTTAACGTAGAGGAATTATTTACACGGCTTTTCCCCTCCATATAACTTTCGTTATCAGAACAACCTAGAACAAAATACCTTAATAAAGTAGTGATTAGCTAACAAATGAACACTTCATAGTTTCTTTTATTTATTTATTTTAGATTTTATTTATTTATTTATTTAGAGAGAGAGAGCAAACATAAGCAAGGGGAGTGGCAGAGGGTGAGGGGGAGAGAATCTCAAGCAGACTCCCTGCTGAGCGCAGAGTCCAACACGGGGCTTGACCCCACAACCCTGAAATCATGACCCTAGCTGAAATTAAGGGTCAGTCATCTTACCAAGTGAGCCTCCCAGACACCCCCATAATTTCATTTAAATCAAAATTCATCTAGAAATATATAAAAAATAAGAAGAATAACATTTACCAATTTTCTACAGTAAAATGTTCCTTAGCCAGGTGTTACCAAGTCCTTGGAATTAGTCATATTAAGTTAAACTTATGAGGGGGCATAGTGTCTTGGTTGAGATGAACAAATTTTCTTTGGATTTCAAACCTGCAAGTATAAGATTAATAGTGTCTCCTGGAATGGTCTCTCCTATTGCAGATAATTTACCTTTGTTTTCACAGCATAGGATGTCCCATCTTTATAAAGGAGTCAATTAGAAATTCCTAGCATTTCTTCACATAGCAATTTTGCATTTCTCTTAAACCTTGGTAGGTGCTTATTTATTTATTTATTTATTAAAGATTTTATTTATTCATTCATGAAAGACAGAGAGAAACAGCGTGAGAGAGGTAGAGACACAGGCAGAGGGAGAAGCAGGCTCCATGCAGGGAGCCAATGTGGGACTTGATTCCGGGTCTCCAGGATCAGGTCCTGGGCTGAAGGCAGCACTAAACCGCTGAGCCATTGGGGCTGCCCGGTAAGTGCTTATTTAAAACATAAGAGTCCTATGCTACAGGAAAAAGAAGAGATAACTATGGCTGGATATTTTAAAATCCCATTATCCTGTTCAAAATTTCTGATCACATTAATGACAGGAAAACCTGATCCTGCTGTGTAAAACATTCATATAAATATATTGTTTTGATTTCAAAGATCAGTTACCATTGAAGTAATGGAAGGTTATGGTCAGAAATATGGAAAACAAGAACACTCGAATAACATCACACTGAACTAACAAATTTAAGGAATAGGCTACTCATGCCATTGTCCCAGTGGATGGAGTTCATTTAAATTCATTCTGTTGTTCCATCATTAAACATGACTTAACTCCTCTATCTTGGCTTTTCTTTGAATTTCATCTTCCAAATACCAAGATATTGATTATTCTGTTTCATATTCAATGTCTCAGGGAGAATCTGATTGATATAATCTAGTCATCATTATCCCTGACGGGCTGGGGATCTAGGACTTTAGATCATTGGACAACATATAGATTGGATGCCCTGGGGTCAGGTGCCCCCCAACACCAGCTAGATAGGCAGGTATCACGATAGCAGAAAATCTCAGAGCCATTGCCTTTATATGGAGACTAAGGATAGGAATAGCTGGTAAAATCTCGGGAGATAATCATGGTTTCCCTGTTCAATTCATTGACTATAAAGAATGCAGCCTTAAGAGAGACTTAACAGAATTAGTTAGTGGCACATATTTGCAGATTTTTAATCTAATTGGCTCTCTAAGTGATATGGATTGTTTACTATTGATTTGTAAAGAAAACTACCAAAACTCAGTCAAAACTGATAATGTTGTTTTCTTCATTTAGACTAGAAAATGAGAAGATTTGCATGTTGAAACCACTCTTCTTTTGCAAAGAGTACAAAATTATATTATTGATGCAGGAGAAGATACTTTTTTTCCTCTGCTTTGGCAAAAAGCCAGGCCTCTAGTTAATTGAAGGTATGCATCAGTGTATTTAGGTATAAGTTAAAGTGTAGTGAAGGCTGAGAAAAAGTCCTCTATGCTATTTGAGGCAAAACTGCTGCTGTTCAGTGCTTGCTTGCCTACGCTGATTCTGTCAGGGAAAGATAGTCTTTTGGAAAAGTCATTATGTAATAGTTCAGAAAGCTAAACTCATGTAGCTCAGTCTGGGGGTGATTTCTCCCCAAAGTTTTGAAAGCTGCTGATCACTTAAAAAGTGCTACAAAATGTTCCATATTCAAGAGTAAAAACAGGTAAGCAGAGGAGCTTAAAACATTTCTGCATATTTATTCTGAATTTTACAGAAATATTCTTTTGTAAATCAAGTTGTCTGTGTTTGTATGTTTCTAGCAATATTAACTGAACGAAGTACTGACTTTACATTTACTTTAGAGTAGAAGAGAAAGGACAATCTAGTAGTGCAAAAATTTTGGAAGAAAAAAAAATTATAAATCAACTTGGCCACTCCCCACCTTCAGAGTTGGTTGCACACACTGACTTAATTCTACATAGTATAAGGAAAAGGAGAAAAAGTAACTGTACAGTAAAGAGACCTGTCCAATACTACCTTGGCCAAGTGATCAAGGTTAACATCAGTGATTGGTCGTGTCGACAGCAAATACAGATGATGTGATGTGACGAGAAGGGCACTTCATCTCTGTGGTATTTGGTCCCTCAAACATAATGACAGCCTGACCATGAGAGAAAATAATCCAAATTGAGGGACACTCTGCAAAATACCTCACCAGGAATCCTCCAAAGCATTCAAATCATAAAAATCATGGAAAGTCTGAGAAATAATCAGACTGTGAGAAAATAAAGGGACTTGACAACTAAGTGTGATGTGGTGTTCTGGATAGGATCCTAGAATGGAAAATAGAGAAAAATTAGTGAAATAGTGAAATTCAAGTAAAGTGTAGATTTTAGTTAGTAACATTTGAATAAAGTCAGGTTGTTAGTCATAACAAATGGTCGATGCTAATTTATATAAGATATTCACAATATGGGAATCTGAGAGAGAGGCATAGGGTAGCTATCCATATATCACCCCTGCAACCTTTCTGTGAAAGATTCAGTTTATTAAAATCAGTGTGAAAAAATCATTATTTATTTCTTTGATTTTAGGCATTCTATTTATGCACCTTCTTGCTCTATTTTAACTTTGTTAGCATCATCTAATCTTAGCATTCCAATCATTGAAATAAAACCAAATCAAACAGAAGAGCTGTTTTGCATATCAAGATGGTGAAGTAAGGAGTGGAGTATAGTGATTTTTTTCACTTTTGAATCTTTAGATTATCTTTAGTTTCTGTTTTGCATATTTTTTTGTCCTTCAACCTCAATAACAAGAAGATGAGAGAGTCAAATCCATGTCATCAATACTATCAATTTAAGCCTGTAACCAGTGTTAGGGATTGAGTTATGCTGACCTCAAAATCCATACATTGATGTCCTAATGCCTAAGGCCTAAAAACATAATTTTTTTTTTTTTGGACATAAGGTCTTTATAGTGGTAATCACATTAAAGTGATGTCATTAGTGTGGGCCCTAATCCAATATGACTCATAAATTGAGGGGATTTGAATAGAGAGACATGAAGGATAGGTGATGAAAAGAAATGCAGGGTGAAGGTGGTCATCAACAAACCAAGCAGAGAAGGCTGGAGCAGATTGTCCTCTCCTGACCCTCAAAGGAACAAGCCCTGCCAATACCTTGATTTGGGATTTCTAGCCTCCAGGACTGTTAGTAGATTTCTTAAATTTTCAAAAAATTGAACAACCCAATCTATGATATTTTGTTAGAGAGCCCTAGGAAAGTAAGATAGCCACTAACCAATCATTGAAAAAAAACATATTGTCTCCATGGAGGCAGCTTCAAGTGCTATACAGAGTGTCAAGGCACAGCCAACGAGGTTACATTTGAGAAAGAACTTCAGGATCAATGTTCTAAGCAGAGAAAAATGGTCAATGTTAAGTGGTATGGGTAGAGTGAAAGGAAGGGATTAGGGTTTACTAGGCTTGTAGTTCTACAACTATTCAGAAATAAAGTATCAATCAAATCTGTAGTAGAAGAATCAAGGCCCAGCTCAACCATGGATATCCAAAGAGCTATTTAACAGGGAGCTGGAGCATATCTGTCCAGGGTACCTAATTCATGGGCCACTGGTAAGATTTGTACCTTGGGATAATCTAACATAAATAGGGATAAAATAAATCAAAAAGAATTTTAGGTAGTAATATTAAGCTGAAAGAAAAATAATGGATTCCAAGTTTTAAAAACATAAGTCTTGATGGTTTATACCATGAGAAATGAAGAGAAAGTAAAAAAAAAAAAAATACAGATTCAGGATATTGCAGGGGACATGACTACACTATCACTTACTTTAGAGGGGTTATTGATAAATAAATGTCCATAGTTCTTAACTGCTCATGTGACCATTCTTCTAAGCCATGCCACTAGCTCTCATGTATTTATACACTCAAGAAACAGTCATTACTTTATTCAACCACATTCACAGCCTCAATAAATCATGTGGAGGACAGAATCAAAAGAGAAACCATCGTCCTCCCCCTCCCCCTTCTATTAAATATATCCAGGAAACAATTGAGGTTGAGCATCAGCTGTATATAATAAACTCTGGTAAGAACTACACAGTGCATAGAAGCATGATTCAAGAGATTCTTGGTTATAAATTAGCAGTGAAAGAAAATTACCTATAAAGAACTATAACACAAGCCATTAATTTTCAAAAATTGATTATAGTAATTCACTAAATCATGCTAGATAACAAGTAATTTAACTTCTATTTTTGGTGAGTGTGTGTGTGTGTGTGCACACAAGCACATGTCTTCAGCTAAAGGAATTTCATTAATTAAATATAAAATTTCTAGCAAGTATAACTTCCACATCTATAACAAGGGATTAGTACACATTTAAAGTTATATATTCTAAGTAAAGCTAAATAAATAATTAGATAGATAATTAGATGACAGAAAAAAACTATCCAAAATGAATGGAAAAATAAGTAAAATTTTAAATTAAAAGTACTTTTGACTTCAGTATTGTATGACCAAACCAAGAAACAAAATATCCCAGAATTTAGTGGCTAAATAACATCATCTACAAAAAAATAAATAAATAAATAAATAAATAAATAAATAAATAAATAACATCATCTACTATGGCTCACAAGTCCACAGGTCTGCTGGACATTTCACATGCTCTCAACCAGACTTGTCTGATCTTAACAAGGTTCATAGTTGGTAGACAGGGAGGAAGCTGATAACCTAGCTTAATTCAAATGCCTGGAACCTGGTTCGTGGTCTTCTAAGGTGTAAAAGATGACTAGTTCTCCTGTCACTTGTCATCCAGCAGGTGAATGGCTTTTGTTCAGGGAAGAAAAATGTTTGAAGAAAGACGAAGTGTACAAAGTTTCTGGAGGCCTAGGTTGGCACACCATTACTACTGGTACATTCTGTCATCCAAGGCAAGTCCCAAGGCCAGTGCAAATTCAAAGGCAGAGAAAAATAGATTCTACCTCTAATTAGGAAAAGTGATACAGGGTATGAACACAAGAAGAGGTGAAGAATTGCATTTTTGCAATCTACTACAGCTACTAACAGAATAATGTTCTGCTCTGCCATGTTTAAACAAGTAATGCCCGGAAGGTCTTTTTTATTTACATCCTCAACTTGAAGGGATGTCACCCAGAGTGTTGCCATTCATGCATTAGGTATAAATGTAAAACATACCAAATCAATACAAATATTTCACCTTGTTGTAAAAATTGATATTCAATTATTTCCAGAAATTATACACCTGAGGATATTGCTATAAAAAATTGGAAAAGACAAGAAGTCCTCTGTGTATTAGTTTGTTAGGGTTGTCATTACACGGAACCACAGACTGTGTGTCCTAAACAATAGACATTTACTTTCTCACGGTTCTGGAGGCAAAACTGGGATCAAAGTGTTGGTAGGGATGATTCCATTCTGAAGCGTGTGGATGACTGTGTTCTTCCTGTGACCTGACACTGCTACCTCTAAGTCTGTGTGTAGCTGTGTCTTCATTTCCTCTTCTTTCAAGAACATGAATCGAACGGGTTTGGCCCAGTCATATGACCTCATTTCACCTCAGTTACCTCTTCAAAGGCCCTAGCTCCAAATACAGTTACATCCTGAGGTACATGGGGTTAGGACTTTAATATATAAACTTGGGTGGAGGAGAGCACCATTAAGCAAATAACTTCTACACAAATAAAACCAGATTGTCTTTTGGTCATTTGAAACATTATAGAATTCTTTAAGTAGATAATTTGTACTGGTATTAATATTACCTCACCATAGTTCTGTTCACACCTCCCTCAGTTGTGGCCATTGGGAATGGATATTATTTTCTACTTATTTTTTAAGAATTATTTGTACCCTACATTGATACACAGATTTTTATTGTCATGCTACTAGAACAAACCTTTATTGTTTGGTAAATACATTTGTGGATAAAATATTTCAGCAAGTAAAATTTGAAACTTCCGGAAAGATTTGACCTATTTGGATGGATTTTAGTATCACTCCTTTTCTTTTGTCTCAGATCAATCTCAGGTGAAGATCATCAAAACAGATGAAGATCTTGTACATATTTTGGCTTTTTAAATACATATATTACAAGTGTACACATTGTACATGAATTTATATGTGCTATGTTTGTTATACTCTCCCCAGTACCCAAGAAAGAGATGGGGATAATACAATTCCTATTTTCTTAGTATAGGCACAAATAGGTTTTGACAGTTCTGGAGATAGAGTTAGTGCAGAGATTGAAATAAAAAGCCAGATTCCCAGCCTTTCTTCCACTACCATTTTTATTCTGTAACTAATTAGGGAACTGCAGTTGCCTGGCGCTGTAGAAATCTGTATCCATCAGAGAAGAAAAGGCTTTAAGACTTTATTTCAACATATTTATTCCCATACCAAGCCATATTCACAAACTTCCATCTCTATGCAGTTAAGATTGTTCTTTAATTAATAAATCCTTGCATATCAGACCTGAAAGTATTTCCTAAAAAAACAACTACTTCTTACTGTAAGAGGACTGAGTAAATCAAGCAAAATACTCTCCAACTAGTACATTGACAATTAGATTCCTGGGATTTTCCCAGAGCTACTCTAGAATTAAACACATTCCTATATTTATTACTCTATCAAGGACGTGTGCCCTTACATTAAAATATTTTTTATAATTCGAAAAAACAGTACAAAAAAGATATACCATATGTAGTTATAAAAGAAGCATACAGCATTTCTAAATTTGCAGAGGGGATCCTAAATAGCTATTTTTTTCCTGCAAAGCTCAGCGTATTTGTTGACAATTCTGGATCTGGAGTTCAAACCCAGGGCTTTCTGGCACCCAAATCTGTGTTATTTTTACTATGCCATATTGCATGAAGTGTTAGACTTGTTCATGTTACTTTCCTGACTTGACTCTCTTGGCTTACAAACTCAGCTCAAGGGCAGATAACTATCTTCCCTTAGACAAGAAGAATGAAAATAAGGTACTGGACACCTGGGATTTTGCCTTCTAATAACTATGACATTTTTCTCAAATTGAAAGACTCCTGATAGAGACTTGACAATCTTATGAAATCTTCAACAGGAACTTTCTATGGTGCACTGAAAAATTTTGTACCACAAACATTTGTAGACCTATGAACCTTGATTTTTCTTACCACTTGACAAATTGGCATTGTGGGTTCCTGTTTATATTAACTCACTTCAGTTAAACTCCAGCATTCTTTCTAGATTATGTATGTCTCAATTCAAACTTTAATAACTTCAATTAAATTTTTCACAGTTAGCCCCCAAATTCACTGATTAGACTTCTTTGACTTTATGGCTTCAATTATTATCATTTTGGTCCCCAGGGCAATGACAATATAATGTTAAACTGTCAGTTTGATATGGTGTGCTTTAAGTTATTCATATACCAATATCATGGGGAAAGATAGGGTTTTTAAAGAAGATTTTATTTGTTTATCTATGAGGCGCACACACACACACACACACACACACACACACACCGAGGCAGAGACACAGGCAGAGGGAGAGGCAGGCTCCATGCAGGACTCATCCTGGCACTCCAGGATCACGCCCCCAGCCGAAGGCAGATGCCCAACCACTGAGCCGCCCAGGCGTCAGTGGGTCAACACGGAAGATTAGGATATTAAACAAAAGAATTAAGGAGCAGTACCATGTAGATTATATATTTGTTTTATTTTCAGTCTCTTTATCCTTTCTCCAAACTCTAAAGCACTCCCAGTTGATGGTAAATACATCTGTATTATCTCTCTGAATCAGAGGTAGGATATAAGACATTTTGCTTCATTAGGAAGGAACCCAACATCTCATTGGCTTACAAGACAAAGTTTATTTTTTGCATGTTCAAGTTGTCTAGATAGGTTCAGCAAAGGCTCTCTGCTGATTATTATTAAGGGACTGTTGTTGATGGAGACTTAAGTTTGAAACATGCTTCCATATCCTACAGCAAGTGGCAGAAAGGTCTGGCAAGCTATCCACTGGCTCTTCACCTTCTAACAGAGGTGCTAACATCATTTGTACTTCCATTTTACCATATGGTAACATATGACCAGGACTGAGGCCAGCGAAAGGATGGTGCAATTATTCCCCAGAGATGGGAAGTCAATACTTGTAAACAAAAATGGAACCTATGTAGGCTAGTGCACGCCTAACCTTTCAGTCTCAAGTGTTCTTCTTCACCTCCTTTACACTTGAAGAACACATTCCTTCCTACTCCAGCCCCCCAGGGAACTCCCTTTCAGTTACAGAACTAGACTCAAGATCTGGGGTCTGACAGTCCTCCACAACAGGTCCTGATGTCTTAGAAAACAATAAATAAAATTGTCAAATTATTTGTTTCCTTGTTGTATTCCCCTCACAACCTCCCACCCTCACATCCCAAGGATACACGGGTAGATGAGGATCATCATAACCACAATCAACATTCTCGTTTGACTTCACTTATATGTGGAGTCAAACAAAAAACAAATGAACGATGAAACAACAACAACAACAAAAAGAGAAACAGACTCATAAATACAGGAACTAACTGGTGGTAGCTAGAGAGGGGATTGAGGAGATGAGTGAAATAGGTGAAGCTTAGCACAGGTAAGTCACAGGGATGAAGATTACAGCGTAGGAGAATATAATCAATAAGACTGCAATAACTTTGCATGCTGACAGATAGTAACTACACTTACTGTAATGAGCATCACGTAAGATCCAGAATTGCCGAATCAGTATGTTGCACACCTGAAACTAATATAATGCTATATGTCAACTATAACTCAGTTTTAAAAAGTAAAGGGAATGGGATTTACACAGCATTCCTTGGCCATGACCATTCTAAACTCCTACTAGGCCAATATTTTGAAGGTCTTCTCTTTCAACACATCACTGGAAATATGAATAGTGCCATGCAAACATTACATCAGTGCATTAATAGTGCAAAGATAAATAGCACAAAAAACATGTTAACAACATGAATCAAAGCAACATAATTTTCCTGAAATTGTATCTAAATTAATTGATAAATTAAATAAGGGAATTGCCCTAAGAGATTTTAAATCCTCTTTAAGCCTTTCAGAGCCCGTCTTTTCAAAATTATCTAGCAAAGCTATCTTTAAGCATCTTGTGGTGTATTACTTTGATTTTCAACCCTGAATTCTGTTGCTCTTTGCCTAAATGGCTTGTTTTCTTCCCTGCTCTGTGGCTCACCAGAGGCTGCCTTCCATCTGACAGGGACCTTTCCCTGAATCAGGACTTGATACTTTGCTCTTTTTTACCCAATCCATAGATGTGTTGTTCACTCTCGTTCTTGAAGATTTTTATCATTCATCTCACACTCTTTCAGTGCACATCTCCACTGCTGGCCTTTACTGTTGAATGTAAATATACTTTTTTTTTTTTTTAATTGTCCTGATCCAATTTGGGTGTATTCATGTTCTGATTTTTGTTTTCTTAGTTGTTTGCTTTTTTGCTTGCTTGCTTGCTTGGTTGTTTTTTCCTAATGTCTCTGTTCTATTTTGCTGAGAGATAATCCTGACTGATTTGCTAGAGAATGTATTCTGTGGATGGGAAGAAATATGGCTAGAAGGGTTTATCTCAGTTTTCATTATGCACCTTTGAATTGGAAAAATCAGCCTTGCTCTCATAGGAAATCTGAGACCTGACCGTTTAAAGCAGCCCTGGGAAGACTTAAAAGTGCTACCACTGCAGCACACACGCCCTTGAAAAACACAGATTTCTGAGTGACTTGTCATGTGTGACCTCTGCTTCTGCTTCCCCCTCCAAACACACATCTTGTTTTTCATCCAAATGAATTGGAACTATGGAAAATGTTAATTACTCTCCCACTGTATTGGGTTCTATAACCAGGAAAGTCACAGATAATTCCTGGAATTGTGTTTTGGTTGTACTATAAAATATCTTCATAGCTTTCTTAAGATTATTTTTTTATTTATTAGAAAGAGAGAGAGAGAGAGGGCATGTGCAGAGGAGCAGAGAGGTGGGGAGGTGGGAGAGGGAAAAGCAGACTCCCCACTTCCCCACTGAGCAGGGAGCCCCAATGCCAGCTCCATGAAGAGGTCCATGCAGCTCCATGAAGAGGTCCATGCAGGATCCCAGGACCCTGAGATCATGACCTGAGCCAAAGGCAGATGCTCAACCTACTGAGCCATCCAGGCACCGCATAAAATATCTTTAGAAGACCATTCACATCTGAGGCTTTCCTGGTCTCATGTTGGTCTGCTTTGTACATCTAATTTACTACCCAAGGCTTGCTTTGGGAAGAAGGAAACTCACTGTGGTTATTTGAAATCAGGATTTGAAATATCTCTTTTCTTCTCACTTAGTCTAGTAGAATCCACTAGGAGAAATTAGATTTAAAGAGGTGGAAGCTAGGCACCCGCTTTTATTTCCCTTGGAGATTCTTTTAAGCTCTTGGATCTAAAAGACTTTATCTAAAAGCAGCAGTCAGGGTAGCATCTCATTCACTTACATGCCAATCCCACCTCTCACTGCTTTCTTCCCATCTTATTTTTATTAGCATGAGAAGATTTCAGGGAAATTAAAAGCAATTTCTTCTTAAGGAGATATGGAAGGTATATGTTATAGGATTGAGAAAATAGATGTGGATTATTTTCCTGGACGGAGTAATATGGAGAAGCCAATATCTTAGAAGTCTCAGATTCATTCAGCCTAAGTAAGCCATTCCACTGAGACTTGACCACGTTTTGCATGTGAATATTCTCCCCTTAGCTTCTGTCTGGTACTTTAAAAGCCCAAGTTGCATGAAAATGGAGGGTTATGAAGCTACCTCTATTAAATAGAAAGTATAAAGTTTTTTTTTATTGCTCTTTAGGCACAGATTATTAATGCTGTAATGACACTAAAGAGTATTAAATGCAAATTTGCAAAGCTCTAAAGAGCTTTATTAAGATAAGCAACATTTTATTGAGTCAATTCAGTTGCTATTTTAATGAAATTCTGGCTAAATAAATCTCTGTGGAAGCCACCACAGATGTTGCATCATGCATTCTGGGGAATAAGCAACAGAATTTGGCAGAATGGTGAAACAAAAAACCTATAAAAAGGAGGAGAAGGTGGGACAGGTGAAGTATAGGGCTTTGATCTAGACTTTAGAATGATTTGCTCCCTTTCATTTACTGACATTGCAAAATGGCCATTGAGAGTCACACCAACCAATTCCTGTCTTTTGATAGTAACTGACATCTCTTTTTTCTAAGTAAAAGAATGGTATTTCAAGTCTCTACTAAGTGAAGTAAAGTGTGCGTGAATGTGTGTGTGTGTATGTGTGTAAATTTGCACATCAAGCGAGGAAGAAAAGAAAGAAGAGGAAAAAAGTAATCAAAGAGGAAATTTAAAAAGAAGAAAAGTAGGAAAAGGAACAAGGAGGAAGGGAATGATGGGGTGAGGTAGGCAGGGAGAGAGAGAGGGAATATAGGCAGGTGTTTGAACATTGGTACTTAACAAGATGGCCATAATGTTCTCCTCAGTGTGAATAAATTTTGATAGGCTTCTTTTTATCTATGCAGGGAGTGGGGTAGGGAGTGGGAGGCTAACGGTCCTTTGCTTAGAGTATTTACTATAGAAAAATTGCAGTTGCGATTTTTTTCTCTACTCTCTGAGATAGGTCTTCTACTGTCTAAAAATATCTTTTTCAAGGACCTGAGAGCCATCCCTTTAATATGTAATCAAGAAAGATCAAGTTCCTTTCTCTTAGCCTCTGTGGAAAGGAAGGAGCCTAACTCCAATTAAGTCACACTTAGCAAACACAGATGGTCTCATCACATTGACCAAACTCCCACTGACTACATTTTCTGGCAGTTTTCCAATAACTCACCATAATGTTTAAAAATCTTCTGACCATGGGGTGCCTGGGCGGCTCGGTTGCTTAAGGGTCCAACTCTTGATTTTGGCTCAGGTCATGATCTCAGGGTCCTGAGATGGAGTCCCATGTGGGACCTCCACAGTCAGTTGGGAGTCTGCTTAAGATTCTTTCCCTCTGCCCCTCACTCTGGTACTCTCTTTCTCAAAATAAATAAATAAATCTTTAAAAAAATAAATAGAATAATTCCTCATTGGTTTGTCCTGACCCTATGCATTGTACAAGGATTAGCACATCTGTCTCCTGTCCATAAAATGACAGTCGTGCCCCAGGGATTAAAATATAAACTGTATCACTTTGCTACTCAAAGAGTGGCCTTCAAACCAGAAGCATAATTACCCAGGGAACTTGTTAGAAAAGAAAAATCTTAGACTCCACCTCAGACCTGCTGAATCAGAATATCCATTATAGGGACACCTGGGTGGCTCCGCGGTTATGTGCCTGCCTTTGGCCCGGGGCAGATCCTGGAGTCCCAAGATCGAGTCCCACATCAAGTGCCACATCAGGCTCCCCACAGGGAGTCTGCTTCTCCCTCTGCCTGTGTCTCTGCCTCTCTCTCTCTGTGTGTCTCTCATGAATAATTAAATAAAATCTTAAAAAAAAGAATATTCATTATAACCGATTTCCCCAGGTGTTTCCTACACAAGTTAGAGTTTAAGAAACATGGCTCCAGTATACATTTTTAAAAAGATGTCAGGGTGTGTGAGTGTGTATGTGTGTGTATGTGGGAAAGAGAGAGAGAGAGGAGTGAGAGAAGGATATTTGGTTTACAGATTAGCATTGCTGTTACTAGATTGAGGACCACAGGATCCTTACTGATTTTTAAGATTTCTTTGGTCTTCTATTTCATTCTTTTAAAATATATTTTAATAATATTTTATAGTTTTCTGTCTAGTAGTCTTGCATACTATTGTTAAATTGATTAATTATATGTTACTGAACCAACCAAAGTATGTATTTTTAAAATGTTATTTTATAACTATATTCCTAATGTATACAAGTTTTGCATATGATTACTTGTCCACCCAAATTACCATGTTCAGTTAAGATTTCTTTATTTTTATTTTTATTTTTTTCACTTAAGATTTCTAACAGTGTGCTTGTCAATTATTTAAATTCCTTTCTGAAAATAATGACATTTTTATCACTTCAGGTATTTTTACTTTTTTAAAAAATATTTTATTTATTTTTTCATGAGAGACACAGACAGAGAAAGAAGCAGAGACACAGGCAGAGGGAGCAGCAGGCTCCTTAAGGAGAGCCTGATGTGGAACTTGATCCCAGGACTGATCACAACCTGAGCTGAAGGCAGAAGCTCCACCACTGAGCCACCCAGGTGCCCCCAAGGCTTTCTATTTTTATTTTTCTAATTTCTAGAACTGCTCTGAAGTGATCTTAATAGGCATTTCTGTTTCACTTCTATTCCTAACAAAAAAATTTCATCATTTTGCCATTAAGTGAGGGTATTAAAGGTAGCTTTTATTCTATCAAGGAGGTTTCCTTAAATTTCTAGTTTTCTAAATGTTTATCACCATCATATTTTGATTAATAGGTACTTAGTTACATGTTTTTCTGCATCCATTGAGATGCATATAATTTTTTCCTTTATTTTTAGTTTGTGAATTAAATGGATTCATTCTCAAGTATTAAATATATCCTATATTCCCATAATATATCCAGCCTGGCTATGATCTATTTTTCTTTATATAAATTGCAGAATTAGTTTGCCAATATTTTGCTTAGAATTTCTGGTAAAAATAGTCTCTGATTTTTCTTTCTTGCCAAGTTCTATCATGTTTTAGTTGCATAAGATGCTGGTATCATAAAACTACTTGTAGAGTACTCCTTATTTTTATACTCTATGGAAAAAACTTTTATAAGATCAGCCTTTTTAAGTTGTTTTTGTTTTTCTTCTGTAGAATTCACATATAAAGTTAACTGTACCTAATATTTCCTTAGTGGGAAGTATTTTATTGCACATTGAACTTATTTAATATTTATTAAAATTTTAAGACTTCTATTTTTCTTTCATTTTGACAGGTTTTATTTGGTAAGATTTTGTCCATTTGTCAAATTTTGTCATATATTGACATAAAATAATATTACCTAATATTATTATTTTATTATCAGTATTATTTAGTATTTTATTTTTAATCATGTTATGTATTTTATTTATTATTTTATTTTTCATAAAGGCTGAAGTACCTGTCACAAATTCATTTTTATTGTAATGATAATTACTGTTGATGTTTTTCCCTTCTCTCTTTTTCTCTTCATCAGTTTCAGAATTGATTTGTTCTCTACATCAATCTTTTTTACAAGCTTCAACCTTTGACTAAGTTTTCTCTCACATATGTATTTAATTCCTGCTTTATTAATTTCTAATACTTATTTTTTTCACTTTTTGTAACTTTTTTTCTTTAAAGATTTTATTTATTTATTGAAAGACACACACACACAGAGGAGAGAGAGAGAGAGAGAGAGAGAGAGAGAGAGAGGCAGAGACACAGGCTGAGAGGGAAGCAGTCTCCATGCTGGGAGTCTGACTTGGGACTTGATCCCCAAATTCCAGGATCACACCCTGGGCAGAAGGCAGGGGCTCAAACACTGAGCCAGCCACCCAGGCGTCCCATTTTATGTAACTTCTTAATTCAATTTGCTGGGGTTTTATTTTGTGCTGTGATTAGCACATGATTTCCAAGTTTTCGCCCTTTCAAAGTATAGTATAGTAGCTCTCTATTTTCCTTTAAATATGGTTTTAGTTGCACCTCACAATTTCTGATATATAGTAAGGCAATTAAAACTATTTTTTTAAAAAAATATTTTATTTGTGAGAGAGAGAGAGAGAGAGAGAGGTGCACGTACAGGAGTGCGGGGAGGAGTAGAGGGAGAGGAAGAAGCAGACTCCCTACTGATCCAGGAGCCCGACCTGGGACTCAATCCCAGGACCCTAAGATCTTTTCCTGAGCCAAAGGCAGACACTCAACTGACTGAGCCACCAAGGAGCCCCTAAAACATCTATCTTTTTCTTTCTTTCTTTTCTTTCTTTCTTTCTTTCTTTCTTTCTTTCTTTCTTTCTTTCTTTCTTTTTTCTTTCTTCTTTTTTCTTTCTTTCTTTCTTTCTTTTTCTTTCTTTCTTTCTTTCTTTCTTTCTTTCTTTCTTTCTCTCTTTCTTTCTCTTTCTTTTCTTTCTTTCTTTCTTTCTTTCTTTCTTTCTTTCTTTTCTTTCTTCTTTCTTTCTTTCTTTCTTTCTTTCTTTCTTTCTTTCTTCTTTCTCTTTCTTTTTGTTTCTTTCTTCTTTTTTAAAGATTTTATTTATTTGAGAGTGAGAAAGAGCATGAGCAGGGTGAGGGGCAGATGGAGAGGGCGACTCTTCACTGAGCAGGGAGCCTGATGCAGGGCTAGATCCCAGGGCTCAATCCTGGGGCTCCAAGATTGTGACCTGAGCTAAAAGCAGAAGCGCAGCTGACTGAGCCACCCAGGCACCCCTAAAACCATTTTCTAAAGATAATTATAATTTTCTTTGATATATTGTTTATTTAGATTTTTTTCATTTTCAAACATACAACTATGTTCGCTTTTTGTTTAGTTTTCTGTTCTCTATTGCTAAATCTAAATATATTGTGATGGAGAATTTATTCTACATGATGTAGATTCTTTGGAATTTGCTGGGATCCCTGTGTACCCCAAATAGAGTCAATTTTTATAAGTGTTCCACATATTTTTTAAACTAATATGCACCCTACATTTGGGAATGTTATTTTCTGTATATCAGAGAATGTCTGCTGATCAAGTTATTGAAATTGTCTGCATCCTTACTAATTAACTTTCCATTAGTTACTGAGCTAGATGAAGCTCTCTATGATTTTTGTTTCATTGATATTTCCCTATATTCTTGTCACATTTTGCATTATATATTATGAAACTGTGTTATAAGGTGCATATAGACATAATTTACATAATCTTTTTCTATTCACTCATTGTCAAATTTTAATCAAATCCAGCATTAATTGGTACTTTTTTAAAAAACATTTTATTTATTTATTCCCGAGAGAGAGAGAGAGAGGCAGAGACACAGGCAGAGGGAGAAGCAGGGTCTATGCAGGGAGCCCGATGTGGGACTCATCCCAGGACTCCAGGATCATGCCCTGGGGCCAAAGGCAGGCGCTCAACCACTGAGTCACCAGGCACCCCTGGTACTTGTTTTGAAAATGTAAGAAACATAAACCAGTCTAACTCTAGTTATTGCTCTTCCTAATATATTCTATTATATCCATGTAATTTAGTTCCATATAAGTTTTAAACCCAACTAAATATTACTCAGTGATCATTGGTATTTATCCACACATTAGCTATTTGCATTGTTTTTTTTTCTACTTAAATCTCTAACATTCAAAGATCATTTACCTTTTCTGTAAAAATACGAGTGGTATTTTCTTTACTAGGATTTACTAGTTTTGCTTCCCTTGCACTATACTGAAAATTCAATATCTCTCCCTACCTCCGTGAGGCTCTCAAAAACAGACTTCACTCGGCATCTGCCCTCTCCCACATCCTGAACCAAAAATTTTCCATGAGCTTATTATCTAATTCCTTTAATCAGATAGTCTTAATATTTTTATGCAATATTTTTTTCTTCAGTAAGAAATTAGGTCCCAGTTAGCTCATTCACTATTGGGGGAACTAGAAGTCCCTACTAACTATATAGATTATTTTTTACCAAGCTATTAGTGGCTTGCTATGCCACAAAAACTTAACTTTTCTTTTTTCTTTCTTGCCTGCCTATCTCTGTGGTTTAAGAAAGAATAGCTCCTGGCAATTCATATTTAGATTTCTTGTTTTAGCTTCTCTTCACTCTGTACTAATGGACATTATTAGTGTACAAGCTTTCCTTACAGTTGCTTGGAATGGCACTGTCAAAGTCACATTCTCAAGAAATACTGAATTCTCTAGCAGTGGTTTTGATAATAAAAATTAGGAAATGCTGTTTTATCATTTGATAGTAAGGATGATTAATGTAATCAGTGCAGAAGCTCTAATATATTGCATGCTAAATTTTGGGAAGTGTAGTACAATCGTAAATTAATAAATGTAGAAGAGCTATTTAATATTTTATGTCCAATTCTTTTATTTTTGGTATGGAGGTAATTATTTTTCATGACAAATGATAATGACTGTTAGTCAGCTTTTCATGTTCAAAATGTTTAGGTGAATGAATGATAAAATGAATTAAAGGGTAAATATTAAGTATATTATATGTCAAGTAATTTCATGTACTTTGGTTAATACAGCAGTCATGAGAAGAAGTATGATTTCCTAAATTTGAAGATAAAAATAAAAGAAAATTTTTGACTCCAATATAACAGTTTTCCAATATTTTCTGGGCAATGTAAAAGATGAGATCAGACATTAAGGCAAAGAGATATATGGTATATCATCTCTGCTAGTAATAGCAATGAGAATTACTATTAAAATAATGACAGAATGACAATTTTCATGATGCAGATGAGGGTATAACATTATATTAAATTCCTAAGTAGATATTGCTAAATTGGTTCACATACTTTGAGAATACAGTGTGTGAACCGATATATGTTAATGTTAGCAATGTATGGAATTATCTCAATTCCCTATGCCTCCCCTCTGATCAAGAATACGTTACATAACTAAACAGTTTCTGATATTTGTCATGTAAGAGGTAAAATAATAGCACCTCATTACAGATTCCACTTGAAGCCTATTTGAGAAATTTCACATATGCTTAAAAGCTAGTTGTGTTTTCTTTTCTATAAACTGTCTATTCATATACTTTGTCTATATTCCATTAAGATTTTGATTCTTATTAATACATATTTTTAAATGTACTAAATAAACTGCAGCTCTCTGTGATATTAATTGCCAATGTTTTCACCCATTTGTTCTATGTTTTTTACCTTTGCTTGTGATATTTATGCCAGGAAACATTACTGTTTTTAATGTAGTCTTTTCTTTTGCAGCTTTTCATGTTACTTTATATTTTAAAAAATGTTCTCTATCCTGATATAATAATAAATTTCCCATGCTTTCTTCTTGCATTTTAAGGATTTCTTTTTTCTGTGCTTAAATCATATGCCAATCTGAAATTATTTTTGTACAAAATTAAAATAGATGCGACTTTTTTCCCAATGACTTTCTAATTGCTCTAATGCCATTTAATGAATAATTCATCTTTCCCTTGTATATTTGAAATGAGTGGGTTACCATTGTTTTCAAGGCCTCTTTTCTTATGATCCTCTTTGGTCCCATCTCTTAAAGCACCAGTGTGTATCTATCCTCTCCTTGTAACCACCAAAATCCTTGCTCAAAAAGACCAAAGCATCCATTTTAATTTTAGTTTAAATCCAGTAATATAACTTACTTCCTTTCAGAAAATTTGGATTTAGGAAGTTTTTTTTTTTTTTGAAAAACTATTTTTATTTGGTATCTGCCTAACTACTTAATTAAAGAAATGTTATACATTAGGTCTAGGTTAAGACAGAATTTGTTTGATGTAAATTAATCATTCCTGTTTCTGCAAATCAAGAGTTTATCTACCTATACTTAGCAAAAAACTAACCCTGAATTTGAAGATGTACATTTGATAGAGGAATGCATGACTTCACATGGTTCAAGTGAAGACAGTGAAAAATAGGTAAGCTTTTGACCTGTACTAAAATTCAAGCTCTGCCACTAATATTTCTGTGAATTTGGGAAAGTTACTTTACCTTTCTGAATCTTCATTTTCACAATTACAGAATTGAGATAATAATGGATTCTTCATGAAATATTCTTGGGTCTAAAGTCAACATATTATACAGTAGAAAGGTTTATATCACTGATTATGATAATGTATTTATGTGTATTGCAAAAATGAGTTAAATGTATGGGGTTGAAATGTATGGGGTTAAAACAGAAAATTCAAATTTTGTTCTTTAGAATAGTTAAACATTTGGTGTCTACCTTTCACATTTTCTTATGTGTTTATGAGCCATATATAAGACATTTTGCAAAAAATGAGATTATCATCGCATATTCTTATGCAGCTTGTTAATTTTATTAAATAACACATACCTCCTCACACGTACATTTCTGTCTCCACCTAATACAGTAATTTTTGTATTATTAGTTGCAAGACATTTGTCTCTCATTTTGACAACAGGCATTTGTTCTCCTAAATGACAAAGCATTACATGAGGGTATAGTTTGAAAATAGAGTGAATATTTTTCTTCTTATTCTTCATATAGACCTCAACTACATTTTTTTAGATTTATTTATTCATTCATGAGAGCCACATACAGAGAGAGGTAGAGACATAGGCAGAGGGAGAAACAGGCTTGTTTCAGGGAGCCCCATGTGGGACTTGATCCCAGATCCCAGGATCATTCCCTGAGCCAAAGGCAGACACTCAACTGCTGAGCCTTAAAGCCCAATAAAGACATTTTGAAGTACAGGTTTCTTAATTTCTCTAATTGTAAGAGATAATAATGATGAATGAAAGCCTGAGGTTTAGGGTCAGACTAGAACCTAGCTATTACATTGAGGACTGTGTGATCTTGGATGAATCTTCTCAACAGTAAAATGGGGATAATAATCCTTTTCTGGACAAAGTGGTCTTTAGAATAGTTTTAGGATCATTAAAATGCTTACCAACTGTTAATCATATATGTATGTTTCTTATTTTGACCTATTATACCCAGAAAAATTCCATATATTATTACTTAAAACTGAGTGAAAAAATAAGTTGATATCAAGGAAATATTCTGGCTTATTGAAAATTGGTGATTATTTTTACACAAGTGTTAATTGTGTGCATATTTTTGCTCAAGATATATTCAAGGAAGTTTAGAACAGTTGAGGCTAAATATTTATTTTTATTTTGTGTTTTTAACCTGAGCAGCTTTGTTGAGGTGATGGATGTATTTGTGGGTGAATTTATAGTCACAAGTTTCATATTAGGTCATGAACCCAAAGAGATGTGTTATAAGTTTGAGGCTAAATCCAAGAGACTATTATTTTTTTCTATTGCTATTTGTCATGGTAGTGATATAAGCACTGAAGATGGAAACATAGTTTTTTGTTGCTGTTAAATTCGGAGAAATCAGATTATAGCTGATGTAATTTAGATGTTTGGAGGTGGGGGCATTTTCTGATAGCAAAATCTAATATATGTAGCTCCCAAAATGGAAAGCCTCTCTCAGGGGGATGACCTGCATCAGAGAATTTATTTTTCAATGTGGTGATGCTGACACCAACTTTAATACTGATTTTTTTTTAATGGAAGTTTTTTGATTGGAGGTGACTCAGATTTTGTATTTAGTCTTAACTGTGAGGGGAAGTGAGCAAAGGAGACATCCTTTCTTTCTGTACACCAATGCCTTTAGCCTGAATTAATGTCTTCAACACTCATGTGCACTGCTTTAGTGTCTTGTTATTAATATTTCATATGCAATGGGCACCATAATAGTTTTCTTAACACTTACTTCATTGATCGGTATTCTACATGGTGAAGTAAGTGCTATCCTACTTATTTTATAGAGGACAAAACTTGAGGGGCACCTGGGGGACTCAGTTGTTTAAGTGCCTGCCTTTGGCTCAGGTCATAATCTCAGGGTTGTAGGATGAAGCCCTGCATGAGGCTTCAGGGGACTCCCTAGGGGAGTCTGTTCCTCCCTCTTCTTCTGCCTGCAGCTCTGCCTACTTGTTCTCCTCTCTCTGTGTCAAATACATGGGTGGAATTAAAAAAAAAAAAAGAGAGAAAAGAAAGAAAACTTGAGACTTAGGAAGTATAAATAATTTACCCTAAGTCACACAGTTTAAAGAGGGTAAAATCAATTAGGTATATCTAACTCTGGAGTTCGTATTTCCAGTCACCATGTTATAAGGCTGAATTACAGTAGTCATTGTGTGTTATACATGTTTAGCTGTCCAGAACTTAATAATTAACCTCTTTGTGGCTTGTCATCTTAGATACCAAGCCAGTGTCTAAATAATTGTTCAAAAAAATATATATATATATATTTTAATTTGTAACACCTAGAAATTTCTAAACTCTACTTGGGAAAGAATGAAGATTTACATTTTAGTTATTGGCTTCTCAAAAACAAGTGACCATGACCACTGAAAGAGCACCTGTTATTGCTTTGTTTTCTGTTTTTTTTTTTTTCAAAAACCCTGAACTTTCTTTTTTTTTTTTTTTTTTTTTTAGCACTGGCCTTTCATTCCCTCCCTCCTCTACTTGAACGTCTGGGAAAGGTAAGTTTCATTCTTGAGAATGGAAGATAATAATTCTGTGTTTCTGTTAAACTGAATGTAAAACTAAACCTTCTGCAAACATAACACATTCCTTTGGTCAGTTTTGTGCAGAATCTATCAAACTTGCCATAAGTTGACTACTGTAAATTGAGTTTGGATGATCATTTCCTTCATTTTTTAAGAGTGTAATGAAAACAACTCACCATGAAAGGTAAAACTGGTTAAAAGAATCAACCCATATATTGAATAATCATAAGCTTAGATATATGATGTACAGTTTCAAAGAAGTTTCTAATCTCCTGGGTTTGATATGAACAGTTACATATATTGTCTTCTTAAGATATAGCCTGAGGAAATGCCTTCCAGGTCTATCCTATATTCTTCTTCATTACCCACACCCATTCCTGTAGAACTATTTAATCTTTTCCACAAAGTTATCATGAGAAACTCTTATGCACTACTTCCTTTGGAACCATATGTTCTCAGTACACTTATTTTTATCACTTAAGAGGCAGAAAAAGCTTACATAAAATTCTAAATATATCCACTGCACATTTTAGATAATCCCCCACCTCACCCTTTTAAGGATTTATTTCTCTAATTGGCTTTCTCTCCAAATCTCCATACAGCTATTTCCAACTTTCTGAATTTTTAAATTTCACAACCTTTCTTCTCCCACCTTATTCTTATCAGACAAGCTCATCTACATCTTAGAAAAACAGGAATAAAACAGAAATCATCAGAAGACATTTCTCTCAGCCTCCTGTTCCCAAAGTTACAAATAAGACCTTCATTTGATCTTTCTTCCTTTTTTCCTATTAGAAAGAATCACTTCCCCCTTGAGCTGCAGAAAGTTAATTTTTCTGTCTTATTCCTCATCCCTTGCTTCCCACATTTTCAGGGGAAAAATCAATGATTTCCTCTATGTGTGTTCAACCTTTCACTCTCCATAAGTACCTTCCTTCCCTTAAGCTTTTAGACATGCTTACATTTTGGTCTAAAAATTTAAATATGAAAAAATGTAATGAAAAAATTAGAAAAGCTTCTCCGAGACATGGCAGTCCTTTTTGGCTAATGGTCCTTTTTGGCTGCTGACACAGCTAGAATTCTCAAGTTGGAAGAGCCCATGCTCAGTGTTCTCATTTGCTAGTCCTCAGAAATCAGACATGGTCCATGATTCCACTCATGTCAATCTTATCAGATCAAAATTGTCTGCCTATTGCTAAATAACAGTCCTTGTCATAGTTTACTTGAAATAATATCCAACAGCTTTGACTTCTTCCTCTTTCTTGAATGAAATGTCTTTGGCTTCCAGAAGACCAAGTTCTGGTTTTGTTTGCTGTTCTTTTGTACTAGCATGTCTTTTTACTATAATGCTTTAATACCTGAGGTTTTACTGATTCTAGGGAGACAGTCCTCTCGAGGGCTAGCCAATTCATAGAGATAGTAAAGGGCTCACCAGAGAACATACGTTTCAAGGAAAACTAACCAATCCAGAGCCCACACCCCTACTTCCTCTCCCCCATCAGGCTGTAATACCCCTGGCCAATATTCTCTACCCCAATCACTTCAGGGCTAGGTGCCAAATGTAGGAGAGCCAATACTCCAGAGTCTACTGAAATTATTTAAACTAATCATTTCTAAATCTGCATACCCTCACTCACCTATTTCTTCTCATGGAAACCACAATATTAACTCTTGCCTAGGTTTCTTCATGATCCTGGTGCTTTCTTGCATGACCCTTTGTGGTATGGAGTGCCCCTTTAGAAACTGTGTAACAAACCACCTTTCCAATGGCAATCATCTCTTGATTTGTTGCCCTCACAAAATCAAAATAATAATAAAACCTACACTTTAAAATACTCCTTAGAAGATCTATTCCTGTAGTCATCCTTAAATTAATGATTGGATATCTCTCTACAGAGCCTTCTGGAAATTATTGGAAATACATGTTATTTATCATAACAATTAGAATGTTGGACTTCCAGCATTATTGAGAGCAGTGGGTCAGGGATATTAGACATCCTGAAAAACAAGAATAGCATTACAAGAATCAAGAATTTTCTATAGCCCTGCATACTTTTAAAATGACCTGCCTAGTATACAGATAAACTTTAAAATTTCATCATAGAATCCAACTGTTTTACATATATATGTACAAGATATTGCTTTCATAGTTTTAATCCAAGTGGGATTTGCCAGAAATAAAACTATGTCTTAATTTGAGGAAAACCATTTAATCCATAATTTTACCAGAAGTTCCATTATTTTGGAAAATCATGTCACAAAGGGCAATATCATAAGTGGAATTTGAAATGCTAATGGTACATAGTTGTATGAGTCTTTATTTCTTGATTCACCATGTTTCTACAATGAAGAGTAAAATCTTGATTCTTCCTTACTGTTTTGTGTGTAGAATTGTCCCAGAATTTACATATTGAAAGACATTTTTCGTGATAGATTCCTTTCATGTCTCTTTAATATTATATCTATGCCATTCTACTAATTTTTACTCTATATAAAGTTGTAGGTTTTATTAACTATGCATTGCATGCTGAGATAAAGGGAGCATCACAATACAGTTGATAGAAAAAAAATGGGCATTGGGTCTTATAACCGTATCAAGATACAGCATCTAAAATTCTGATTATCTTTGGGATTTGGTCTAGGACTTATTCTCTTGCCTTTCTACCTACATTCTCCAGGCAATTACATATGCTGAAATTATAATTGTTTTCAAGACTGTTTACTCATTGAATGCTCATGCTTTATCCCCTGCCCATACTTTGTACATAGCTCCAGACTCTTTATTCTTCTGCTTTGCTAGCACACCCATCCCATGTCTATGGCCTTCCAAAGCTAACTCAGTCCTTTGCTGAAAGGATCTCCTTTGCCACAAAAGTCTGCCTTTTTTAGTATTCCCAATCTCAAAAGGCAAGTGTCAGAGACATTGGTGCTAAAATAATTAATTATCTCCTTCTTCCCTATACCTTTACCTTTTCTTTTCTTCTCTTCTCCTCTTCTCTCCTCTCCTCCCCTCTCCTCCCTTCCCCTCCCCTCCCCTCCCCTCCCCTCCCATCTCCTCTCCTCTCCTCTCCTCTCTTCTCTTCTCTTCTCTTCTCTTCTCTTCTCTTCTCTTCTCTTCTCTTCTCTTCTCTTCTTTCTCTTCTCTTCTCTTCTCTTCTTCTCTTCTCTCTTTCCCTTCTCTTCTTCTCTTCTCTTCTTTCTTTCTCTTCTCTTCCTCCTCTCCTCTTCTCTTCTCTTCTCCTCTTCTCTTCCTCTTCTTTCTCTTCTCTTCTCCTTTCTTTCTCTCTGTCTCTCTCTATATATCTCCCCAAACATACACTGACTTCAAATTGCTTTCATCTTGCAACAAGGAAAATCCCCACATCTTTCTTCACTTACCATGTTGCTCTTTGAAACAAAAATCTCTCTCCTACTCACAGACAAGCTCCTCAGGAAGTAGACTAATCACTGTCATTACTGCCTCACTGTGCACTGGTGCCTCAACATACTGTAACATAGAACAAGCTCTCACTGTTCACTGAAAGTACTTTAAATAAAGTTGTCAATGTCTTTCTTGTGTGCTAAGTACAAAGAGTGTACCTCAGGCCTTTCATGCCTGGCTTCTCTGTGGCTTCTGAAACCGTTGATTACATTTTGCTTCTTGACACACTTTTCTTCGTTTTTATATTCCTTCTTCTTCCCTTATGTCTTGGAACCCCCTAAATCTCTGGCCCAGGCAACTCTTCATACATACATCTAGTCTCTAAATGTACTTTATGTGTAACATGGCTTGATCTTCTTTTCTTTCTGTCCTTTTAAATCTATGGATTTATTTGAGTTATTTCATTCATACTTTAGGCTTCAACTACCACATGACAAACAATTACTTCTCTTTTTCTTTAGCACAAACTTTCTTTCCTGTTCTGGCTCAATTACTTATTGAACATTTCTATATTCCATAGGATCTTCAAGCCTTTATTCCATATGATCCTGAAAGCTGAATTCAGCCATTTTATACTACCCCCCAAGCCCATACCATCTTATGTATTTTGGAAATTGGTGAAGTTCATCATCTAACACATTGTCCCTCAGACTCTCTATGTTTATGCACTAACATATTTCTGTATTTACCAATTCCTGTTAACTACTCCTACTTTTGGTTTAGACCTCCATGTTCAATTAAATTGAATTTTTCACGAATTTATTCTCACTTTCCTTGTGTGGTATTATCTTCTACTCAGTTTTACTTTGTACATGCACAAGAATTATTTTTCCAATAGTCAATACTGATTACATCATTTCCACCTTAAAAATGTTGAACGGTCACCAATTATTTATTGCCTATCAGATAGTTTATTTGTGCCATGCATAGTGTGGCATTCAAAGTCTTTCCTTTTTAGCTCCTGGTTTTCACCCAAGCTCCAACATTCCATTCTCCTCCATACTTCACTTATGCTCTAGCCATGCCAAAAATTTTCTTTTTTTTCCCTATACATAATCCTTTTGTGCTTCTTTTTGTCAGATCATTCCCTCTTTTAGAAATACTTTTTTCTTCCCTTGTCCACCTGATAGTCATGTTTATTTTTCAAAGTCAGCTTAAGCATTACCTCTGAAGATTTCTTTAGCTCTTCTAAGCAACTTAGGAACATTTGTCACAGCCCAGTAACCTTAGCCTAATTCCATTTTAGCAGATATTGCCATATCATGCAGAGCAATTTGTACATTTAGAATCAACTACAAATGACTAAAACTCTCAAATGATGTATAGTAAAAGGCCTAGTATATATATTTTTTAATTTTAACAAGAAATTCTTAGAGGAAAGAGGAGAGGGGGCTTACCCTCCTTTTAGTTAGCTAAGACTATTTGTTTTTAAAGTATAATTTTTTTGTGGGGTAATTTCAATGTTTCGCATATACTATCTGCATGTTATCACCACAGACTAAACACTCTGTTAATCGTTTTATTTACCCCAAGTAGATACATGTCATGTAAACTTTCATTGATGTACTAGGACAAAATATCATATTTATATCATATCACCACTGACAACCTAAAGTCAAGTATTAATTATCACAATTCTTTTTTTTTTTTTTATTGAATCCTGTATATAATTCAGGTATTGTGGTTTTTTTTTTAATTATTTATTTATTCATGACACAGAGAGAGAGAGAGGCAGAGACATAGGCAGAAGGAGAGGCAGGCTCCTTGCAGGGAACCCGGTGTGGGACTTGATTCCAGGACTCTGGGATCATGCCCTGAGCAAAGGCAGACGCTCAACCACTGAGCCACCCAGGCATCCCAGTTATCACAATTCTTAAAGGTCCTTTTCCTATTTCTTTAGCAGAAATATCTTACTGGCCACCTTCTCTATGAAATCCACCTTCCTGCTCTGTTCCACAGATCTCTTTCCATTGCTTATTGTCACACAACTGTTCCTACCCTCAAATAGTTGTTAGTAGCTTGTGCAGAGAAGTCCAGGTGTACTTATTTCAAGGTTTTTTTGTTTTGTTTTGTGTTTTGCTTTTTTTCCCCCAAAATCTACATTCAGGGCATCTTATCCCATAACTGAAGATTTCAAGATATTATATTTAACAAGGATGTTTTTTCCTAAAATTGGCTCCTGGATCATTTTTAACTTGTTTACATTGACTACGCTTTTCTTGAAGTCACAGACAAAAAAAAAAAAAAAAAAACTTCTCAATTTTTATACATACAATTTTCATTGTCTTCAACAAAGATTTATTCAATGAATATTTATATGAATATGATAAATGTCAACTAAAGAGTGGACAACAGATTGTTTTCATTATTATTCATTTTTATTCAATTAGGTAAATCAAACTAATATTGTAGTTTTAATTTTTCATAATTATTCTTGAGAACACATTTCCTCTAAGTTGTTAAAATCCTTCAAAATTTTAGAAATTTCAAACAATTTAATTTAATTGATAGTGCTTTTTATCTTAGTCAAAAGCAATAATTAAGGTGAGTTTTAAAAATTATACTCTAAAAATAAAATACAATGAAAAATATAAAGTATGCTCTATGTCCCTGGTGTACTACTATCAAATTAGAGGTTTGGTATGTACCTAAACAAAGTACTAATGTTTTATAATCATATTATGTCAAAAGGTCTGGAACTCTTTATTTCAGACATCTTTGATAATACTTCAATATTAATGATAAAATAATATATCAATGATTTTTTTATATCAATGATTATAACAAAATCATAATTATGATAATAAAAGCTATCGTTTTGAGTATTATTTTATGTGTTCTTAACAATAACATGGAATATGGGGATTATTTTCACTTTTAAGGATACTACTAGCAGTTGTAGCCCTTTGAGAAGCCTCAGTTTAATTTACAAAAAGTGATTTCTTGTCCAGGTATTATGGGATAGGGCTGTTTCTACCCGACTTTCCCCACTAAATGCAAACTATAAACACTGGAAATATCAACAAAAAGAGAACTCTGAAAGATAGAGATTAGGGATCCAGGGCTGGAGGAACAACACTGTTGTGGTGGGTCTTTCAACTCCCACACAGCAGAAGACCACCTGTGGCAAATATTTTCCCATTTCTGTTTGTCAACAGCAGGCGGCCCAGGTAGGCTCATTCTTCTCCTAGACTGAGCAAAAGTCCCTCCCATCATCATCAGCAGCAATAGGGATTGATAAGGATCCCAGCTGATGATAAAACCAGCCAAGAGAAGTTATCTCTTTACTCACTAAACCTGAGATGGATCTTTCCTCACCCAACATCCTCACACACATACACGCACATGCACACACTGAGACACCTGGGTGGCCTGGCAACACTGGGAGGGGAGATCATGTCACTATAAACATTATGGCCTAGGAGGTCTCTTTGTCCCCATGATCTGAAACTCCCTACATTACCTAGAAACAATACTACAAGGAAAACATAACCATTCTAAGTGTGTACCCACCAAATAGAACTTCGAAATACAAAAACACAAAACTCACAGCACTAAAAGGAGATACAGGAAAATCCAAATTTATTAGATCCTCAATGTATCTTTATAAGAAACTGATAAAATTAGTATATAGAAATCAGAGAGGATATACAAAAACAGCATAATTGACCACTAGGATCTAACTGGCATTTAAAGAAGACTTTGACCAACAACCATTAGCACAGTGTGCATCTTTTTGTGGGCCTGTGGAACATTTACCAAGGTAGACCATATCCATAAAATAAAACTTACAATATTTAACAGAATTAAAATTGTACAGATTCTGTTCTCTGACCACATGGAATTAAAATATAAATCAACATCAGAAAGACAAGAAAGTCTCCAAATACATAGGAATTAAACAACACACTCCTAATGACCCATAGGTCAAAGAGGCAGTGTCAAAAGAAATTAAAACAAATACCCAGAACTGAATGAAAATACAAGATATAAAAATGTCTAGATTTTTTTTTTAATTTTTATTTATTTATGATAGTCACAGAGAGAGAGAGGCGCAGAGACACAGGCAGAGGGAGAAGCAGGCTCCATGCACCGGGAGCCCGACGTGGGATTCGATCCTGGGTCTTCAGGATCGCGCCCCGGGCCAAAGGCAGGCGCCAAACCGCTGCGCCACCCAGGGATACCAAAAATGTCTAGATTTTAACTAAAATGTGCTAAGAAGAAAATGTTTAGTGATAATAACTTACATTAGAAAAGACAAAAGGTCTCAAATCAATGCATTCCTACAAGTAGAAAAAAAAAAGGAGAAAAATAGTCCCAAATAAGGCAGAAGCAAATAAATGAGAATTTAATGAAAATGAAGAAATGTGGGGAAAATCTGTTAAAAAAAGCAGTTGTTGGGGAGAAAAACATGAAATTGATTAATCTCTGTCTTTATTCAGGTTGCTATAACAAAATATCACAGAGCAGGTGACTTAAATAAAGAATCGAAATTCACTTCTCACATTCTGGAGTCTGGAAGTTCAGGATCAGAGTGCCCAAGTGGTCAGGTGAGGGCTCTTTTCTCAGTCAATACTTGTATCCTCACATGGCTAAAGGCTGTGGGGAACTCTGTCAGACCTCTTTTATAAGAGCACTAATCCCATTCATGAAGCCTCTGTCCTCATCTCCTAAACACCCTCAAAAGCCTTACCCTCTAATATCACCACCTAAGGAGTGAGGTTCCAACAAAGGAATTGGGCAGTATTCAGACCATAGCAAGTTCTAAGACTAACAAAAATAAAAGAAGTTACAAATTATCAAACTGAGATAAAAAGAAGAATGTCATTAGCCTGAAGCCATTTATAAGATAATGAGGGAATACTATAAACAGCTCTATGCTCATAAATTCAACAACTTTGAAGAAATGGACCAATTCCTTAACAAAAAGACCACAACAACTCAACCAAGATGAAACTGCCAAATTGAATAGTCTATAATCATAACAAATTTAATTTTTATTTGAAAATCTTCCCCCAAAATATCTCCAGGCCCAGATGGTTTCACTGGTGAATCCTATCAATTAGAGAACTGGCACCAATTTTACATATTTCTTGCAGAAAACAGAAGATGAGAACACTTCCATCACTTGTTGTGTAGCCAGTTTTATTGTAATGCAAAAAAAAAACAAAGTACCGAAGACAAAACTCATTCTCTTTCTTGAGTTTAGACGTGAAAATCAACATAATTTTAGCAAACTGGATCTAGTAATAAATAAAATGATTATATACCAAACTAGTGGGACTTATTCCAAATATGTAAGACACATAAAAATATGTGTCCTTGTGTCCCTTTGGCTTTCTCTTTCTCTCTCCCTCCCTCCTTCCTTCCATTCCTTCTCCTTTTCTTTCTTTTTGTGATAAGATTACTTAACATGAGACCTGATTAACGAATTTTTATTTATTTCTTTTAAAAGATTTTATTTATTTATTCATAGAGATGCAGAGAGAGAGAGAGGCAGAGACACGGGCAGAGGAAGAAGCAGGCTCCATGCAGGGAGCCCGACGCGGGACTCAATCCAGTGTCTCCAGGATCACGCCCTGGGCTGCAGGAGGCGCTAAACCGCTGAGCCACCAGGGCTGCACTGATTAATGAATTTTTAAAGTATTACACTAAATTGTTAACTACAGGCACTGTTATACAACAGAAAGTTAGAACTTAGCTCGACCCACTGACAGCAATTACCCATTTTTCCCCTTCCTCCAGGCAACTACCATTCTGTTTTCTGCTTCCATGAGTTTGCTGTTTTGTATGCCTCATATAAGTGGAATGATGCAGTCTTTGTCCCTCACTGCCTGATTTATTTCACTTCCAGGTCCATCCATGTTGTTGCAAATGGTAGGATTTCCTTCTTTTTTTAATGCTGAATAATGTTCATTGCATATATTTGCCACGGTTTTTTAATCCATTCTTCTGTCGATGAACATGTGGGTTTTTCCCTCATCTTGGCTTGTGATTGATACTATAATGAACTTAGAAGTGCAGATATGTCTTTGAGATCCTAATTTTATTCTTTGGATATATATCTAGGAGTGGGATTGCTGAATCATATGGTAGATTTATTTTGAATTTTTTAGGAAACTTCATACTGCTTTCCATAGTGGCTAGACAGATCATTTACATTTCCACAAACAGTGTCCAAGGCTTCCAATTTCATCACATACTCACCTACATTTGTTGTCTTTTGATTTTATGATAATAGGTTTCCTAACATGTATGAGGTATGTGGTAGCTTATTGTAATTTCTATCTGTATTTCCCTGATAGTGATTTTAAACATCTTTTTGTAGACTTCTTGGCAATTTGTAGGTCTTCTTTGAATAAATGTCTATTCAAGTCCTTTGCCCATTTTTAAATTAAATTGTCATTTTATTATTAAATTATGGTTGTTTCTTGTATCTTTTGGATATTTACCTTTATTGAATATGTGGTTTATAAACGTTTTCTCTCATTCTGTGGATTTCTCTTTCACCCTGATGACAATCATTCTTTTGTGGTTTTATTTTTATGTAGTCTCACTTCCACTTGTCTATTTTTGCATTTGTTGCTTGTGCTTTTTTTTAAAGATTTTATTTATTTATTCATGAGAGACAGAGATAGGCAGAGACACTGAGGCAGAGACACTTTCCACAGAAACATGTGGGACCCGATCCTGGGATTCCAGGGTCATGCCCTGGGCCGAAGGCAGGCGCCAAACTGCTGAGCCACCCAGGGATCCCATGTTGCCTCTGCTTTTGTTGTCACATCCATGAAATCATTGCTGAGACCAAGATCATAAAGCTATCCCCCCCATGTTTTCTTCTAGGAGTTTTACAGTTTCAAATCTTGTGTTTCAAGTCTTCAATCCTCTTTAAGCTGATTTTTGTTTTGAATGGTGTAAGATAGGAGTCCAATTCCATTGTTTTGAAAATGGATAGCCTTTTTCCCCAAATCATTTATTGAAGAGACTACTCTATATTTTCTTACACTCTTATTTCAGGACAGTTGACTATAGATGTGTGGACTTGTTTCTGGTCTCTTTATTGTGTTCCATTGATCTATAGGTCTATTTTTATGCTAGTACCATAGTTTTAATTATAATAGTTTTGGAACACTAATTTTAAAAACAGGAATTGTGATGCCTCCAACTTTGTTCTTCTTTTTCAAGATTGCTTCACCTCTTCTGGGTCTTTTTTGTTCCATATGAATTTTAGAATTTTCTTTTTCTATTTCTGTAAGAAATGCCATTGAGATTTTGATGGGAATAGCATTGAATATGTAAATTGCTTAGGGTAGTATGGACATTTAACAATATTAAATCGACCCATGAATCTAAAATGTCTTTCACTTATTTCTTTTTTAAAATATTTCATTAGTGTTATATAATTTATAGCTTATGAGTCTTTCACTTCCTTGCTTAAGTTGACTCCCAAATATGTTATTCTTTGTGATACTATTGTAATGGCCTCATTGCATTCGTTGATATTCTGTGAGAATACATGTAAAAACACTTTTAAGAGAAATATAAATAGAAATCATAAATTTCACATATTATTTCTCTAAAATATGGTGAGAAATGGTAATAAAAAAAACTTTTCCACAGATATACTTGTGGGGGAAGTGACTATATCTCTCTTAAGAACACAAGGACACGGATCTTAATTTAGAAATTTTATTTGTTGATGTAGAAAGTAGCAAATAAAACATACTTATTTACATGATTGGAATTCAAATCCCTATTTCCTTTAAAGGCCTAGGCAAAGCCTAATGATATGGTATCAGATGAGTGTTTAGTATTTACTTTAGTAGCATTTAGGTATCTCTATATTTAAGAAAAATATGCTTCAATCATTAAAACATACCTGCCTCACTCCAAAACAATTAATTTCAATCACTATAAAACAGAGCTCCTATAATACTTCAAAGGTTACTTGATGCTAGATGTAATTTATATGAAAGCATAGACATTAGAAATTTTATTTAACAACTGCTTGTTTAGATCTACCTTTCAGTCCTTTTCATAGTAATTTCACTAGTAATTGACTAGTAGATCCAATAACTACTCAGGATTCATATAGATTGCATCTTTATTTATTGGTTAATTTTTGTTATTGTTGTTGATACCTTGATTTTATTGTCATCACCCCTATTTTTCAGATGTGGTCTCTCTGTAGTTGGCTTTCTCCATTGCATTCTCATGTAGATAGGCCCAGATCTCTGGCCTCTGCCACTGACAGGCCACTGCTTGGATCATCAGAGCTCTCTGGGGTCTCTTGTTCAGACTCCAGCTGATTCTGATGTATTTTCTTGTTTGTTCTGTAGTAACAGACTATTATTGTTGGATTTTTCGTGTTCTTCATTTTATCCAAATTCTGTTGATGGCCTAATGTTGCTCTTATGACTTCCTTTTGCACCTGCTAGAAAAAGAAGATAAAGCCATAAGGATATTAGTTTGGAGGAAGAGGAGGGAGGGTGGATGGCAGGGAGGCTTTATAAGAAGGGGTATGAGTTGCTAGACAAGGAGAGTGTAGGGGTTGTAGGATGGAAATCTAAAGAAGAGGAGAAGCATGAATAGAGACATCTTACCTTGTCATTTTTTTTGTTGTTGGAGGGACAAGAAATGTTCTGCTTTTTCCTTCCTTTGGTGCATGGCATTCGGCGTTTCATTCTCATACTTGATTGTTCTAGATTTATGCTAGGCTTTTATGGTATGTGGATCTTATCACCATATTTAAGCCTCCTAGTGATCTATCTCAGGGCTCCTGACTTTCATTTATGTACATATACACACTTTCCCTTAGACAATGTGGAGTCATATCCTTTGGCTTTGGTAATCAAAGAACTGTTCCAGCCAATGGGTGGCTTCAACATCACAAAGCGTTACTTCTGACATCTTTGTGGGTGGGGGGATATAGGTTTGATGCTGTGGTCAGTTCTTTAACAACCCTAAAGATAGGTCCTAAAATGACCTGTAATTCTTCTTTATCTCCAATATACAATTCTGATGGCAAACATGACATAAAGAGGGAGTTTCTTCCATTCATGCTCCATTACACCCCTATTCTGTGGTTCATTTGGTTCTTTCTCACTCTTCACCATTACCTTTTATTGTGAATTTCTTTTTTTTTTAAGATTTTATTTTATTTATTCATGAGATGCACAGAGAGAGAGAGAGAGAGAGAGAATGGCACAGACACAGGCAGAGGGAAGAAGCAGGCTCCATGCAGGGAGCCTGATTGATATGGGACTCGATTCCAGGTCTCCAGGATCATGCCCTGGGCTGAAGGTGGCACTAAACTGCTGGGCCACCAGGGCTGCCCTTATTTTGAATTTCTTATCTAAACTTTCTCCAAACTAATGGGGCCATATTTAAATCTATAGATATTTGTTCTTTATTTTTTATTTTAATCACCCATTGCTCATCACACAAGTGCATTCCTAAATTCCCATCCCCTATTTTACCCATCTCCCCACTCACCTCCCTTTTGGTAACCATCAGTTGGTTCTCTATAGTTGAGTCTGGTTTTTTTGTTTGTTTGTTTTGGTTTGTTTTTTTTTTTTTTTTTTTTTTTTTTTTGGTTTATTTGTCTGTCTGTCTCTCTTTTTTCCCTTTGTAGTCTATGAGGAGATCTGAATTATCTCATTTTCCCACCACAAACCTTCCTATGCACTTTGAAGACCAGTTATTTTTTGGTTACTGCCAGGCAAATTTTTTTTTAAGATTTTATTTATTTAGGGACACCTGAGTGGCTCAGTGGTTGGGCGTCTGTCTTTGGCTTGGGCCATGACCATAGGCCTGAGATTGAGTCTTGCATTGGGCTCCCTGCAGGTAGCCTGCTTCTCCCTCTGCCTATGTCTCTGTGTCATAAATAAATAAATAAATAAATAAATAAATAAATAAATAAATAAAATTTAATAAGATTAATAAGATTTTATTTATTTGAGAGAGAGAGAAAGAGAGAGAACAAGCAGGAGGAGGAGTGGATGGGGAGGGAGTGGGAGGGGGATTAATCTCAACCAGATTCCTCACTGGGCTCAGAGCCTGATGTAGGACTCAATCTCACAACTCTGAGATCATGTTCTGAGCCAAAACCAAGACTTGATCACTTAACCAATGGAGCCACACAGGCACCGTCCAGGCAACTTTTCTATCCATCTCTTTCTCCCCAGGGTTCATGTAGATCTCTTCAATTTTTGGTTTTCATTCTGAAATCACTGCCTGACAGCTGTCAAGACTTCAGTGACTTAGTTTCTCTACTGGGTATCTTCATCTTGTTTTAAATATGGAATGCATATTCATGTTAGTATATGTAGTATTCTGACATGGGTTTTACCAGTGTAGAGGGACAGGGGAAGGTATTCATAGGACAAAAGTTGCTCTGAGTGTTTAAATGCAAAACACTACAAGCTAAAACTGACTTGTGCACCCAGAGTAGGGCTAACTCAACTTATCCTGGAAGTTTTGTGCATTGTAACAAGAGAAAAAGAAATAAGATTGGTAAAGGAGAAGTAAAAATGTCCTTCAAAAACTATGACAGTTGGGGCACCTGGATAGTTCAGTGGTTGAGCATCTGCCTTTGGCTCAGGGTGTGATCCTGGGGTGCTGGGACTGAGTCCTGCATCAGGCTTCCAGGAAGCCTGATTCTCCCTTTGCCTATGTCTCTGCCACTCTCATTTTGTCTCTCATGAATAAATAAATCTTTAAAAACAAAAACAAAAACTATGAGAATTTATGTACTATCAATGTGAAAAAAAGCTTCTATAACTAATAATTGAATGTATCGAGGTTGCAGGATATAGAATCAATACATAAAGTCAATTGTATGTTTTTATATTAATAAACAATTACAATTTTTATTAATAAGCAATTAAATTAGTTTATTAAGAATTAAAATTTAAAAGTGTAATTTAAAATATTACTAGAAAATAAGAAATACTCAGGGATAAATTTGACAAAAGGTATAAAAGACCCACACTAAAAGGTATAAAACATTGTGAAGATACATAAATGACGTAATTAAACAAATGGAAACATATACTTTGTTCATGGGTATGAAAACACAACCTGAAACCAATCAAAATCCCAGAAAGACTTTATTTAAAAGATGTACTTATTTATTTTAGAGACAGAGTTGGGGAGGGTAGAGTAGAGGTAGAGGCAGAAGAGAGAATCCGAAGCTGACTCTGCTCTGAGCATGGACCCCAACGCGGGTCGTAATCCCTCAACTCTGAGACCATAATCTAAGCTGAAACCAACAGTTTGATGCCTAACTAACTATACCACCCAGGCACCCCCCAGAAAAGCTTTTTTAACAGAAACTGACAGTTATTCTAACATTCATATAAAAATTCAAAAGACCTAGAATAGCCAAAACAAAATTCTAAAATGAGATGAATTCTGAATAAATCCTGTGAAGTAAATCAATGTCAATGTTCTAATTTTAATAATGCTCTGTGATTATACAATATTTTATCACTGAAGGAAGCTAGGTTACACACAGGACTCCCTTGTATATAACTTTGAAACTTCTTTTAAATCTATAATTATTTCAAAATTAAAAATTAATAGAAGCAGCAAGAGAGAGAGCTAAGGGTACCAACAGCATGCCTCCAGAGTCCTCTAACAAGAATTCACACAACTTCATAATGAGAAAATAATTGGATTAGAACCTTGATTCTTGATCCAGTTTTCATGCAGCGCATACATCTTCATCTCATACACTAGAACATCAAGAAAGACCTAGCAAAATGCCCTAATGATTTCCAGACAAAACAAATTTATAGCATTCCCATGACCGTAGACTAAACACTACTAAATAAAGAGAATGCTGTTACTAAGGCATACTTTTTCTTAGTGTGTTCCAGATGATGTCTAGTGATTACCACTTCCATTTATTAAACGTACACAAGCCAATTTTTAAGGTTTTTCTTTGACTCTTGTCTGCAATAATGAGAATACCATGTCATAGATATACTATATATACATATATATAGTATATGTATATGTATATGTATATATATGTATATGTATATACATACATATATAATCAACAGACTACATCAAATAGAGATCAAAATGATTAAAATTGTTGAAAATAACATCCTTCCATTCTCTTAAGTAACAGTTTTCTAAATTTGCTTACCAAAAATATATTGAAGGTTGTACTACTACCCAGTGAAAATTCATCAAAGCATTAGGAACATAATCAGTCTATGCTCTGTACTGAAATATTGTAATTGATTCTATAAAATAATCCCTGTTGGACTCTTTAGTGGTTCTCTTTTAAATTTCCCACCTAAACGAATGAGAAAAAAAAATTAAAGGCCATCAATGGACACTGAGTTCGTTTTTTATCAAAACTTTCCATTTTGATGTGTTCAGCTTTCAAGACTAATCTTCATCATACAGGGTTGAGGAACACATTCAAAGTGACTCTCCCGTGACACAATGCAAGTCAGAGACAGATCCAGGCCCCCCAAATCACATGCTCCTATTTTCCGTTTTGTTTCTTTTTTCTAGGCTTTTGTACAAGTGATATTATAAACTGACACTGATTTCACTATAATAATAACCCTCAACTACATCTGCAATGACTTTCTTTACACTATTTATTTTTTAACTATAGAAGGCAGGTTTGAAAATTACACAGAGCACCAGACATGGGATGGAATCTGCTTGAGAATTTGCTTCATTCTGGCCACAAAGGGCAAGGTGTCAGAAGCCAGCCCTCCAATTTCCTCAAGGGCAGTTAAAGAGAAATAGACTGGGAAGAGCTGAGGACCATGGAAGGGGGTACTTCTTACAAGCTTTGTGTGGGACTTGCTTTAGGAAATACCAACACCATCACCTGCACTGTGACCACTCGTATCACTTATAACACTGCTACTACTAATGGCAACAGAGACCATGTACCAAGAACGTACTACATGCCAAGCTCTATTCTCAGCATATAGTATCAGTCAGAGCCCAAACAGGAAACAGTGCACACAAACTGGAATAATTTGACAAAGAAAAGGTTATGGGGAGACCATCAGCAAGACTGCCATCACAGTGTTAATAGCAGCTGCATTGCTATTACCTCTGACCTAAAAAGAAAAGAAGATGGAGTGGTCCCTGGAACCTAGAAAGGTCGATAATCATGAAGAAAAAGCCATCTTGAAAAGAGCAGTGGCCTCTATCAAGAAACTCAGCCAGCCCAAAGTGATAAGCAGAGAGGAAGACAGGAGATTAAGCACCCTGCCCTCACTGTCCTCCCTACCCCAATTCTCCTTGAGACTCCCCAGTAATCAAACCCAGTGAATTCCTGAGGGTCAAGAATGATATAATCCACAGGAAACAGCTTCCCTGGACAGAGAGCTGGGTCAAGAAGAGTGGATAGTGGATCTGAAGGGCAGAGGGAATATGTCTAGCAAGATGCAAGATGCACAACAATGCCAGGAAGTGGGTACCAATTGTAGTTCAGAAGGAAAAGTTAGGGAATCCATACAACATTGTGAAACATGATTTCTAACTCCTGTTCTTCCTGCCCCAAGTCACGCATTCTTTCTGGGACTCTGGGTAAACTGTGTATCCTCCCTCATCATCAATTCCCAATCTACAAAATAAAGAAATTGAAATAACCAATGATAACTTTTAAAAATATGTTATCATTCCATAATTCTTACTTTTAATATTATAATTCCTTTAAGCTTTTAATCATATTTTTATTAGCTTTTAATCATATTGTGATTCCAGCCAACCAGCTTACAACGCCAAAGTATAAAACTCTGTGTGGGACTACCCTGGCTTGAGCTACCCCCTGCTCTTCTGATTCAGTCATCCCTAGGAGGGCACCAGACCCAGCTGGCACCAGTTGGCTAAATCTGGAGGATTATTTCAACAACAAGGTGCTTTAGACAGAAGTAAACCACAGAACAAAGACCATTAACTCACTCAATAATCCTTGAAAAAGCCCATGTTCTGTGTTGAGCGCTGCACTAAGCACAAGGATGCAGAGACTGATAAGACATGGTACTTGTCATGCACTTTATGAAAATCTCTCTGACCCATGCCTTCCCAGACTTCCACATATGGCATAGTGAAAAGCAATTTCCATATTATTAGAAAATAAACCTCAACCCTTAAAATCAAGCATTCTGAATTTTCAGACATTTCCTATAAGGCTCAACACTTTAAGGTTTTTCTCCTCTCAGATGCCTAAAGCTAAGGAAGTATAATCTTTTATTACTATGCCAAATATGAAAAATGCTTTAATGCCACATGATAAATGGAAATATTAGTTTGCAATAAGAAATACCTTCAATTGTACATATCAAGGAAAGAGAAAAAAAATTGTGATTTTTTTCCCCTGTGGCCTGACAAGCTGAAAGAATATTTTTTTATTCCACAAAGGCTATCTGGGGAAAGTTTTCCAGGAAACAATGCTAGATATTGAGGCATTTTTATGGAGAAAAGAAAATCGGGCTATTAAAAGTTTGCTGTATGTCAATTATATTTCAATAAACATTATTCTAAGCACAAAAGTTTTTTGTCTATATAGAATATTTTTTCTATGTTAATTTTGTCATGTTATCAGTGACAATGTAGAATGTAACAAAGTACAATTATAAATAATTAGAATTGTAATTTGCCCCTACATTTTTCTTTGCCCCACATCTATCCTGATGATAAGAGTTTCCTGTTCTACCCAAGTTGTAGATTCTATTATTTTTCTCAGGTTTTCTGAACTCTAAGTGGAATGGCATTATTTGAAGGTCAGTTCAAAGATAGAGAAACTGACATTGTCCATACTTTCTGCCCAGGGTGAACTTCCAACGTGTTTTCTCCCTTGAATTGATGTGTATCCAACCAAACAGGCTTTTATTCTCTTTTTTAACTATAAAGATTAAACGGTTTGACATGTTAAAAATCATTTTATCAATTTCTATAGCCTTAATTAAATTGTAAATTTCAGGAAACTATAATACTAATCAGAAATGTCATAAAGCCAATAAAGGCCAGGCTGGCATAAAAGATGATCCCACCATTCCATGCATAACCCAGCACCACAATGCTGCCTACATTCAGCTTGGAAAAAAGTTCTTCATACTGACCATGGTTTACTTCCCTCTTCCCAAATAATGGCTGTTCTGAATATGTTCACTTTGCAGATTCAACATATTCATCAGACATACATCCTTTGGTTAAAGACTGTTGAGTTCACTATCTCAGTAACATAAACATTTAAGATGGATTGAAAATTTTGCTTTAGAACTGCCTTTCCAATCATTACACAATATGCAACTTTTTCCTGTGATTTGCTAACACATACAGTATTTTGTATAATGCTTTATATTTAGAGACCATTTGTACTTTATAAAGCCTATCTTTCTAATATAGGAATATAGAACTATAGAAAGAATGAAGGTAGCAGTTTCTTTCACATTTACATTCAACAGAACAATATGCTGCAGTGTGCAGCTTTATGAACATTCACAGACCTCCATTTATAACAGAGCATTTTTGCTCCTTCTATGGAGGACACAGTCCATCTTTCATATGGGACTCACACACTCCCTCTGAAGCCCTTTCAGTTCAATCAAAATCAAGAGCTATCATTTGCAAAAGCTGCCAGGATGTCATATAGTGGAGCATGAATACCACATGCTCTGCTTGGGGGACTCCAGGAGAAGGAGGAAAAACAGGCGGAGTGAGTTTCAGATTTCCAAAAACTGGGCTTAGAATCAGCAAAGGTCTCACCTGGCTAAGCTTGGCTCTGGGAAGAATGACAATTAACCACTGGCAATGATAGAGGAAAATATGATTTTCACTAGTAATGACTTGTTTGAACCAAAGCGTGTGATTGATGTATTTTGTCCTTCCATGAGAAGATGCTTACATTTTGCCAGGATCAACATGATCATGAGAAGAATTGTGGATGCGAGGCAACTGGGTGGCTCAGCCCTGCACTGTATGCCTTCACCAGAGAAGCTTATGGCAACAGCAGAGTCCATTTCACAACACTTTCCTAGTTGAAATCCCTGATTGTCTACTGAGCTCCTGTCCTGGGCCAGAAACTGAGCTGTGAGAGACACACCAATGAATCAGACATGGAGCCTCCATGGAAAATACAGTATACTAGGGCATGAGTGAGAGATAGCAGTCAGAGACTGGGATGGGAAGTGAGAGAGAGCAGTCAGGATGAGTGAGAGAGAGCAGTCAGAGACAAGGATAGATGCTCAAAGAGAACAGATCACAGGGTGGCTTAGTCCATTAAGCCTCTGACTCTTGAGTGGATCTGAGTTGAAGCCCCGTGTTGGGCTCCACACTGGCCATGGAGCCTACTTAAAAAGAGAGAGAGAGAGAACAGATCACAGAAGATAGAAAGGGTCTATTAAAGAGATGGAAATTGGAAAGGACTTTATAAAAAATTATTTATTTGAGAGAGAGGTAGGTGTGTATGGCAGAGGTTGGAGGAAGAGGGACAGGCAGGCTCTGAGCTCAGCACAGAGCTCCATCTCACAACCCTGAGATCATGACCTGAGCAGAAACCAAGAGTCAGATGCTCAACCGAGAGTGACCCAGGCACCCCACCAGAAAGAACTTTCATGGATAGAAGACATAGGCTTTAATGGGGAAGAATGAAGTCACTCAAGAAGGGGCAGCTTAGGGGAAGCAGGATATGGATCTGGTTGACTCTATCCAACATCCCCATGGCACTGCATGTTTTTCCGATTTTTATACCTGTATCATCGTCCACTTTCTTGTCAGTTTCCCTCATGATGCCAGGAATCCATGAGATCAGAAACCATCATGTGCTCATTTCCCCATCTCCATTTCTTTTATAAAGCAGCCTTTCACAACTGTATGCAAGATATTCATCAGTATTTGCTCCCCCAATAGTTATACAGGTAAGGAAATGAAACCCTAAGAGGTAAAGTGAGATAAGAAATAAAGTTTTCATTCCCACACTTATGAGCTTGTAGAACTGAGAGTCAAACATAAGTTATAGTAACTCTGGATCCTGAGACTATGTCGTGCTAGACCATGATGATCCAAGCAGATGGGAAGGGAGACAAAGTACAAAGGATTGCCTTTTCCCATCATGTGTCACAGGAATCACCATTGTCATACCATGTCAACTCTCACTTTTTCCTTATCATGAGGTAGAAACAGGGGCTGTCATAATTGTTAGGGTGGGGGGTGGGCATCCTGACACAGCCAAGTGTTTGTGTCCATCAATTTCTGGGCTCACCATCTGAAACGAAAATGGTACTCTGAGAAAAAGTTCTATGAAACCTGATGACAAGGGTGGACTCCGGGCTGGGCTTTGAAGTCTCTAGACTCAGACTCGAATTCCAGCAAGGCTACTTGCTGCCCGTGCCTGGGGACACACTTACTAACCTCTCAGCCTTTGTTTCCTCAGGAAATAATGTCTCCTATGTCAGAGGTGGTCTGTGAAGAGGTGGCACATATCGCAGCTGCGACACACTTAGCCAACGTCAGTTGTCATTGCTCAGACAAATATGCACACCCTTCTTCAGCCACAGCTCGGAAAGGACAACTGGAAGGGACTTCCCCAGTCAGGAGCTGCCATGGTAAGCATAATTTCACTAGCAGGCATGGCCTAAGACTTGCCGTGGAGAGGGATCCTATATTGATCCAATCTGAAGTTACCACATGCACAACTTGCCACTAGGAATGTGGGGACTTGAGCAGAAGCCTGGAAATGGCATGTGCATGTTGGAAGTGGGGTGGGCGCAGCGTTCACAGCTGCACAGCTCATTTGGGCGGGCTGCTGTTCTGCTGCTGCAAACCCAGCTGGCCCCACCTGGAGTTGCAGCCAGGGCCATTCTGACTGATTGAGGTCCATGACGTCCCAGGAGTGCAGAATCTGTCCAATTGCTCTAGTTTTTAGGACTTGCCCCAGTGTTCTGACAGGCAAAGTGCCCGAAGAGCCACAAAATGGTCACGGAGTGTCCCAAAGCACCCTACAGATACACAAACTAGGGGACTGATTCAGGGAGATGACCACGGGCACCAAGGCCACAAGATCCTCCAGAGTCTGTCGTGAAACACTGACTTCCTGCTCCTTACCATGGGCACACTCTTGCCCTTGAGCTTTCCCAAAAATTGTGTGACCCGCATAAACTGGATTCTTCTAACCATAATGACAACAACTCCTATGTCTTTATGAGGCCTTCCTTTGTGCAGGAGCTTTCAAGGCATGGATCTCATTTGGCCCTCCCAATAATCCCTTGAAGTAGGCATGGTTTATCATCCCCCAGTTACAGATCAGGACAGATACTCAAAAGGTAGACAGCAATGCAAATCAAAATGACAGTGACACACCACCTCACACCTTTCAGAATGCCTATTATGAGAAAAGACAAGAAATAATGAGTGTTGACGAGGATACAGAGGAAAGGGAACACCTATACTCTTGCTGGAAATGTAAACTGATGTAGCCACTATGGAAAATAGGGAGTTTCTTCAAAATTTTAAAATATGGGGGGCAGGTCTAGGTTTAATTTTTTACCGAGGGCAGAAGTGAATAAACCTTTTTATATTGGGAAAAAAAAAAGATTAAAATAGAACCAATGATCCAGCAGTTTCACTTCTGGGTATTTATCCAAAGGAAATGAAAATACTAGCTCAAAAATATATACATGCTCCCCCATGTTCACTGCAACGTCATTTACAGCAGCCAAGATGTGCAAACAACCCAAGTTTCCATCCACAGAGGAATGGATTAAAAAAACATGGAAGATGACAGAACCATAAGAAAGAATGAAACCTTGCCTTCTGCAACAACATGAATGGACCTTGAGGGCATTATGCTAAGTGAAGTAAGTCAGACAGAGCATTACAAATAACCAGACGATCTCACTTCTATGTGGCATCTTTAAAAAACAACAAACAAGGGGCTCATAGATACTGGTAACAAATTGGTGATCACCTGTGGTGGGAGTCAAACGGTAAAAATTTCCAATTATAAAATAAATAAGTCATGGGGATGTCATGTACAGCAAGTCAACTATAATTAATAACACTGCATCATATATTTAAAAGTTGCTAAGAGACTAAATCTTCAAAAGAGCTTGTCACAAGAAAAAAAAAAACTTGTGGCTATATGTGGCGACAGATGTTAACTAGACTCACTGCAATGATCATTTATTTTGCATTATATACAAATATCAAATCATTGTATCGTGCACTCGATACTAATAAAATGTTACACATCAGTTATATCTCAATTTAAAACTTAGAAATTAAAAAAAAAAAAAGCCAGCTTTTTTGTCATCTGGTGCCACAGCACAGAGGGACTCAGTAAATGCTAGATGAACTGCTCACAGCTGAATGAGCCAGCTCTTCACCAGAACCAGGACGTAGGCAGCACCTCAACTCCTTGGTCTCTCAGCCCTGTATCTAACCAGTCATGAGATGCAGTCGCTTCTGCCAGAAAGCTATCTTTGGAATCTTGTGAGCCTTTTCATTTTCATTGCTACAGCAGCTTTGTTTGAAGCTTTCATCATGCACATTTTCCCCTTGCCCTGGGTTGGCACTACAGATATAATGAAGTCTGAAATCCCTGGCATGACATTTGAAGAGGCTCTACACAGGAGTTCCAAGATCTTTCCAGGGCCACTTCTCACCACTCCCCTCACGTGCTCCCCAATCTGTGCTCCAAGCACAGGAGTCAGCCACTTCCTTTCTCGGGAAGCTCACACATGCTCATTGCTCACTGCTTTGGCTCACGCTGCGTTTTCAACCTTGAATAGCCTCTGTGCCTCCTCAACCTCATCTTATCTCTTGTCAAAGCCTCCTCAACCAGCTGAGACCTTCTCTGTCCCCTGGGAAAGGATGCATCAATTCCTCCTCCAAACTCCCATAACTCTTTAATTTATTATTTTTTTTCTCATGACATTACAAGGTAGTATACTTTAGAAGAAAAAGTGGAGTCAGGTAGATTTTGTTTAAAATCCTAGATCTACTACTTTTTAGGAGTCTAACTTTTGGCTTGTCATTTTACCTCTCAATGCCTTAATTTCCTTATAACAAAAGTGACTTGTGTGATAAAAATAGTTAAAGATTATTTTGGTTGTTCATTCCTGGCATGTTTCATGTGCCAGTGTGTTCCCTCTCTCTCTACACATACATGCACACACATACACACACCACACAATACACACCCACGTATATACATATAATATATACATATATGATGTAGATAGATATATGATAGATAGATAGATAGATAGATAGATAGATAGATAGATAGACAGATAGATAAAAGCACAATACAGGTATTTAATATTTGTGTAATGAATAAAAATTAGTATATTCTTAATGAAGGCTTCCCACTTGAACTGATTAATTCCATTAAACATTTGTACTTTGATCACATGATGAAGTAAAGGTATAGAAATGAAAGAAATATAATCAGCTTTCACTTTCAGTCCAGCATTCACCAACTTCATCACTGTCCTCATGGCCATCACCTTCTTCTCAATGGACTCTCCTTCCTATGCAACCTTGATTCCAAAGAGATGAAAGCACCTAATTACCTTTACAATCATTCCGTCTTATAATTAATCAAAACCAGTTGGAAAATTAAGTGGAAAATTCCAATTTTTTCAGTCAAATTCCTTTCCTAAAATTGTCTGTGAAATGACTTCAGAAGAGGATCTATCATACTGAAGATGCAGATCCCTGACTCTAGAGACCGGAGCTGCTTGACTGGGGGGCTGATGGCTATAGACGCTCCAAGATAAATCCTGGACTCTGTAAATGCTCAATATTATGAAAAAGAGTAAATAAATACACAAGAGCCCATAGTTGATTCAATTCTGAAGTTCCTTATCCAACACATATGTCAAATAACTAGCCACCAAAGGCATCTTTACCTTTGCAAAATAATTTTATATTTCTGGGTTAATGTAAATATCTCATGAAATGAGAAACACAGCAGCATAGGAGTCACTGAAAAGCATATACCCTTTTTCTAAGTAATGTGAATTCTCAGAATTGATTCTCACAAAATCATTTCAAAACAAAACAAAATAAAAGCCACCATGCACAGAAATATTTACCAAAGTGCTTTTTTAGATAATAGCAAACATAGAAGAACAATTCATATGCCCAACAATAGGGAAATTTTTAAAGGATAAATTATGCTACCTCCCTATGTCTCAGTTTCCTTATTTATAAATTGGAAATAATATCTACTCGATTGTTTTAGGGGATTAAGTTAACTAATATAGGTCAAATACGTGCATCTTAAATTGGGTTCCATGAGATTCCCCTTATTAATAAATCCTCTTTTCACTTTGGTTATTTTGAAATGTTTCTGTTTCATATTCCTTGCAATCAAGTGATTCAGAATTCAGATGGGGAAGAGTGGGAGAAAGAAAGACACTGAGAAACATTGCCCTCTCTGTACTCTCCCTGTAAGTGTATGGAAAAATACAATGGATGCTTAATTATAGGTGACCTAAATTGCCAGATATAACATCTGTAAAAATTTCATTCCAATACTATTTTTTACCCAGAGATGCATGCCAACAATGGCTCATCCACTGTTAAACACCATATGTGGAAGTTCTCATTAAATATTTATTTCTTCCACCTTAAAGATGAGGAAACTGAAGCTCAGAAAAGTTATATATTGTTAGCTGAGAATATATAGAAGGCTTTATTTAGGACCTCAATCTCCTGCATGAGTATATGTGTGTGTGTGTGTGTGTGTGTGTGAGAGAGAGAGAGAGAGAGACAGACAGACAGAGAGAACACAAAGTGAACAAGTTGAAAGTGAGAGTTGGGTAAAGGCCTGACTTATTTGAAATTAAATTTGCCTAGAAGACTACTGCTTTTTAAAAATTTTTTTTGCATTTTTTGTAGATTGGGGAACTGGTCTTGAAGCCTCATTTGTATCCCTTGCACTTTGTCTTTATTAATCCTTAGGTATATGTTCCTTTGGGGGTAGGTTGTATGAAGTACTGAGCTGTTGAACCATCACACCTGGAAAGCTAAAGTCCTTACAAATCACACTCTTGCTCCTCTCTGGCTTCCCCACTGATTAAAATCTGGTCCAGAATCGCACAAATCTCCCAGACCTCAAAATCAGAATACTTAACAACAGAGGTGACCTCCCAATAGACTTTACAGGGGAAATAATATCTGTTTTCAAATCTTACATTATATAAGCATTGTGTATTTATCAAGCAATTTCTGAGCTGTGATCTTATTTGGTGTGACCCAACTTGTCAAGAAGCAACTCTCCTATTTTAATGAGACTGACTTAAAGATACCTTAACGTAACACAGCTATCCCAGACCTCACCAGTCGAAAATGTTTTACTTTTATTTTTCATGAACAAAGCATGGAGCTTAAGTCTCCACCAACCAGATTGCTAGAAATCCTACCTCTATTTAAAAAATGTTCCCTCTATATATCTTGGAGTAGTTTCCAAGGCCTCTCACAAGACTTTCTGTTGTAAGCATCACACAGGATCTGTTCTGTACCTCTTTGTTTTATCTCTACTACATGGCCACCCTCCAAGCTAGTAGGAAAAGGCTTTACCGTTATCACTGTCCAACTTGCAAGGCCCAAGGTCCACACCAAGGCTGCTATATTTAGATGCTTTCCCAAGTTCCCATTAGGGCATTTCTGTATGAAAAACCTCTAAGAACTTCAGTTCAGGGCCCTCAATAGGGCCTTGAAGTAGCACACTTTGGGTGAGTCTTAACGCACACAGAATTTTGAAGACCTTGCCTGGAATCTCACTCCCTGCTTGCCCAGAATCTCATCGATTATCTCATAAAAATTCAATTCTATAGATTTCTGGTGCTCAAACTCTTTTAACCAGAGGAGCTCAACCCTATCCAAAGGGCCAGATGGCAGACATTGATTCTGAGATGGAGAGCTACTTACTGGAGGATGACTGGGGAAACTTGAAAGTGACAGTGTTGAACCTGATCTCAGCCCCGGCTTCCCAGAAGGCAATGGCAGTTATGACCTGACCACCACCATCACTCACTTTTTGCTCTGGAAATGGCTAACCACAAAGGAGCACCTCAGCCTGGACTATTTGCATATACCCAGACAAAATCATGTCTACACTTCCACTCAACCTCTACAATACTCCCATATAAAGCAAATGACTCCCTTGTCTCCTGCCATTATAAAACACTAGTCCTTTCCTCTTCTTTGTTTCTTGAACTTGGGAGCTGATCTTTAGGTTTGGCACCATGCTCATGAAGCTTGGGTTGGTCAGTGGGCTGGTCATGTCAAAGCTGCAGACAAGTTCCTTGGGACTCACTCTCTCTAAGCTTCAGTACGGCCATCCCGAAGTTCAACTTGTAGGTCCCATTGTGGGGATCCATCTCCAAAGCCTACCTGTTGTTGCAGGCCACTGCTCCACTGAGCTCCTTTGAACTGGGGGCCACTAGGCAAGCTCCACCCCGGGCTGTGCTCTAAGATGGATCAATGCAGTTGGCCCACTCACAGTCTTGTCCTGCCCTCGTGTACCTAAGGGGTTTGCCAGAGGCCCGGACTCTGTTTCAGAAATAGACCACATGGGCCAGGTTCCACTCAGCTGCTTTCACTGTAGAACTGCACGACAGCCCCAACGTTTGCTACCCTCCCTTCGGTTTAGAGGCACTGTGTCTCAGCGAGTGCTTTTCTGAAGGCAGATGTTTTGCTCGTGGTTCTTCACGTCCTGCTGCCAGATGTCATCTTTAAAAGTCAAGATTTTAGTTTGTAGCAAGCATGTATCTTAGCGTGTAGGATATTAATAAAAGGGTTTTTTATTATGAAGTAAAAATTATAATATTTTTTTAGAAATGATAATTTTAGAACAGTATCACAAGAAATTTTGAATTGATGGAAGGGTAGAGTAGAATAATGTTATGGAACATTTGAGAAATTAAGTATAATCATTATTGTAATTTTTTAAAAACTAGGGTTTTTTTCATTAAATTGAAATGATATAAATAAAAGATAAGCAGAGGTGTAATATATATTGACTTCACGAAAAAAAAATGAATGATTAATAGTCAAAAGAGTAGCACTATTCACTATAGATAGGATATGGAAACAACCTATGAATAGGTCCATGAATAGATGAACAGTTAAAAATTAAAAAGTTGTATATACATATAATGGAATACTGTTCAGCCTTTAAAAAGAAGTAAATTCTGCAATATGTGACAACATGGATGAACTTTGGGGACATTAAAAGTGAAAAAATAAAAACAGTGACTGAAAGATAAGAACTGCACAATTCCACTTATATATGAGCCATCTAAACTAGTGAAATTCATAGAATCAAAGGGTGAAATGGCAGTCTCCAGGGGATGATGGGAGGGAGAAATGGGGGGGGGATACTAATCAATGAACATAGAGTTTCAGTTAAGCAAGATGAGTATTTTAGAGATCTACAGTACAACATTTTATCTATAGCCAACAAAACTGTATTGCACATTTAAAAATTCATTAGGAGGGTAAATCTCATGTGTTCTTAGTACAATAAAATGTATTTTAAAATAATTCAAAAAATAAAAAAAACAATCATCAGAAAAGATAGAAGGACTTGATAGTTACTGGGAACTCTTTTCCAGTTTTAAGCAAAGTGTAAGTTAATAATAGCATTTGTAAAATGGTGAAATATAGATATGTCTCTCATCAAGAGAGGCTTAACTCAGAAATAAAGAAATGAATCTATGAAGAGAGGTCAGGACCATAAATGGTCTCAAAAAGACTATGAACACTTACATTTTGCATGGAATTTCACATGAAGGAGAATCAGAGTTTAAGTAGAACTTGATTTTACACAGTATAACTCTTGGGGACTTTCCCTGAATTAGATTATTGAAATCTTTATTATAAAATGTGGCTTTATTGATTTAAAAAATATTTAGTACATATATGAATTCTAGAGGAAATAAGAGAATATGTAAGTTGAACCAAAAAGTTAAAAAGTTTTGAAAATTTATCGATATAAAAGTGCTGCTCACAAAGTCAGTAGGCTTTGTTATTTTTAAATAAACGTTTCTTGAAAGTTTGGAGAGTAGCTGAGAAGAGAAAGACCTTAATAAATTTTTATAAATAAGTCTCAGGAGACTAAAGGAAAATGGTTGATAAAAACAACAACAAACCAACAACAACTAGGACTTTTGTGATAAAATGGAGCTAAAAAGATCTAGTACTAAAAGGAGAAAATAAGGCAACATGAGGACAGGAAATAAAAGGTAATTCACTGCTGGGTTTACAAAAATCAGAAACAGATTATGTGATTACTCATTATTCTCTGACTAATCTGCTGAGTGTGTTTTGGAATACTGACGAGCTCACACATTATTTCAGTAGTTGGCAGTAGCATGTATAAAAGCACAAATGATGTGTAAGTGAAGGAGTAACAGATCAGGAGTGATTCTGAAATCCGGGGATGATGTGGAAGTTGCAACGACCCGGTCATAGAGGCAGAATGCTGTCTTATTGGTCACACTCTAGAGGCTCTTTAATTTCCAATTACCAAAAGTAATATTTCGCTTCATTAAAAAAATTCTTAATTATTACACTTTCCAACATTCAGCATTTAAACTAAAGGATGTTGAAAGGGTTGATTCATTCTTCCACTAATATTTACAGTGGGTCTATGTACTTGATCTGGTGTTGGATCTAGGAATATATTAGTGAAAAGATACAGAATATTGTTCCTCCACTATAGAAGTTTGAGACTATAGCAGAGTTTTATATTATGCTGGGTTACAGAAAT